>NW_021604569.1:21229056-21266590 GCF_004785775.1 Grammomys surdaster | reverse complement strand
GAGAGAGAGAGAGAGAGAGAGAGAGAGAGAGAGAGAGAGAGAGAGAGGGAGGAGATTAAGAACTGAATCTTTCCTAAACAAATTACATACAAATGGACAACAGGTATATGAAAAAATTCTCAGCGTCACTAAACTAATCAAGAAGGAAGAAAAATTTAAACCACAAGGAGGTATAATCTCATGCCTGTTAAAACGCTAGTATTTAAAAGACAAGAGAGGGGTTGGAGAGATGCACAGCTGCTCTTCCCAAGGACTTGGGTTCGATTCCCAGCCCCCACATTGTGGCTCACAACTGTCTGTAACTCCAGTTCCAGGATGTCTGATGCCCTCCTCTTTCTGGCAGGATCTTGTGAAAAAGTTCCTGGCGTAAAGGAGAGTGGACAGACTTCTTTTGGCTTTTGGTTTCAGGCCAGGTTGGCTGCTTCCATTACTTGAGGTGAGGCAGAAAGTTATGGCGGTGGGAGTGTGTGCCTGAGGCTGCTGACCTCATGTTGTAAAGAACAAATAGAAGGGATGAAGGCATACTGCCCTCAAGGATGCACCTCTAGTAGCTTACTTCCTCCATCTGTGCCCCACTCCCCAAAGTTTCCGGTGTCTCCCAGAAAGCACTCTGGAGAACCAAGCCTTTATTACTGCCGCCTGTGTGGGATACTTTATATTCAAATCAGTATTAGCACAATGGATTAATTCCTTGAAAGCCATTTACCAAATGGATACAAGAAGTAACAATAGATCAGAGAAGCTCTATAACTGTTTGCATGTCTGCCTTCCTGAGTCTGAGTTGGTTCAGTAGGTCTGTCTTTGCCTCTCCAGCAGGGTTTATGTGCAGAGTTCTACCTATGTAAATGCCCATTATAGTCTAAAGGAGAGAGTTCATGTACACGTAAAAAATAAAATTTGAAGAGCTGCTCACAAAGAAACGTGGAGAGACAGAGAGGCTCGAGCTCCCTCGTGGTGGGAGGCAGCAGTCTTCATCTTGTTCTCGGGCCCAGAGGCCTCAGTGAGCCAGTCTGTTGGCTGCAGACCCTATCCACTCAGCAGGGCATAGCTTGACTGTCATGAATTTTCTACATCCATGGCCCAGAGACACAGCTGAAGCTCCAGTCTTCCTGACTGGGGTGTGAGAAGTGACTTTGTCAGGAGGAAAAGGCCACAGTGCTCAAGGTGGGCTGCTTCTGGTCACCTGGCTCATTCAGAGCCACTTGGCTCTGACCCTTCAGCCTCTAAACTGACACCTAAGTTTTCTGAGAAGATGGTTGACAAGGTGATGGCTCTCTTCCAAGAGTGAAGACCTGGTCATGGCTAGAGCTGGACAGTGGTCACCGACTCAGTCACTCCGTAAGTTGTGGATGGGGAGGTAGCAACAGATCCTGGGAAATCAGAGACCAGCCATACCGTTAAATCTTACCTCATTTAGAAAAAGCAGTCAGTTCCCAGGATGGGAAAGCATAGTCTGGATTAGCTGCGGCTGAAAAGCCATTTTCTGACATTTTGTTGTTTGAGGACATTGACTCATGGTGATCAGTGCTGGGGTCATAGGCAGAGCAGCAGACATACATTCTGTAGAGTGATTGGTTGGGCGCTCCTTGCGTAGATGCCCTGGACTTCCGGCACTTGTGCCTTTTAGTCCTTCCTCTGACCCCCCTGGAGGGTCCAGAGCCTCTGCTCTTTTCTTCCTTAAGCCTTCTTCTTCTGTTGCTGCATCATCATCATCATCATCATCATCATCATCATCATGTGTGTACAAGGCATACTCATGTATCATGGCACGCATATGGAGGTCAGAGACAATCTGTAGGGATCGATTCTCTCCTTCCACCATGTATGTGGATTTTAGGCATTGAACTCAGGTCATGAGGCTTGCCTTCAAGCCCCTATACCCACTGAACCACCTTGCAGGCCCCTCAAGCCTTCTTTACTCAGACTTTCACTCTTTCCAGCAGCCCCTCTGGGAAAATATCCTACCATAGTGACTTCCTTTGAAGTTAGCAGACACCCCTATCATGAGCCTCCTGCAAGGGTCAGAGCTAGGGTAGGGGTTGTTTTTTTCTGTACACTGAGGGCTTGGCACATGTCTGGAATGAGGGCATTCAAAGTCAGGCGAGTGACTTTCAGAGGCCAGCATAGACGGCCTCCCCCAGCTCATCTCTTCTTTTTAAAGCATGCTATTCTTAAGAGTATAAGGCAATATACAGACACAAAAAACCAAGGACACAGTATTTCTTCCTAACACAGAGTAGAAGTTTGACCCTTTCCATCACCAAATCCGTCCTCTAGGGATGAGCAATCAGCTTCTTGACATGGCATTGGCAGGAAATAGCCTTTTCAGGTGTGAGCTGGTCAGGGATCTGACCGAGTGGGGAGTCAGACAGTTGCAAATAAAAGTATTCAGCTGTCTGCAGACCATAGTGGAGAGAGTGAAAACTGAACACACACACACACACACATACACACACACACACAAGTCAGGGTGAGAACACACAAGAATGACCGAGTCAGAAGGGCTCTGGACGTGTCAAGGGACACATGCTGTTCTGTGTCCACAGCTGGCTTGATGTTTCAGTAACATTGGTTGGTGAGAACTCTCATTCCAAGCATCCCGTGGCTTTTGAAAATTATCTTGCCTTTCTGCTGTGTGGCAGTCTGTGCGTGGAGCTTGGATCACAGCATGCATTTGCTGTTTCCACAGGAGCCAAACCATGGAAGCACAGTTAGGTAGGATGGGGGATGAGTCATAGAGGGGTGGGAAGAAGAGGAGAGAAAGAGAGAGGGAAAAGGAGAGAGGTGATCATGTATTCTCTGTCTGTGTGTGCGCGCGCATGTGTGTTAGGTCAGAAGTTGGCTCCAGGTGGGGTGATCTCCTCCATCTGTATTGCTTCTCCACTTTTTCTTTGAGATGGGTTTTACATTGAACTTAGAGTCCACAGATGTGGGTCCACTGTCTGGCCAGCAAACACCTGGGATCCCCCTGTCTCCACCTCCCTGGCACTGCGGTTACAGGCACATCACTGTGTCTGGCTTTTACTTGGGAACCTGAGCTCCAAACTCAGGTTCTCATGTTTCACAGTAAGCCCTCTGCCCTCTGAGGCCCCTCCCAGCCTCGAAGAGTCCTTTCGATGTCTGCAGGTAAGATTCTGGTCCAACTAAGAAGTCCAGCCTAATCTCCTACTGTTTTCTGACTGGCTCTCATAACATGGTTATTGCAGAAAACTTTTGGTCATCCTGTGCCTCACTGGTGGGATGCATGGGTAGGGCCTGTGGTTGAACCCACGTGAGTCTTCCCTGCCAGGGAGGGTGGTAAGTGACTTGGGAGTGGGGCTCCCTACAGGCCCTATGAGAGAGAAGTGGGTAGTCTAGGCTTAGGTCCCTGTCTCTGGACTCCCTGGGGAGACACCAGGAGGAGGATGACTGTGACTCTCCCTGTGGGTCCCAGTGAAAGGATAATATAAACCCCATTTGTCTCCATTTGAGGACCAGGCCTGAATTAGAAAAGAAGGCCCTAAGACACCAGCTCCAGGAACAGACCATAAAATCCAGAACAAGATCATAGAACCCCTCCCAAAGAACAGTCTGAGGATAAACACAAAAATGGGGAAATATCTTCTCTCAGAAAGGGTCAAATGTGCTGGGCAGACCTATCTCATCTTATGGTTAAACGTTCATGACAGAGGACCACTGACCACTGACCGACCACCTGTGACCCTCTAGCACCCACCAGTGAAATTTAGATTACCTAATCCTTCTAGAGAGTTCCCCTAGTTCCCTATAAGAAGGCCTGGTTACCATTTCAAAAAATGATTGACCCCCGCATGCTGGGTTTTTTTTTTTCTGCAGAATGAATGCTCTTTGTCTTTGCATACGGTCTGAGTCTGGGATTTTCCCTTCAGTGATTTTCGGACTCTTACACCAGCTCTGCTTCAGAGTTCCCTTTGCTGCAAAGGGTTCAGGAGGTTGAGGCATAAGACAATAATGAGTGGTCACAGCAGTTGTATGCAGTCTCTGTCCAATATAGAGCTTGAGCAACCAGGTGTAGTGACACACATTCAGAATTTTAGCACTAATATAAACATATTTGGATATGTTTTTAAAAAACTGAGCAACAAATTGTGTGTTTCTGAAAGTTGTCAGGAAAGCTGGCTTTCAGGACACAGGAGGTGGATTATTGCCTGGCAGAACTTTTAAGTCTTGGAGGAGAAGGGTCTCATGGATCTGTGTAAGTCACAGGTGTCAAACACAGTGGCCAGAGCACTGGGAAGAAAAGATACCAGCAATGACCAATTAGGTATGCTCTCAGCTATTCCAGACTGCTCAAACTCCTTCAGTGACAGGTGGGGGCATCTATTTGAAGTTTCCTCTTGTCTCTCTGAGCATGGAGGCATAAAAAAAGCTCTTTTATATGCAAAAGGCAGTGCCTTAGCACAGGCTTTTGTGTGCTCTGGGCACTGAGCTCGTGCTGAGACTCATCTTCAGGCTGCTGGGAGCTGCAGGAGTTTAGGATGAACTGAAGCACGCACAGAAAGAAATGAAAGTCTTGGGAGGGTCTGGAAGGAGACTCTACCAAAGAGAAGTTAAGATGCACTAATTAAGTCTAATGAAAGCAGAGGCAGCCACCCAAATGATAAAGACCTGGGTGAGCAGTAAGCCTCAGGACCTGCCTGAGGAAGGCCTCACAGGCAGAGAATCCCAGACCCACCTGGCCCAGGCGCTCCTGGTCCCCTTCTGGTTGTCCTCCACTCAGACTCCTTCCTGTAGATGTGGTCTGCTTCATGCTAGGTTTGAGCTAGGAGATTAATGAGACCGTGCTTAGCTACAGTCTTGCAGATTCTAGTTTAGCTACAGTCTTGCAGATTCTAGCAGGCACCTTCCTGGGACTACCTCTATGAGTCTGAGAGAGGTTCCCTGGGTGAGCCCGACCTTCAGGAAAGAAGTACCCAATCTCAGAGCTGGGATAGCTCTCTATTTTTCTCTCTTGGTCGCTTGCTTCTTAGAGTTGACAGCCTGAGTTTGCAACTTTCCTAAGTGTCTGAATCCAAGGAGAATGGATGACAGGTGGCCTAAAAACTTAGGGACCTCAGACATCAAAAGGCTGACGGTTGTCCCCTGCACATCTAGTGAAGACACCTAGGATGCTTTCCCACAGCTCTTCCACGTCTTCTGGATTCATTCTTCATTTCACACAGTACAAGACCCCACCCTCAATGCCTTAAAGTATATGTCTTTGCTTTTCCTGGTGGTCAGAAATTTCCCTCTCCCTCCAGACCAGCCACGATTTCTGGCTTAAACAAATCTTGCAGTCTCAAGGAATAATTACTGTGTCAGAGTCTTCTCATGACTTAGACCTTGCACTTTAAAAGCGAGGGGCTTTTTCTTTCTTGCCTTTTTTTTTTTTTGGCTTAAATAGGTATTTTCTAAAAAAATTTTTTTTAAAACTCAATTAATGAGAGACAGAGAGAGAAGCAAGGGGGAGGGGGGAGGAGGAGGAAGGGGGAGGGGAATTATTTCCAGGAGCCATTTCCTTCCTTGTCTATATCATCTACAAATGGTTGGGACTCATGAAAGGACCAGTCCTGTTGTTCCAAAGCTTCAGAATCTCCGTGACACAGGCCAACCACAGGGTAACCAGGAGGAGTCCTGATGAAGAGCCAATATTGGTGGTGTCACAGAACCCAGAGATGTCAAACCAGACCAGTGACTCATCTGATTCATTGCAGAGACCGTTTGCAAGTGAAGATGTGTGCACAGAGGGGTAGACTGTGGGGCACACTGTGACACCCTACAGCTTCCATGGTGAAATGTTTTCTATGCTGTTTTGTTCTTTATTTGTTTGGGTGTTTTTTATTTGTGGGGGAGGGACAAGAGTGGATCTGAGGGGACAGGAGACGAGCAGGACTCAGGTGAATAATGTGAAAGTCACAAAGAATCAAAAAAAGTTAAAAGGTTGCTTTCTCTGACTCCATGTCTTTCAAAGAACTTAGGAGACAGGATGGGAACACAGAGGTGTTTTTTTTTTCTTTCTTCTGATTGTCATTGTCATTTGTGGTTTGTTCTTGACGTGGATCTGAGTCTCCGCCGTTCTCATTTCCTCGTGCTCCAGTCCCACGTCCTCTGAGTGTCAGATATTTTGCAGCAGTCTTCCTTCACCACGGTGTCAGTTACGGTGTCAGCCCCGGCTTCAAAACAGTGCACGGGAAGTTCCAGGAGAACAAGCCATAGGTTCCCAAATGGGCACCACTTGGAACAGTGTGATGAAGTTCTGTGCTGCCCTGTCATGTCCTGTGTCAGATGTGAGTCACCCCTTACCCACCATGTCCACACTGTAGGTCTCTGGCTCCCTTAGGAGTCCCTAAGGTTTTCGGATCCACTGTCATAGTGAGAGTAGTGACACAGACGGCGTAGACACACCAAAGAGAAGCTATGGAGTATGTTACCTAAGTGTCACCCTATGTCACCCCAGGAGGAAAATGAATACAGGCCAATGAGACATGCTGAGAGAGAGAGGTGGGGAGGGAGGGAAGGAGAGAGAGAGGAAGAGAGAGACAGAGAGAGGAGAGAAAGGAAGAGGGAAAGAGAGGGAGTGAGAGGGAGAGAGAGAAGGGGAGAGAGGAGTGGAGGGAGGGAGGGGGAGGGATGACATTCACACAAGTTTTATAGTCTAGTCTTATAGTGGTTCTTAGTTTATTAGCTAGTGTTATTCTGATACTGTGCCTAGTTTATAAATTAAACACACTTTATCATATGTGTATGGAAGAAGACATCACACACATGCTTGGTACTGTCTCCAGTTTCTTGTACCCTCCACAGAGAAGAGGAGGAAGTCAACTGCATATTCATTCTCTACAGGATAACAATGTAATTTCATAGATGCTACTTTTTGCATTTTTTATTAACAAAGAGAAAAAATAAGAAGGCACTTAATTTAATTGTACTTTATATTTCCTACGTGAATACCTTAAAGCACTTAATTGGACCGTACTAGATATTTCCCAGGTGAGTACCTTTCATGGAGCGCTTTGATTCTTTCTGTGTGTTTACATTACTTCCTGGTTAAGAACATCTATAGGTCTCTGCAGAGGACCCGAGTTCAGTTTCTAGCATCCATGTTGGGCAGCTCACAACTGCCTGTAACTCCCGCTCCTGGGGTTGAAGTCCGTCTCCTGGCTTCTGCAGGCACTTGCACGAACTTGCACATACCATGCCCCTTGTATACATAATTAAAAAAAACTAGCATGATTGTTTAAGCTACTCCCAGTGTTCCTTCTTTTCAGTTTAAAGAATGTTCTTTGCCCAGGTTGGCCTTGAACACTCTCTCTTTAAGATGTGTGTATTTTACTTTATGTGCACGGATGTCTTGCCTGCATGCGCACCACATGCGTGGCTGCCCATTGGATTCCTTGGAATTACAGATGGTTGTGAGCACTATGGGCACCGGGAATGGAACCTAGTTTCTTGGCAAGAACAGTAAGTTCTCTTAGTTGCTGAGCCATCTCTTCAGCTCTTGGCATTGGACTCTTATTTTTCCACCTTAGGCTCTTAAGCGCTAGATTAGACTCACGGATGTGCCCCTCTGGACCAGCTTCATATTTAAAAATGATTTTGCTCCATAAAAAGAATCTTAGCATTTTTCTCCCTGGACTTTGAACTATCATCCTGCTCCCTTCTGACCTCGGTTGTGTCTGAAGTGAACACAGCACTGTCGATCTCACTGGAGATACCTTTGTTTGTGACAAGTCATTTTTTAACCCGTTTTCTTATTTTCATTTATCTCTCTTTATTCACCAGCTTGCTTATGCAAATGATCTCTTAGCTTTGTTTTGATTGGAGTCTTGGTTTAGTTAGTTAGTTTATTTATTTGTTTTTTTATTTGATACAGTGTCTCAATGAACACCGCACCTGTTCTGGAACTTGCTACATAGACCAGGGTGGCTTTGAACTCACAGAGATTCACCTGCCTCTGCCTCTTCAGTGCTGGAATCAAAGATGTGCACTAGCACACCTGGGTGAAGTCTTAGGTTGTTGTTGTTGTTTTTTTAATGTGTATAGATTAATACTTTCATTAAACTTGGAAAGCTTTAGCTATTAGTTCTTTAAAAAACTCTTTTGTTTTATAACCTTTTTATTATGTTTATTATAGTGTTATTGCCTGATTATAAAAACACAGAGAATTAATTTTCTAACTTGAAAATGGCAAGTAAATAATATAAAGAACATTTATATGAGAAATCACATAAAGATTTCAAGTTTCTATATTCTTGTGGTCTTAGTATTATACATGGGGCTGGGAGTCAGACCATGCTCCAGTGAGTATATGGGCAACATGAACTTGGTGTATATATGTGTGTGTGTGTTTTCTTCTTCTTTTCTTTTTGGGAGGAGGCCACAGGGTGGAGGGAGGACCAAACCTGGGAGGACTGCGAAGTGAATATGATTGGGGTGCATTATGTGAACCCCCAAACAGTCATAAAAATACTCCGTTGGAAAAAACATTATGCATGAGTGGAGTTTTCTGTTCCTCGTGTCTCAGACAAGAAATCCAAGCACAACTCAATGCAAGACAAAGAAAGGCGTTGCCAGCTTTTGTCTTTGGAGCGCGCAGTACTTGTGCTGCAGGGTGTGGGGAGGGCGAGCAGCCAGCAGGTAAGCCTTTTCATCAGATTTTGCTTATGTAAGAAATAAGCTTTAACTGTACAGAGCCATTAAGAATTCAGATTTTGCTAATACTGCAGTAATCTCCTTTGTGTATCCAGCATTATCTGCTTTATCAAGACTGATGCCGGAGGTGGTTGATAGAGGCAGGCAGGATCCTGCAAACTGCCTCCGTGCTCCGTGGGTTTTATGATAAGATGGCCAAAGGCGTTTGTAGATTTTGGGAATCTTGAAGTATGAGGAACTTCTGGTGTCAGTTCTCTTCAGCTTAAAGATCATTCTTTGCCCAGGCTGGCTTCGAACTCTCTCTTTTAAGATTTATTTATTTATTTTACTTTATGTATATGAAAGTATACATATTCTGTATACATTCTGAGGCAGCTCTCAAAACAAGACTTTGGGAAGAACATACTTCTTCTGCCTTAGCTAACGCCAATCTGTTTGCTTCTCAAGTCACCTTTTACAATCCTGAGCTATAACACAAACACAGAAAAGGTGTGCCAAACATAAACACTGTCAGTGACACATCACCAAGTGAACAGACCTGCCAAACTCTCCTGAGTCATGAGAACATTGCCAACACTGGAGTGAGTAATTCCCTCAAGGTTCTCTGAGCGCTGCTCAGCTCTGCCTTAGGATGGTCCATTAGAAGCAACTAAGATAATGAGTCCCTACTGGGGACACTGAGGCACAGTATTCTCAGAATAATGAGGGAAAGCAAGGGAACAGCTGAAGGACACAGCCACAGATGAAGTCGGCTTGGTCTGATGGAAGTCAATGGAACAAAAGTGAACCTGAGTTTGTCCTACCTTGAAGCATAGGGGGCAGGCTTTTGTGTGCCCATCAGGCACCAGGCAAGGTCTTGTTTGAGAACAGGAGAATTGTCTCCCAGGCAAGATGCTCCCATTTGGTAATGAACTGGGACAAAACTGTGAAGTGCAAGTGGCTATCTTATGCAGAAGGCTGGAGAATAGTGTGCTGGTTAGTTTTGTTTGATTTCTTCTTCTTCTTTTCTTCTTCTTCTTCTTCTTCTTCTTCTTCTTCTTCTTCTTCTTCTTCTTCTTCTTCTTCTCCTCCTCCTCCTCCTCCTCCTCCTCCTCCTCCTCCTCCTCCTCCCCTTCTCCTCCTCCTCCCCTTCTCCTCCTCCTCCTCTTCCTCCTTCTCCTCTTCCTCCTCTTTCTCCTCCTCCTCTTCCTCCTTTGTCCTCCTCTTCCTCCTCTTCCTCCTCCTCTTCTTCCTCCTTTGTCCTCCTCTTCCTCCTCTTCTTCCTCCTTTGTCCTTCTCCTTTCTCCTTCCTTCCTCTTCCTTCCCCTTGTTCCTTCCTCCTCCTCCTTCTCTTCTTTCTTCTTCCTCTTCTTCTTTTTTCTTTCCTCCTTCTTTCTTCTGTCAGCTGTCAAGCCAGGGTCATCTGGGCAAAGGAACCTTTAATTGAAAGTACCTCCTGCAGGCAAGTCTCTGGGAGAGCCCAACTCATTGTGGGCAGTGCCGCCCCTGGACAGGTGGCCCTGGATTTTGTAAGAAAGCAGGCTGACAAATACTCACTTATTAGTGAGTATATACCATGCATGTCCTTTTAGGTCTGAGTTACCTCACTCAGGATGATACTTTCTAGTTCCACCCATTTGCCTGCACAACTCATAATGTTCTCTTCTTAATAGTTGAACAATATTCCATTGTGTAAATGAACCACATTTTCTGTATCCATTCTTCTGTTGAGGGACATCTAGGTTTTTTCCAGCTTCTAGCTGTCACAAATAAGGCTGTTATGAACATAGTGGAGCATGTGCCCCTGTGGTATTATGTAGCGTCTTTTGGATATATGCCCAAGAGTGGTATAGCTGGGTCTTCAGGTAGATCTATTTCCAGTTTTCTGAGAAACCTCCAGACTGATTTCCAGAGTGGTTGTACCAGTTTGCAATCCCAGCAGAAACGTAGGAGTGTTCCTTTCTCTCCACATCCTTACCAACATGTGCTATCACCTGAGTTTTTGATCTTAGCCATTCTGATTGGTGTAAGGCGGAATCTCAAGAACTTTGAACATTTCTTTGAATGCTTCTCAGCCATTCAAGATTCTTCTGTTGTGAATTCTCTGTTTAGTTCTATACCCCATTTTTTGATTGGATTGTTTGGTTTTTTGGTGGTTAGCTTCTTGAGTTCTTTATATATTTTGGATATTAGCCCTCTATTGGATCTGGGGTTAGTGAAGATTTTTCCCAATCTGTAGGTTGCCAATTTGTTCTATTGACTATGTCCTTTGCCTTACGGAAGCTTTCCAATTTCATGAGGTTCCATTTATCAATTCTTGATCTTAGAGCCTGAGTCATTGGTGTTCCGTTTAGGAAATCTCCCCCTCTGCCAATGAGTTCAAGGCTCTTTCCCACTTTCTCTTCTATTAGATTCAGTGTATCTGGTTTTATGTTGAGGTCCTTGATCCACTTGGACTTGAGCTTTGTGCAAGGTGACAAATATGGATCTATTGTCATTTTTCTACATAGCAACTGCCAGTTAGACCAGCACCATTTATTGAAGCTGCTTTCTTTTTTCCATTGTATATTTTTTGGCTTCTTTGTCAAAGATAAAGTATTCATAAGTGTGTGGTTTTTATTTCTGGGTCTTCAATTCTGTTCCATTGATCAACCTGTCTGACTCTGTACCAATACCATGTAGTTTTTATATTAGCCAAAAAAGTACAGAATACACAGGATACAATCCACAGAACTCAAGAAGGTTAACAAGCTGAAGGGCCCAAGGAGGATGTGGACTCAAAGGGAGGGGCCTGAGATGAAGTGCCCTACAGTGGGGAGAGGGAACTTGTAGAGTCTACCTCCAGTAGAAAGACAGGGCATCAAGTAGAGGGACGGGGTTGCCCTCCACAGTCAAAAACTCTGACCCATAATTGTTCCTATCTGAAAGAACTGCAGGGACAAAAATGTAGAAGAGCTTGAGGGAAAGGAGGGCCAGTGACAGGCCCAGATTGGGAACAAGCTCAAGGGGAGGCCCAAGGTCTGACAGTATTACTGATACTATGGTGAGCTTACAGACAGGAGCCTAGCATGACTGCTCTCCAAAAGGCCCAACAAGCAGCTGAAAGAGTTAGATGCAGCTATTTACTGAACCAATGGACAGAAGCTGGTGAACCCTGTGGTGAATTACGGAAAAGCTGGAAGAAGCTGAGGAGGAGGGCGACCCTATAGGAAGACCAGCAGTCTCAACTAATCTGGACCTCAGAGATCTCTCAGACACTGGGCCACCAACCGGATAGCATTCAGCAGCTGATATGAGGCCCCCAACACATATACAGCAGAGGACTGCCAGGTATTGACTCAGTGAGAAAAGATGCACCTACCCCTTAAGAGAGTGGCGGCCCCGGGGTGTGTGGTGGTGGGGGGGTGGGGGGGTGTGGGGTTGAGGGGTGGGGACATCCTCTTAGAGATGGGAGGAGGAGGTGTGGGTGGTGGAGCAGTCAGAGGGCCGACTGGGAGGGGAATAAAGAGTGGACTATAAAAAAGATTAAAGAACAAACGAGAGAGAGAGAGAGAGAGAGAGAGAGAGAGAGAGAGAGAGAGAGAGAGAGAGAGAGAAAGCAAGCAGGCTGAGTAATTGACAGGCTCAAGGCAGTAAGCAGCACTCTTCCATGGGCTCTGCCTCCAGGTTCCTGCCTCCAGGTTCCTGCCTCGTCTTGCTCTGGTGACAGACTGTAACTACCTGGAAGCTGAATAAACTCCTTTGCCTATCCGAGTTGCTTTTCCCTGTGGTGTTTTATCACAACAGTAGAAAGCAGTAAGAGGAGAAGGATACCTATGTACCAAAGAGGAGCGGAGGTGTAGGCCAGCAGCAGACAGCGTCCAGCTTGCTTCCCACAGACACCCACTGTGCTGCAGTACTAACACCTTTGGCCATGCTTACCAGCTGTGGGGCTAATTGGACCAGGAACATACTTTTATAGATGTAAACTTCATGCTTCTGCTTTTCATCCATCATTGATGGGCTTTGGTTGTTCTCTATGTGGGATTTTATAAACAGTACCCACCCCATGGAGTCACTTTCCTTGATTACATGACCAGGATGCAGTTGCTCAATGTGTGTTTTCCAATGTGTGTATGTGTGTGTGTGTGTGTGTGTGTGTGTGTGTGTGTGTGCATTTGCAGGTTTGCCCTCAGTCTTTTTTTTTTTTTTGAAGTTGGAAAATAACTTTATTTGTTCTAGGGCATTGGCCAGAGTCCCCTTAGAACTTCTGAAACTGCTTATTGGTGCCAGAAGCCTTGGTGACCTTGAGCACATTGAACAGTCTTGCTCAGAGGCCTGAACTCTCCAACAGTGACAATGTCACCGATCTGTGTGTCCCTGAAATAGGGGGACAGGTGCACAGACATGTTCTTGTGACGCTTCTCAAAGTGATTGTATTTTTGGATGTAATGGAGATAGTCCTGGTGGATAACAGTGGTCCTCTGCATCTTCATCTCTGTCACATCACCAACCTCAGATGGAGATATTACCAGTAAAGGGGCATTTCTTGTCTATGTAGGTGTCCTTGATGGCGTCTTTGGGCGTCTTTAAACCTAGACCGATACTTTTGTAGTACCAAGGGAGTTTTTTCTTGCCAGTTTCTCCCAGCAAAACATGCTTTGAAAGACCGTAGGCTGCTTTTGGTAAGCACGCTCGGTCTGAATGTCCACTATCTTCCCGGCAGCCTGAGAAAAGGAGAGGTCTTGCCTTCAGTCTTGTCTGCCTTTCATCCAGTCAACCTGGGGTGACAGGTTCTGGGCAGAGACTGAACTGGCTTTTGTCAGGCCTGTGCACTCTGGCTGCTCCACGTTGGGCTGCAGATGTACAAACTGGTAGGGTACTTACATGGACCCACACAGCCCTGGGTTCACCCCTAACATGTTTTTTAGAGACTAGCAGGTCCAAGTAGATGCTGGCTCCGGTTAGGTCCTTCTGGTGAGTGAAGTATTTGTTCACAGAGAAGAATGAGATGATGTTTTTGGTCTGGAAGTTATTAAAAAACTCAAGATATCTTTATGGTAAAATCCAGATCTCTGTTGTCAGATGGAAATAAGGAATCAAAATCTGTGAGAATAGTAACTTCAATGTCCAGTGGGCAGCTGTGCACACAACTTCTCTGTTCAGAGAGCATCCACGAAGCTAGTTCTCCCATCCCAGCGGAATGCACCTGCTCCCTAGCAACAAGCTTCAGCAGTATTCTAATTTCATGATTGCTGTGGTTTATTTTAATTCTAAAATATATTTTAAAGATGAAAATTTAATCACATCACTTCCTCCTCCCTATCTTCCTTCCTACTCCTACCTCCCCTGCCCAAGCCTGAAAATGATGGCCACTTTTCTTTGTTTATTTTTGTTGTGCACTCCTCTCTCTCTCTCTCTCTCTCTCTCTCTCTCTCTCTCTCACACACACACACACACACACACATGTGCACACACTCACACACACATGCACACATGTACACTCAAATGCACACACACATACATACATTCACGTGCACACATGCACATACATGTACACTCAAATGCACACACACATGCATACATGTACACTCAAATGCACACACACATGCACACATGTACACTCAAATGCACACACACACCACACACATACATACATTCACATGCACACATATACATACATGTACACTCAAATGCACACACACATGCATACATGTACATTCAAATCACACACACATACATATATTCACATATACACACACATACATTCACATGCACACATAAGCGCATGTGCACACACACTGTCGTTGTTGTGGTCTGTTTTAGTGGCTCACCAAGGAGAAGACAGGAGGTTAGATGGGGGCAGAAGCTGCACTCATGGACCCTGACCTCCCATCGTGGTGGAGAAGAAAGTAAAGCTCTTCAACTAATTTTTCTGCAAGTTGACCTCTTTCTTCCCCTCCCAACTCTCTGTGACTGTGTTTACAGATATGCACAATATGGGCCACACTTCCTGAGGCAGTCGGTATTTGTTTTTCTTCTCGTCTTCAGATTGTGTGTAAACTGTATTGACCTGTTTTTAACTTCCCTGATTTTTATCTCTATCAGCTCACAGTGCTGAGCTGTCACTCACAGTGCCGAGCTGTCACTCACAGTGCCGAGCTGTCACTCACACTGCTGAGCTGTCACTCACACTGCTGAGCTGTCACACTGCTGAGCTGTCACTCACACTGCTGAGCTGTCACACACTGCTGAGCTGTCGCTAATTTCATTTTGGTCACTCTAGAGTTCCATTTTGTTTTTCCTCTCTGAGACTTATGCATACTCTCTGTCTCTTTGTTGATAGTCTATGCTCATTCTACTATTAAATCATTTCATAGTTCTTGTGAAGTAGATCTCTTTGAATTTATGTGTTTGTGTGTATCCACGCTTGCATGTATGTGTATGGATCTGTGTGTGCACCCAGGTGACAGCCAGAAGTTGATGTCAGGTATTTTCCTCAGTCACCTTGACATCTTATTTTTTGAGGCAGGCTCTCTGATGGAGCCCAGCACTAACTACTTCAGCTAGACTGGATGGCCAGTGAGCCCCAGGAATCCTCCTGTTTCCTCCATCTCCCCAGCGATTGCAAGCACGTATCGTTTCTCACGTGAATGGTGAGGATTGAACTCAGGCTGTATGCTTGCAGGGCTGGCTAGAGCTCTACCAACTGCCCTATTTCCTCAGCCCTCTGATAGCATTTATAGTAGGCATGTGAAGTTTTTGCCAAGTCCAACATTTGGGGCCTCCCAAAGGCAAAGCAGGCTTGCTTGTCTCTTCCCTTCTCAGTTTGCTTTCCTGTTTCCCTACATGTTTAGTGTTTGTTTTGTCAAAAAGCTGGACATTTTAGAGAAGTCAGCAACAGTAAATAATGATCTGCATTGTTTGACACAGCCCTGTGTGGGTGCTCACTGTGCAGTGACTTAGCTGTGCCTGCAGTGGCTTCTGTACCCTGCCAAATCGAGGTCTCTGGTCTTCTGCTCATGAGGCACAGCCGTGGGCACCCCGGCCGCTCTCCAGGCTGATGATGCTTTTATCAGGGCTGTTTCTGACCACTTCCCTGATGTCTCAGTTACTTCTCGATTGCTGTGATAAGACACCATGACCTAAGCAACTTATAGAAGAGTTTATTTAGGGTTCACAATTTCAGAGTGTGAGTCTGTGACCATCATGGTAGGGAGCATGGCAGCAGGCAGGCATGCATGGTGCTGGAGCAGTGGCTGAGAGCTTACATCTTGGACCACGAGCTCGGAGACAGGGAGAGCTGTTTGGGAGTGGCATGGGCTTTTTGAATTCTCTAAGGCCACACCCAGTGACACACCTCTTCTAACAAGGCCACACTTACTCTAACCCTGTCACATCCCTCACACCTGATGAGTCATGTTGGGTTCCTGGCCTCTCATGCAGGCACTGCCCTCTATGAATTGCTGATTTGGCTTCTGTGTTTTTATTGAAAAGTTCCCAAACGGATCATTCTACACTAACCAAATCCACACGTTGCTGCTTATCTGGGACTCACAGTGAGGTCTTGCCTTGGTAGTTTTCTTTACTGCTTTTCTCTATAAAATTTCTAACAGGTTTCACTTTGCATGTTGAAATCGAGGCACTTCTGGGGTCCTCTTGTTTGCCATCCATGAATCTCAAGACTCTCCAGTCTCACGTGGCTCCAGAAGTGTCTTCACGCTTGAACTATCTCATCTGTATTTTCAGTGGACTCATCAGAACTCTACTTTTTCTCAAGAAGCTTTTGCCATTGCTCTGAGGCTGGGTGACAGCTGGAGTCATGACAATGGCTTGCCGCTCCTGTACTTTTTTTTTTTTAAACATAACTTGCATTTTATTTTTCTAAGATATTTTTTTTCTGTCCTTATGAAGCCGCCTCCTTTACATGGATGTTGGTGAAGGTCACTAGCAGGTCTAAATCATGGTGGGGGTGTTTGGTCCTTCCTAGCTTCATGAGACGGAGCCTGACTACCTTGCTATGAATGGTTCAGCTCCTTCAGTAATCCAGCTTGGTGCATAGTTTGGGAAGTGTAGCCACCCAGAGGCCACAGATGAACTGGATTCACCTGAAAGTGGGGCTGCAAATGAAAAAGAGACGGAGGAGCGAAAGACGCATGAAGCTAAGACAAAGTTCTCTGATCAAGGCTCAAAGTTTAATATTCAGAACTTCCATATATAGGGGAAACCCATGAAACTCATCCTTTGTTTCAGCTGGATTATGTCACAAGGCAAGCTCAGCAGGCAGTCTGTTGAAGATACTTGCTTTGTATATGGCACTGACAGTGGGGGTGGCGGAGCTCCATAATGTTCTGGGTGACAAACTATTTTTTTAAAAAATTATTTTATTTTTATTTCATGTGCACTGGTGTTTTTGTCTGCCTGTATATCTGTGTGAGGGCTTCAGATCTCCTGAAACTGAAGTTACAGACAGTTGTGAGCTGCCATGTGGGTGCTGGGAATTGAACCTGGGTCCTCTGGTGAGTGCTCTTAACCACTGAGTCATCTCCCTAGCCTTCACATGATAAACTTAACGACCTTCTCTTTGGGCGTACACTGGGCTCAGTACAGCGACTTGGCTACGCAGAGCCACGGCACTTTCTGATGTGATGGTTGTTTCTTCTTTGTTTGGTCATCTTGGAGCCAAGACCCGAAAGAGTCCCAGCACTCTTAGGTTGATGCAGTGTCTGCTGGTCTTCTTGGTAATAGTATGTCATGAAGGAAAATTGCATTTGTCTCTTGGTCGTGGTGTCTCCTGATGCTTGCAGTGCCCCAGTGTGGTTAAACATTCTCTAAGATGTACTTAGGTTGTTCCTGCTATACTAAAACCTAAGGTACCAGAGAGGTTTCCCCATTGACACATGTACACTATATAAAGGTGTCTCAAGAGTCTCTGACCTTATAATATCACTTAAATTGTGGTCCTTCCTTCCTTCCTCCCTCCCTCCCTCCCTCCCTCCGTCCCTCCCTCTGTCCCTCCCTCTTCCCCTTCCCTCCCTTCCCCTCGACTGTCTGTCTGTCTGTCTGTCTTTTCTTTCTTGAACAAACTTGTATCCTAGGCTAGCCTGAAATTCCTCATGTAACCAAGGATGATCTGGACCTTCTGATCCCCCTGCCTCTGCTTCTGAGTGCTGAGGTTACAGGCATTGCCACAGTGTCTCCTTTATGTGGTGACATTGGACCCAGGACTTTGCGCATGTGAGGCAAACACTCTATCAATGGTTACATCTCTAGCCTACGTCATGGTTTTGACCTTACTCAATAAATTTGCCACCCACTTATTCATACAGCTTCTTTAAAATTTACAACATGGAGCACACTGAGCTGCTACCACCTTCGAGGAAGTCTACTCCAGCATCTCTTAGGAATGCTTGATTCGTTTTCTAAATAAACTTCCACCTAAACTGTCGCTTGACTGAATTCTTTACCTCATGAAGTCAAAAGCTAAGAGTCCTGTCCCCTCTAACACTGAACCTCTGTCATGCAGCGAGCTGGCTTGTGGACAGCTGGACTAATTCTCAGCCATCAGCACTTGAGCAGTGATTTTGCCCTTGGAAGGGTGGGGATAAAGGATTCTTAGCCAGATCTCACTCATACTAGCCTGAATTAGAGCTTTGCAACACAGAGGTTGGGTGGGGAGGATCCGTTGGCAGCCTGTCCTCAGTCTCAGCAAATAACTGATCCTTCCTTGGGGCATGGAGGGAGAAGGGCCTCTCTTTTCAGGGTAACTGCCCCAGGACAGGTTCCTGTAGAGGAGCGATCAGGTAGAGGATGATGTTCAGGGATACAGGTCTCCCTTTTCTCCTAGACTGTCGGAGATCCCCCAATGCTTATCCATTTGTTTTATGCCTATGGGACAACTTCCAGGGAGTTAAAAAAAAACTTCTTTCATGAGTATGCCTGTATGTGTGTCTGTGTCCCATGTTGGCACCTGGTGCCTTCAGAGGCCAGAAGAAGGCTTCAGATCCCTTGGAACTGGAGTTGCAGTTGGATGTGCGCAACCTTGTGCGTGCTGGAAATCGAACACGATCCCTGGAAGAACAGCCTTAACCATTGATCCATTTCTCTGGCCCTAATTTTCAGATACTTCAAATAATTATTTTAATAACAATAATTTGTGAGTTATTGCCACTTTGTTGAGGGGACCTTGGTCTGTAGAAGTCCCCATGCCACTGCCAGGGATGTTTGCTCTTCACTCTAGAGGTACAGAAGTCCAAGTATCCATTTAGTTTGGTGGTATTTAAAAGACATTCCTTTGTTTTTCCCTCCCTCTCTCCCTTCCTCTCTCTCTTCCTTCTTTCCATCCTTCCTTCCTTTTCCCTCCTGTGTTGTAAGTTATTTTCCTCTGGCTAATTTGAAGATTTTCTAATTATGGATATTTTGCTTAGAACACTCTTGTATTTTTTTTTTCGTGTTTCTCTAGCATTTGTCAAGTTACTTGGGTCTGTGAGCTGGTTTTCATTAAATTTAGAAAAAAGGCAAACATTATTCTTTCCATTTCCCCCTTATTTTCCCTTTCACGGTCCTCCTGACTGAGGGCTTCAGAGCCATCTTTCAGGCTGCTTGAGGTTATTGCCAGCTCCGTTCATTTTTAGAATTTTGTTTTGCTTTGTTTTTCCATCACTGGGCCTTCAAATTATCTTCCTTTACTTCAGGGTCTAACCTATTGTTATTTTTGTCTAGCGTATTTTTTTCTTCAGACATTTCAATGTTTAAAAAAGACTTATTTTATATGTGTATGGGCATTTTGCCTGCATGTATGTCTATGCACAGTGTGTATGCAGTACCTGGGGAGGCCAGAAAGGTATTCTAGATCCTCTGGAACTGGAGTCACAGACAGTTGTACATCACCATGTGGGACCAAACCCAGGTCATCTGCAAGAGCAGCAAGTCCTTTTAACAGCCGAGTCATCTTTCTAGCCCCTAGACATTGCATGTATGTGTGTGTGCATGCACACACACACACACACACACACACACACACACAGTCCTAGAAGTGTACCATAGGTCTTCTTTGCTTTAATGTTTTAAATGTTCTAGCTTTAAAAAATTGCAGTTTAAAGGCTATTTTTATTTATATACTTATTTTTTAGGCTCAAAGATAATGAAGGTATTATTGAAACACCAGGTAGACAGTCTAAAACAGCTTTTGAAAACAAGCCTGCAATGTGTACTCTCAGCAAGCATTCATTGGGAAGAAGGGAAAAAATACAAGGGGGTGGGTGGTTTTCACAAACTAGCCTGCTGGTTGTCTAGGTTTTGTGAAATACTGCATAAGCACCAAAATGTGACGTCATCTGTCATGAACATTTTAAAAAAGTACACTGCCAGGCTGGGATGTGGCTGGTTGGTGCTATGCTAACCCAGCGTGCACAAGGCTGGGCAGAGCCTGAACACTGTATAAACCACACGTGGTGGCTCACATGGCAGTCTCACACTTGGAGGGTTATCCCTGCAAAGAAATAGGTTAGTTTTGGCAACAAGCAAGTCCGAAGCCAGCCTGGGATCATAAAATCCTGTCTCAGAAAATCAAAACCAAAAAACTGGAAGAATGAAATGCCCGGTGTGACAGCACACGCCTTTAATCCCAGCACTTGGGAGGCTGAAGCAGTCAGGTCTTGAGGATTAGCCTGGTTTACATACTGGGTTCTAGGCCATTCAGTACTGAATTCTGAGCCCTTGTCGAAAATACACCCCCCCCCCAAACAATCTTACAAAACCTGAATACATACAATATACAAATCTTTTGCCCATTCTCACACTGACTGAAATGTACATACCATTCTTGCATGAAATCCCAAAGCATCTAAAGTGACCCCAACTACACAAGAAGAAACTGGATGGAAAAACGGTGTTAAGAGATTTCATTATCTGAAATTGCAACATTAACTGTGGATTAGAGCAAGTGTTTGAGTCCATTTGTTCCTGTCCTTTCTTTCGGCTGATTTTTAGTGATGGGGCATCTGCCCTTCTTATATCATCTGTTTATATGGAAAGTATCATGATCCTGTCACTCAGGGAAAGCCTCCATCTTCTTTATCATTTCTTGACTAAATGCCAGGCACTGTGAATCTCACCTTGTTGGTGCTGGATAGTTTTGAATCCATGTAAATATCTTAGTTAGGGTTTCATTGCTGTGAAGAGACACCATGACCATGGTAACTCTTATAAAGGAGACCACTTATTTGGGGCTGGCTTGCAGTTTTAGAGATTTAGTTCACTATCATGGCATCGTCTAGGCAGACATGGTGCTGGAGGAGGAGCTGAGAGTTCTACATCTTGGTCCTCAGACAGCAGGAGACTCTGTGCCACACTCAGCATAGCTAGAGCATAAGAGACATCAAATCCCGTCTCCACAGTGACACACGTCCTCCAACAAAGTCACACCTCCTAATAGTGCCACTCCCTGTGGTCAAGCAGTCAGACTCATGAATCTATGGGGCCATTCCTATTCAAACCATCATATCTTTGAGTGTTGTTGAACACACTTATCATAGTAGAAATGGAATCTTCTAGATCCCTATTTTCAAGGTATGGCATACTGGGAGGAACAGTACCTATCTAGGGATGATTGTTCTTATCTTTGGAAGTTATACCTCCAGAACCCCATTTTATGGGGCTGGAGAGGTGGCTCAGTGCTTAAAAGCCTATGCTGCTTTTGTAGAGGACCTAAGTATGGTTCCCAGCATCCATATCAAGTGGCTTACAAAATACCTGTTTATTCCAGCTGGATGGAAATCTGAAACCTCGGGCCCTTGTGAGCACTAACACTCACATGAACGTGTCCACATGTATCCATACATGTCCACACAACACAAACAATTGAAAGTTGCAAGAGTAATCTTACCAGAGTGTGTGCTGCGCAATGAATGCAAATCTCAAGGTTCTCCAGGTTGGCTGATGGTCACAGACTAATGACCAGCGGTTGTGATGAGAGTCCTGGATGCTGTTTTCTCTGAATCCTGGATGTGTGCTCATTCTGATGGCAGTGCATGTCTTCATGCATGTACTGATCATTTAGCTGAGTACTCAAAGGGTCTCTTTGTAGATCTCTATGGTTTGATCAGGGTGTCTCTCTCTCTCTCTCTCTCTCTCTCTCTCTCTCTCTCTATCTGTCTCTCTGTCTCTCTCTCTCAGTTCAGGTATGAATGTGAAGGTCAGAAGACAATGTACGGGAATCAGCTCTCTTCCTTCACCATGTCGCTTCTGGGTATAATACTCAGGCCATTAGGTGTCATGCTTAGCTTGCAAGTGCCTCTGTCTGGTAAACCATTTTGCCAGTCCAACTGTCATAATTTATTAAAATATTATGAGATATAGATTCTAAGCGTGTGAGTTAAGGAGAAAAGATGCTCAGGGAAAGAAAGAGAATATTCAAGTCTGGGTATGAGCCTCTCAGGGGAAAATCATAATTCAGTAATTTAGTGTTTGTTATCTCTACCGTCTTAGTGGCTTTGAATTTACATCCTAAAGGCCTGTTAAAAATACCCCTTCTCTCCCCCATTAAATATTTCAATTACACTGTATTAATTGTGTGTGAGCATGCTCAGGAGTGTGCCACAGCTTACCTGTATAGGTCAAAGGACAACTTTCAGGATTCAGTTGTCTCTTTCTACCATGTAGGTCCCAGACACAGAACTCAGGTCTTCGGACTTGTAGCTCTTCCTCTACCCACTGAGCCACCTCTCTGGTCCTCCCCCCTCTTTAATGTACGACTATAAAGTGGCCCTTGAGGTGCCTTGGGTAGGACTATGAACCAATAAAGTAACAATCAGAAGCCAATGAGGTGTGCAAAGGGCCTAGGCCATTGGTTCCCAACCTTCCTAATGCTGTGACCCTTTAATATAGTCCTTCATGTTGTAGTGATCCCTAACCACAAAATTATTTTTGTTGCTACTTCATAACTATAATTTTGTTAGTTATGAATTATAATGTAAATATCTGTGTTTCCTGATGGTCTTAAGTGGCCCATTTGGGGGTTGTTACTCATAAATTGAGAGCTGCTGGTCTAGGACATCTCCTTTTACTGAAAGGAGTTTCTGGTGTGGGTTGGGTAGACTTCTAAAAACTATAGGTTTATAGCTGGGAAGGGAGAAAATCCTTAAGGAAATGTTAATTGTATTGAATTCTTGAATCTCAGCTGGTGAGATGATTCAGCTAGACTCCAGGATGAGGGACTCCTTCCCCTTCCCAGGGCTCCATAATTTTCTCTTTCTATCCTGTCTCAGGTGTCATCAGAGATTGTTGTTGAAATAACATTTACACATGTGAAATAACTTCACTTCATCAAAATAAGATTGCATATGTACACATACATGTGCATGATTTAAATGATATGATGTCGTCACTCTTCACTGGTCAGGTTGACAAGAATCCGAAGTGCGATGATACATCCACCATACTGTCACGTGATGTGGACGTGGGGGGAATTGTGTGCACCCTTGACTTGTTAATTTCAATTGAAGAAATTAATTTTACTCTTGCATGTCTATGTGTATAACAGCATTTCCATTGACATAAGCTTAGCTATTCAGGGGAAGAACACAAATTGAATATAGTGCCACAGAGAGATGGTCTCTTGCGGTGTCAGGTGAGGAGCAGGGAGTGTTTTGTCCCCTGGGATACCCTCTGGGGACAGGGGAGGAGATGGGAGACTGGATGACATGGAGAACATGTAAAGACACTGGCTTTACACAGTGGGGATTTTAATAGTCTTTGAGTGTTGAGCCATGTTACCCACTCCACAGTTAATGTTTGGAAATGTGTATCAGGACACTATGGAATTCCTCTGCTGTATGTCTTCACCCCTTCTATTCCTAAATGGGTCCTACTGATTTTAGCATCTCGATGGCCCTCAACTCTGTTCCCTTCTTCTCTCCACTCTCCCTTTATTTTGTCTGTTATTCTTCACAGATGAAGTGTTCTCTCAGCTGAAAAGGCCTCTGACCCCTTCTGGCATGAGCGTGACTCCAGGAGTTTCAGGAGTGGGTGCCTGGAGCATATATCTGAGCCTGGAGCTCAGGAGTAAGATTGAGATCTCCAGAACCCTGTGAGAGTCAGAAGGGGCATTTCGTGGTTGAATTCTTGAGCATTGGCATGACTTGTGAAAGTGGTTGGCTTTGTGTCTTGGACAAAGCTTGGGAACCTGCTGGTTCTGCTGGAATATGATTGTCAGGTGCGTCTTCAGTTAGACATTGAGCCTCCAAAACCTGCAGGAGGTATAAACCCCCAGTCTACGTGCAGTAAGGCTTCTGTGCCTGCTTGTGGGGCCACATATGCCTGTGCTTCCTCCTGAGGCTAAAAATGCCATCTAGAAAGCACCTCCATTATCTGACACTGTGTAGGACTTAGCAGAGAGGAAGACTACTCGGGGAATGTATTCTTTTTGTTATCTCCTGGGATGTTCCTGAGAGTTCCTCTTAGGGAAACAAGTCTGTTGATGACACAGTTTCATTGGGCGTTTGTAGAGGCACCAGTTCAGAGGGAACAGTCCAATAATGGTCTCACCTGACAAAAGAGTCAGGTGACCCAGATGGTAGCCCAGATGTCTTCAAGTGGGCTGGTTCCTGCCTTCTGTGTGAGTACAAACCCTGGTACCAGATGCATCCACATTGAAGACTTCTCTCTGGTGCACCAGGGGCCCTCAGCAATGGCCGGGCCCAAGCCACCCTCATATTCTCTTCCCCAGCCTCTGGGCCTATTATCAGGCTTTGTCAGAAGGTGAGCTCAGAACTGAACGGCAAGTAGATGTCAACTAGACCAAAACAGAAAGGCTCCCTGTGGGTGGCTATAGGGTGAATAGTGAGCATCCTCACCTTCACTGAGCAACCCTGGTCTTCACAAGCAGTTGGAAGGACATAAAGTGAAAGAGTGTCTGGTAGGGTCAGGCTAGCTGCTCTCCTACAGTCAGTTTTTAGAATGTTCCATTCCTCCAGGTAGAGCTGGGGCAGTGCTCCTTGCAGAAACTAAATGGCTTGGAGGACAGAGCTCCAGATACTACACTCTGGGCCTCCCAGAGGATCATGAACTACCCTCAGGAGGCACAACAGCAGCAGGCTCCTGCCCTCCTCCAAGGACTCTCCAGATAACATTTTATATATATTTCTAAATGGTCACATTCAACCCCAGGATCATCTTGTCTTTTTCCTTTCCTTTCTTTTCCTTTCTCTTCCTTTCCTTTCCTTTCCTTTCCTTTCCTTTCCTTTCCTTTCCTTTCCTTTCCTTTCCTTTCCTTTCCTTTCCTTTTTCTTTCCCTTCCCTTCCCTTCCCTTCCCTTCCCCGCCCTTCTCTTCTTCCCTTCCCCTCCCTTCCTTTCCTGCTTTTTGCCTTTGTTTCCCCCCCTCCCCGTGTGTGTGTGTGTGTGTGTGTGTGTGTGTCTGTCTGTCTGTCTGTCTGTCTTTTGTGACAGAGCTTTACTATGTAGCTATAGGTGGTCTGGAACTCACTATGTAGATTAGGTTGGCCTTGAACTTACAGAGATCTGACTGCCCGTGTCTCCAAAGTGCTGGAATAAGGCATGTGCCACTTGTCTGGCTTAGTTGGACTGTCAAGGAGAGCCTCCATTCCAAACTGCAGAGCAGAAAAGAAACAGGTGGGAGAAGACAGCATCCTGGGTGCTGGACAATGCCAGGAAATACCAGAGACAATGTGCAGCAACACCAGCAAGCCTCGAGGGTAAGACAGATGCCAAGAAAGATGTCATTGGGATGAAAAGTGTGTGAGAGAGTTTCCAACTGAAGGGCTGCATGCTCACTCTCTGCCATCATGGCCCTCCTAGGACTTCTTTACCTCATTGTCTGCCTCTGCTGCTGTCTGATGTCTGAGATAACGCACCATCAGCAGCAGCCACCCCATCCCATGAATGCCATTATTCTGGTTCCATGATCGAGGACTCTCTGAATAGTCAGCTTTCCTTCACTGTGACAGACACCTAAGACCGACAGCTTAAAGAAGGAAAGGCCTGGTCTGGCTCAGGATCTCAGAGGCTTTAGTTTGTGGTTGGTGGTCCCCAGTGCTTCATTGTGCTGCACACCATATCATGGTGGGCTAGTGTGGCGGAAGAAGTCTGTTCACTTCTTGTACCTGGAAAGGGAGGGCTAGGGAGATAAAGCCCATGAGGGGAGAGGAGATAGAAGAGGTGGGAAAGAGAAATGAGGAGGAAGATGGAAAGAAGGAGAAGTGATTAGGGCTCCAATAACTCCAAGAAGGCATGCCCTGATGGCTCTATTTCCTTCCTTTAGGTCCTTCTGCCTCTACCACCTCTTAAAGGTTCAGTCCCACCTCAGTAGAATCACATTGGCCCACAGCATTTGACATATTGGCCTTTGGGAGATATTTAAGATCCAATGATCATGAGGCAGACAGTGACAGATGAGTGATTAGCTGTGGTGTGGCCCGCAGTATTCTTGCTTGACTGTTCTCCTCATGCGTGAGGATACTTGAGCTGCCCACAGTTCCCTGTTCTGCAGTTAACCCTGTGATGAGCACCCTCCAGAGACCTTTCATGGTACTCTGAGAGGGCTTCTCTTGGATTCCTTTCTAGGATCTGGATTCCTGGATTGCGTGCTGGGCGTGTGTATCCTTAATTAGATGGATGCTAACCTGCTGCTTTCAGAGAATGAGTAGGCAGTTCCTTCTTCACAGCTTAGTCATGGCTTGGCATTACACATCTTTCTATATTTAGTGTTGATCCTATTGGGTGTAAGTGACACTTCTCTCTAAAATTTATGCTTTATAAGTAATGGCTGTGAGTGTCTTCAGAGCTGTTATCATGCTGGCCTCTATGTCTGTGCTAGTCTGTTTATAAACCTCCATCTTTTGGCATTTCTTATTCTCACTTGATGTGACCTGCAGAGCTTCAGGATTGGCCTGATGGGGGACTGAGGTATGGAGAAACAACAGATGCACCCCCAGAAAGGCTGGAATCTGGTGCGCCATGCACTCTGATGGAGACACCAGCAAGCAGCGCAAAAACTGAGCACAATTATATGCAACATAGTGAGGAGGTGGGTTAGCCAATCTCTGTGGGGGAGAAGTCTCAGGCCGCAGTCACCCTGAGCTTGACTTAGGGGAGGCCTTGCCATTCCCATAGATCCTTGACATAGCTGTGCCTTCGTCAACAGTACACACTCACTCGGGACTTCATCTGCTTCCCGTACCCACTCATCACAGGAATTCCTAATATGGTCCAGGTATTCGGGATTCTATTTTCTTGTCAACTTCATGTGATGGTTTAAAGAAAGACTCTCCCCTGTAGCATCAGATGTTTAAACATGGGGCCTGCAGATGGTGCTGCTGTTTGGGAAGGTTATGGAGTTGGTAGGAGCTCGAGCCTTGCCTGGAGGTAGTAGATCACTGGTAGTGGGATTTGAGAGTTTTTAGCGTGCCCTACTTCCGGTTTGCTTTCTCTGCTTCCCATGTGCCTTTGAGTCATGATTTTCAGTTTCCTGCTTCTCTTGCCATGCCGTTCCTGCCATTTCGAACATCCAGCCCTCAGGAACCGTGGCAAAAATAAACTCTTCCTTAAGTTGCTTTTGGTCATGACATTTTGTTACAGCAACATAGAAGCCGTTACCTGTTCATTTATAAAGAACACTTCTCACTGAACCTCAGCTATTAATTTGCATACCATCAGCTTCCTCAGCCCTTTGTGGATAGTGACCAGTCCTCATGTCCCACTCTCCACACACTTGTTACTCATACCATTGCAAGTTGCCATGGAAGATCTCTAGGTGGATGCTGGCATTAGGTGCTTACTTTGGGTTGGTACTCCCAGTCTGACAGTTCCATCTCATGATGAAGGTGCAGAGCATAGAGGGGTACAGGGTGGCTCATGAAGAGCCTTGAAGCTCCTTTATACTACCCATAGGTAAGATCTCTGCTCCATTGTAAGTCCCCCTTATGCTGGCTGGTGATGTCTTCCTTCCCCTTCTGTTCATTCTAGGCCTTGCTTGAGGGGGGCGGGGATCTCCTTGACCCCTTCTGGTGTTGGGTAGGCCTATTTGAGTAGGTAGAGGTGGTCTTAGGAGATAGTTGAAACTAGGTCCAATGTGCTGAGGTCATCTTCTCACTGGTGGGTATTATGGGCTGTGTGATGTTCCCTACTAGCTCACATGTTAAAGCCTATGCCCCAGTTCCTCAGAATAGTTACACTCAGAGATGAGAACTTTAAAGAGGTGGTTGAATTAGAATGCTTAGGCGGATCCTGAACCTGTATGACTAGTGTCTTCATATGAGGGGAACACTCACAGAGTTGAAGAGAGGACTGACCATGGGAAGTCATAGGAAGAAGTCTACAGGGTGGGAAAAGAGGTGGGGTGGGGGAGAAACCAGTCCACTACTTGATCTGAGCTCTCCCAGATCTTTTTGCTGTTTAACCATCAAGCCCACATGGTACTTTGAAACAGCAGCCACCCAAAACTAATCCATGGTTCAGCTTTGAATTATTTTAGGTTTTTATCAGCACATGACAAGAAGATTTGTGTATACAAACTACCTCCCAATGGGAACCACAAAAGAGAGTATCTGTTTTTGTGTGGGCAAGCATGTCTAAGACAGTCCGGGCCTATGGAATGTCTTCTGTCCTATTTCTGTGGATTCTTTGAAAAAGTTCACAGTCAATCAAAGACCCTCCAAGAATAAATGGGGGATTTAAATCCAACTAAGGGTCTTGGGAATTACATTTAAGCTGACCTTGAGAGACACATCCTTGCTGCTGACACCATAGCTGCCAGAGAAGTGTCTCTGGGTCTCCCACGTCAGTAGTAGCATGACATCTACAAGAACTGGTTAAAGCCAAACAAAGACATTAGGTATAAGCCACCCCAGCTCAACATGTGACTATACCTCATAACCCTAAACATTAAACAGTTCTTAAAATGACAGTGGTTCATAGACCAGAGCAGGAAGTTTGAGACATTCAAAGTGGATGAGACTAATAGAAGATAAGCATGCACTTTCTTTGTGCATTATACCGCACGCTGTGTTACATTAAAGGGATGGCAACTTTTAAAATACCAAACAAAAAAAATCAAATAAGTTAACGGATGAACGATGATGTATAATATTGAACTGATTAGTTTTTGTAATCTTTGTATAATCATTTGTGTTTTAGGCGTCTTAGTAACGTCCTTTGAATCATGTCTAAGATCTTCAAGCTTTTCTCTTTTAATTCAAGACTGCATGAAATTGCATCTCCTGACTTCTTATTCCGTAGCTTAGCAACAGCCTCTAAATTTCTGGTTGGCTGGAGGTGGGCCGCGTTCTGTTTGTTCCCATCTGAGATGGAGTTGACCCTGCTGGCAGCACTCAAAGTCCTTTGAAAGAGTGGCATATTTGAACCTGGAGTTTTAGGAAGCCCCTCTCACTTTCCATCCCTAGGGCTTATGTGTAAGTACCCTCTAGGACCCGTTAATCAAGAAAACCAGGAAAATCTTTTAAATGAAGAGTTGTATTACTCTTGAGGGAGATAGATTGTATTTCCTATTAGAAATGTCCCCTGACTGGCTGGCAGCTAAGAGCCAGACGCAAAGGTGATAATTTCTACTTGCGGGTGTCACTTGGAAGAGGAAGCGATTTCTGAGTTGTGGCACATGGATCTGCACAGACACCAGGATGCTTGTATTTCCATAAACAGCCCTTGCATGGAACTCACTGAGGTCCTCAGTCCCCATGCTGAGTAAGCTGTGTCCTGGGAGGACTGTGGATGCCTCATGAACTTATATGGGGGTATTGATCATTAGGCCCACCTCCAGCACATGGCATTTCTTCTGCAAACCCAGCAGCTCCTAGCCCAGAGACATGCTCTTCTGGGTTTGGAACTGTCAGAGCCAGGGCGGGCACTCACCTTCTACCATGAACTCTTTTAAGAGTCTCAGTTAATTCCTTAGAATCCCTGGTATTCTATTTAACTCATAATGAGCAGGTCACGTGCCCTGACCTGGGCTGGAAAAATGACAGAACAGTCAGTCAGATGTTTCTGATAAGAAGACAAGGTGGTGGCTGGCACATGCCTTTAATCCCAGCACTTGGGAGGCAGAGTCAGGCAGATCTCTGAGTTTGAGGCCAGTGTAGTCTGCAGAGTGAATCCCAGGACGGCCAAAGCTACACAGAGAGACTCTGTCTCGAAAAATGAGAGAGAGAGAGAGAGAGAGAGAGAGAGAGAGAGAGAGAGAGGCAGACTGACTCCTTGGAAAATCCCCAGGTATGGGGCACTGTGACAGCTTTTTTTGTCCCTCTGACAGCAACGAACATTTCCTAAGGAAGGTGGCGTGACTCGGGTTGGCAGCAACCCTCCCACTTGCCACCCAAATCCTCATGTTGTTTTTTTCATATGTTCCCTAAGCTCTGGTCGGGACGCCACAAGCTGGCATTTCTCCACAGAGAGCCTCAGCCCTTCAAGCCTGAGTCTTGCCAGTCGTGCATCACTGCCTCCTCCTTCCCTCATGGAAAGCTCGGTCCTAAACCCACGTGCCCTACCCTGGCCCTGTGCTCCGAACCTCCTTCACGCAGCTCAACTGGGCAGTGCACATGTTTAGACTTCCCCAGACAGAATTCTTGGAGTCCTGCTTGCCGTCTTGCTTTCTCTCAGCACCACCCTTTTCATTGAAGGTGTTTGGCTCTATCTTCAAAAACATTCCCAGAATCCAACCGCAGTGCGGCACCTCCACGGACACCTCCCTGGCTCAGGCTGCTCTCCCCGGTTCTGAGCTTTCATGTTTTGCCAGGTTGCCTTTCAGTGGCCGCCCAACTCACTCTGAATGGATGCTAGCTAGCGCCTGTATTCCAGCCCCACAGGCCTGCCCCTGGTGTTTGAACACCCCACGCCGTTGCCACTTCCTCTTGCTGTAGAACAAACTTGGGTTATTGTCTAATGGTACGTGTGGGCGGAGCCTTCCCCCACGTGTCTCTTGTTACGACATCCATCCTGCTCTGAGACTCTATCTGCTAATTCTGTCCGTTATTTTTTTGAACATTTTACGATATTGACATTTTTAAAAAATATATTCATTTTTATTTTATAGGCATTGGTGTTTTGTTTGCATATTTATCTGTGTGAGGATATTGGATCCTGTGGAAATGGAATTATGAAAGTTGTGAGCTGCCATGTGGGTCCTGGGGACTGAACCTGGGTGCCCTGGAAGAGCAGCCAGTGAATGCTCTTAACCGTTGAGCCATCGCTCCAGCCCCAATATTGACATCTTAGTGTACATTGGCAAGTAATTTCTGGGGATGTAGGAACTCGCCTACAGGCCAGCCTCCTGCCCCAGCATCCCACGCAGGGCCTGCTTCCTGTCCCAGTGTCAAGCACAGGGCCCTGACTGACTCCTGGCAGATGCTCATTAATTTGCATCACAATGGCTTTCTTTAGTGCTTAGAGCACTGGTGTCAGGAGCAGGAGGTGCCAGGAGCACTACGTTAAGAGCACTGGTGGCAGGAGCACTGTGAAAGGAGCACTGATGTCAGGAGCACTGTGGCAGGAGCACAGTGTCAGGAACAGGTTGGCTTGTCTTATCGGCTGTAGTCAGGAGAGGGAGGCAGATAGACACTGGTAATCTGCCTTTTTTTTTTAAATCCAGCCTAGGGAATGGTGCTGCCCAATTCAGGATTGACCTTCCTCTTTAATTAAACCTCTCCGGAAACACCCTTACAGACACAACAAGATGTCCTTTAGATGATTCTAATTCTGTTAAGGTAACACTCACGATTCACCACAACACAGGCCCTCTGGGAAACCAGGATTGGCCTCCCAGCTCTGGCTGACGGTCCAAACCTGCTGGTCTTTGTCTCCTGCCTTAGAAGGGAGGTTCCAGAAGCTCTCTGACTGGATGGGCCATGAAGGGCTCTACAACAAGCTGGCCTGTCTTTCTTTCTGATGGTGTCTTACTTAGGTGTTTCATTGCTGTGAAGAGACACCATGACCAAGGCAACTCTTATAAAGGAAAACATGTAGTTGGGGCTGGCGTACAGTTTCAGAGGTTCTGTTTATTATTATCATGGTGGGAAGCACAGCAGTGTCCAGGCAGTCATGGTGCTGGAGAAGTAGCCCAAGAGTTCTACATCTTGATCTACAGTAAGCAGAAGGAGACCGGCTTCTTCAGGCAGCCAGGAAGAGGCTCTCTTCTGCACTGGGTAGAGGGAGCTTGAGCATAGGAGATCTCAAAACCCACCTGTACAGTAACAAACCTCCTCCAACAAGGCCAAACCTCTTAATAGTGCCACTTCTTATAGGTCAAGCATATTCAAACTACCACAGACGAGATCTCACATCGTGTTCAGACTTTGTACCTTCAGGGCTGGCATGTATGTCTGACAGTGTTGAGAGGGAAGCAAGGGCATCTGCCCTGTTGCAAGTGAGAGAGCCTTGGGGCTCTCTGTGGTGTAACTTCTCTGAGACTCACTTCTCCATCTGTCAAGTGTAGTGGAGCCTGTGCCATAGGAGTCTGGAGAGCTTCTACTTCCCAAAGCTGTCTAGCTGAACCTGCTCCCTCTGGCCAGACTGAAGGACTCTGCCCACTCTTCCCTGCAGCTCCCTGCAGCTTCCAGGGTTAGCTAGTATTCGCCAAAGGATTTCTTCCTTCTAGAGCACGGTTCTCTGTTTCTCTGGAGCTGGTCAAGATAGGGCTGTGGGTGAGAGGAGAGATCCAGATGATTTTTCAAGGTCACTAAGCAGTCCAAGTCCTACGGACTTCTGGAATGCTTTGTGTCCTTAGTGGGGTGCCTGCTTTTTCCTTGCTTGTCCCCCTTACCTGCTAAGCTTGCGGCTCTCCAACCTCTTGTGCTCGTGAGAAGAGTCATCAGTGGTCAGGCTCAGCCCTGCCCACTGCTCAGGGTTCCCACTTGGGATTCACACACCCTGGCTGCCTCTGTCCTGTTGTGGTAATCCTCAAAGCTTGCCAGCAGCAGATGCAACAGAGAGGGTGGATGGGTACATGGATGAGTGGTCATAGGATGTTAGGAGTGTGTCTCTTCTTCCCAGGGGCAGTGATGCTGAGGGAAGGAGAATCCACAGGGGACTGTAGCAGGGGGATGGTGAGGGTAGGAAAAGCATCTGAGGAGGCGTGAATCTCTAGATAAAAGGTAAAATGGAAACTGAGCTGGGGATAGGCCAGCAATGGAGGCCTTGGAGGTTATGACTGGTTAGCATTGCCTGGTCAGCAGGGTGGGCACAGGTGTGGCTCTTGACACTGTCCTTCTAGCTAGGCACCCACAGGTTACCTACCAAGCTAACCTTTTACTATGTCTTCTGAGTCTTGTGTTGACACCAGTCCAGGCAGGTATCTCCTTTTGTCTGCTCAGAGGCCATCTGCATGCAAGGGCAGGGCATGTGTGTGTTGTGAGTGCTGTGTACTCATGCTGTGTGCTTATGTCCATGTGTGAGTGTGGGCCTGTGAACATGAGAGGGTATACTGCATGGGCATGCATTGTGTATTGCATGTGTGTGGAGCCCACATGTGACTGCATGAGTGTGTGAGTATGAGGTGTGTGTGAGCATGTGAGATATGCACATGTCTGTGGTGGCTTCTAAGGTTTGTCTCCTGTCCAGAGCAGTAACCTCCCTAGAGATTCCTTGTCTTTGCCTGCCCTGGCCTGCGTCCTCTCTCATGAGAGCCTGACTCAGCCCTGCCTGCTCACACTGTGCCCTCAGATTTCACTCTAGTGGTGGAAGGCTGGGCATCGTACAGCCTCACTCAGCTGCCGTTCTCAGCTCCATGGTCTTCTCCTACTTCTCTCCCCACTCTGGTACTCACTGGAAAGGCTGGGCATCGCAAACCCTTGACTTTTTATTATTGTTAAAATTGTTTTAGAATTGCAGATGGATCTTTATCTAAAAATCTGATTGATTAGTGTTTTACCACCAAGTCAGGTGTCGGAAACAGTCACAGGCATCACGGTCGTTTGCTTACACGCTATCTTTGTGGAGGCCTTAGTTTGTGGTCTCAGGCTGTTTTGGTTCTTGGCAGCCCTGAAAGCTGGTCCCTATTATGTTTTTCTAACTTCTGGTTTCTAATTCCTCTATGCCATTATATCAGCAAGAGACGCACCAGCAATGGCCCTTGGGATTTAACTGCATGTTGGGATCTTTGCATTTTAATTTCTCCTGACTTTTCCTCCCTTCCCCTCAATCCCTGAGGGCAGTCCAGTTCACCTTGTAAGGATCCTTCTTGGAAAGAATCACAGACTTGCATTTTGCATTAAAAAGCTGGAAAACTTCCCGTGGGTCCTGGCATAGTACCCCACAACCCCACCCCATGTCTGGGGAAGATCTTGTGCCCACTGCAGAGTCTGACTTTCATGTTGAAGGTTAGATTCGGGAAGAGGAGAGATGCTGAAGCCACACCTTTGCTGTTGATTCTAGGTCTTGTTCAAAGGCTTATGTCTCAAAACCAGAGAAAGTGAAGTTAGAATCGATTCAGCTCGATGTGTTTCAGGCCAGCGAGGGAGGGAAGCCTCACTCTCTTCGAGGGTGGTGCAGCTCACGAGATGCTCAATCAGAACCAACCATATCTGCTAACGCAGCAAAGGTGTGTACTGCACTGGCCATGTAGGTGTGCACCAGATTTGGACTCACTTCACAGTATGCGTGTAGGTGTGCACTCACTTCAGGAAGATTTCTTTTTTTCTTTTTCTTTTTTTGCCTGGGCAAAGTGGCTTTATTACGTGGCAGGGTCACAACAGGACTTAGGAATTAGCATTGGGGCCCTTCTTCTCTCCAAAGGTGGGCACAACATTGCCAAAGTGTCGATTGTACTGCATTAGCCTGTTGGCCTGGCCTGTCTTCTTCTTCTTCTTTTCCTGTTTGACCTTGGGAGTCTGACCCCTCACTTTTCCAGCACGAGCCAGGGAACCATGAACTTAACCTCCCAGCATGCGGCCTGCTACTTCCAGAGTGGTCAGGGCCTCTGCACTACACTGGCCTAGGGTAGCCTCCTCCTCCAGCAGCGAGCCTGCCAGAAGCATGACTTGACCTTCGGGGACAATGCCTTCCAGTGAGGCTACATGAGCTTTGATCTGGGCGACCGTCTCCTGGCCGGTCACGTCGAGGGTGTGTAGTTCCTGGGCACAGACAAAGAGCTGCATGTTGGCTACTAACCCGAGGACACCACTGCTGCTACCTTGAAGATGGAGTCAAGAAAGAGGAAGCTTCAGGAAGATTTCTTAGACACGCTCTCAACTGCCAAGTTATTGACCCAGCCTAGGTGTCCAGCAACATACAAACACATTCAGTAAATGCGGCCTTCCTCAGCCTTCTGAGAGCTGGGATTACAGGTGCGAGCCACCACACCTGGCTTAGACTTGAAAATGAGGGAGACCTTGTCATATGTGACAGTCTGAATCAACCCAGGGGATTTTATGATAAGAGAAATAAGCTGCACACAGGGAGAGACACACTGCATCATGGCAGTCGTGTGTGGAAGCTAAATTAATTGAGCTCAGAGCAGCAGAACAAAATGGGCAGTGCCAAAGGTTGGGGGTAGGGTAAGAAGAGAAAGGCTCAGCAGAGTGTTGTAAAGTTTTAGTGACACAGCTTCTGGAAATCTAATGGACAGAATATGGCTATAGTTAACAATCAGTGTTATCAATAAAAAGTATAATGGCATTGTTTATAAGAAGTTCCAAAATTAGCACAGGGCATTCCATTCATCCTTTCCTCACTGATGGTATCTTATATATAACCATGCTAAATTATCAAAACTAACATTAGTGGGGTCGGGGGGAGACGTGGCTCAGCAGTGAACAGCTATTTCTGCATTTCCAAAAGACTTCAGTTTGGTTACCCAAACCCACGTTGTAAGGCTCACAGTCCCAGGGCATCTGAAACAATGTTCTGGCCTTTATACCTTCACACACATGACATACATACACACACACACACACACACACACACACACACACTACACTACACTTGGAGAATAGAGGAGATTAGTGGGAGGAGAAAGGGGGGGTAGGAGCTAAAAGAATGAGAGGAAATGAATGTGGTTTAAGTTCATGACATGAGAGAAACTGACCACGAAACCCAACACTATGTGCAATGAACACAAGCCAGAAAGAACATGGAGAGCAATGACCACCAAAGCCACTCATCGTCACTTTCACTGTCTTTATCAGTAGTGAGTCACTGATGGCATGTAAAGGCTGAGCTACTGGTATCCGAGAGCAACTCTATTTTCTGAGCTAAAGGATCTCTCTACCTATTGTTGTGATACTGTCTGGCTTGTGACTGTGGGGAAGAGGCAGCAGGAGCAGGTGGGCAGGGAGTGACGTCTCAGAGCTAACCCAGCACAGCAGCAGGTGGGCACCAAGCACGCCCTGGAGCTTGGCCAGCACACCACAGGGAGGCTTCCTGATGAGGATCAGGCCTGATCCAGATCCTCTCTGACCCATTAGGAACCCAAATGGATAAATGAATGAAGGCTTACTCCCATCCCTTAGTGAGAAATGCTTCCTAGTGTCAGCCCACTCACTCTGTGGGACGTCTCTCCAGCAGACCAGTAGAGACAAGAGGCTTACAGTAGGATTTGAAGACAAACCTGTCTCTCCTCTCAGGAGCTTTCCCACTCAGGTGCACTATTCTCACATGAGCAGAAGCCTTCCCAGAGAGCCCTCATGAAAACAGTTCAGTCGGGGTCAATGAATTTATCATACATTTAAGTTATAACCGTGACAGAACAGGGTCATGAGTTTCTGTGCCCACTGATCCCTCAAGGGCAGTGTCCTCTGTATGGTTTTGGTAACTGACTAACATCTGATGAGTTCAGGTTGACTGCAAAGCTCTGTATCCCATCATGCCACACATCCTGTGGGAGAGAGAAAGTGGATGGACTTCTAAGTGTGAGGCAGCTAGCTATAAGAAACCATTATACTCATACTGTGCCAATGACACTTGAATCTTTCAAATGACTTTGTAGTCTTTGTGCCCCTCCAGACAGAGTGAGAAAGCAAGCTGCAGGGTCCTTCAAATGTGCTGGCTGAGTCCCATATGGATGAAATCAGATTCATCTGTAATTTTCACTACCACCATTAAGATTCATGAACACCTACACATTCCCCACAGCAGATAGCTAGCATGAGACATTTGCCTTATTTCTGCATTAACTTAAGGATGATCAGTATTCAGTAAAATGAAAATTTCCACCCCTGTTAATGTTGCTAAGTGGCTTTTTAAATATCAATGAAAAATTTATATATTGGAGTGTTTCCTTTTTTGTGGTTATTCCACTTATTAGGTAATTGGTCTCCTTCTCATTTCAGGAAGATTGATGGAGGGAGGAGTGTCTGGCACTTTTCTGGAAAGACAAGGTTTGAGGTAGCTTTCTCAGTGACGCCTTAACATTTGTAGAGAAGATGGATACAGATTCAGTTGAGGAGGGCTGAACTGCCATATTTCCAATCTCCTTCATCAGTTGACACTGCAACATTACTTGTTTAGATTGAACTATGCTGCTAAAAGCTGAGATATCTGTGCCTTTACTTGAGTCCTGAGTTAGCTACTTTGCAGTCAGATGATAGTGGGCTCATCACTGTTCTTACCTTGTCTAGAGAAGGAGGGAAATAAGAATCGATAGAAACCTTGTCTTCCTCATGCCCAATTCTGACCCCTTGAGCCTCATCTTAGAGGGAGGCCATCCATGGACATGAATAAAAACTATTGCTTTAGTTAATTTGGCCATGATGATTTGGGTCAGTGGCCTTCTCCATGCATCTTTGGGATTCACAGAGTCTCGGTGGTTAGGTCAACCACACTACAGGGCAGGCTCCATGTTGAGTATTTGCTAATACAAAATGAGCTCAATGGTATTTATATGGACTTGATGCTTCATTTTGTTTTGTTTTGGCTTTTTCTTCTCCCTTCCTCCCTCCTTTCTTCCTTCCCTCCCTCCCTCTCTCC
>NW_021604569.1:21128303-21154056 GCF_004785775.1 Grammomys surdaster | reverse complement strand
TGTGTGTGTGTGTGTGTGTGTGTGTGTGTGTATGTACAGAGTTTGCTTCTCTGTTGCTGCTAAAGGAGCTTGGGGGAGGACAAGGTTTATTTCATCTAACACTTCCATGTCACAGTCTATTTTTTGGTTCAAGGCCTGATCATTTGCAACTCTTAAACAGACTTAGTTTTTTCTTAGACTCAGAAGTTGAAGCTCTTAGTGAGGACCGTGTCTGTCTCCTGGCAGTCTGTCCCTGGCATTCTTCTTTGGCTTTCTTCATTCTCTTGGCTGAAGTTTAGCATGTTCTGCTGCCCCTCCTTGCTGTCATAGTGTGTTGTTTCTTCAGAGCCGTCTGTTGGCACTTTGTGTTGCAGGACATGTGGACTAACGAGGTGCTGAATTTTGGGTGTTTTTGTTCTGGGCTTCTTACCTCCTTTGTTGAAGGGCTTTCTCACAGCCTATGGGTGGACATCATTTACTTTAGAGAGATTGGAAATCTTTAAATGTCTGTTAGCTCTTTTAGGCCCCCAACTCCCAGGAATATACTTCTCTCCTTTTGTAAAAAACAATAGCCAAGTTGAGAATACTCAGATTGGCATCCACAGGGCATTCACACACAGACTCATGTGTCCTCTCCTGTTCTCCTTGACTATATAATAAGAGTGCCCCTCCCTCAACAGCAGGGGCACCCTGCTGGGGGCCAAGACAACTTGCTTCATGGGAAAACCTTGTTTATGACTGCCATCATTTATTGGGACCACATAGCCTGTCTACTGTTCACCTAGGGCATCATCAGTACTCCTGTGGCTAAGGCTCTTCATACAAAGGATGAAGTCTGTGTCCATCGTCCATTTCAATGGTTTCTGTCAGCTGGTGGTTGCGAAGGAGATCTTCAACTTCGTCTCAACACAGCCAACAGCCTAGGAGATTCCATAAAAAGAATGACAATCTGTTTTTGAGAGAAGCCGGGCAGGAGCTCAAGCAGGAATATGGAGGCAGAAACCGAAGCAGAGACTGAGAACTCTGCTTGAAAGCCTGTCTCCAGGCTCCTACTCAGCTAGCCTTTTCTTTTCTTTTGAAAATATGAGATTTTAGTTTTTAATTGGATATTTTATATATTTACATTTCAAATGTTATCCCCTTTCCCTGCTTCCCCTCTGCAAGCCCCCTATCCTATTTCCCTGTCCCCTGCTTCTATGAAGGTGCCTCCCCACCCACTCACCCACTCCTGCCTCACCGCCCTAACATTCCCTACACTGGGGCATCGAGCCTTCACAGTACCAAGGGCCTCCCCTTCCACTGATACCAGATAAGCCCCCTTCAGCTCCTTCAGTCCTTCCCCTAACTCCTCCATTGGGGTCCCTGTGCTTAGTTTGATGGTTGGCTGTGAGCATCCGCATCTGTATTGGTCAAGATCTGGAAAAGCCTCTCAGGAGACAGCTGTATCAGACTCCTGTCAACATGTACTTCTTGGCATCAGCAATAGTGTCTGGGTTTGGTGTCTGAATGTGGGATGGATTCCCAGGTGGGGCAGTCTCTGGATGGCCTTTCCTTCAGTCTCTGCTCCACTCTTTGTCCCTGTATTTCCTTTAGACAGGAGCAATTCTGGGTTAAAACTTTGGAGATGGGTTGGTGGTCCCATCCCTCAACTGGGGTGAGGGAATATGCCTAACCTGTGGATATGGTCTCAACAGCTTCTCCTTCACCTTTGTGGGGTATTTCAGCTAATGTCATCCACTTGGGGTCCTGGGAGGCTCTTGCTTTCCTGGCACCTTGGACTTTCTGGTTGCTACCCCCAGTTCCCCATCCCCCATTTCTACACACCTCTGTTCAATTTCCTAGCCCTCTGTACATCTCCTCCACCTCCTTGCATACCTGATTCTTCACATCTTTTCTCCCTCCCCCTCTTCTCTTCCTCCCAAGTCCCCCCTACTCACTACTTCTCTTGATTATTTTGTTTCCCCTTCTAAGTAGGACTGAAGCATCCACTCTTTGGTCTTCCTCTACAGATCAATCTGATAGAGGCAATTATTTAACTGAGGGTCCTTCCTCCTAGATATGCTTTAAAAAAATAAAGGGACACAAAGGAACCTCAGTTGAGAAAATGCCTCCATTAGATTTCCCTGTAGCAAAGTTTGTAGGTATATTTTCTTGATTAGTTACTGAACTGAGAGGCCCCCACCTACTGTGGGTGGTACTACCCCTAGGCAGGTTGTCCTGGGTTGTAAAACAAAACCAAAACCAAAAAATGAGTGAGTCCTGGAGAACAAGATAGTAAGGAGTGTTCTTCCATGGCCTCTGTTCCAGTTCCCGCCTCCAGGTTCCTGCCTTGAGTTCCTGCCCTGACTTCTCTTCGTGACAGATTATAAGCTATAAGCTATAAGCTGAAATAAATCCTTTCCTCTCCAAGTTGTTTTTGGTCATGGTGTTTATCACAACAATAGAAAGCAAACTAGGACACTAATGTCGAGTTGGCAATAAAAGCCAATCAGTATAGCCTGTAACTCCAGTACCGAGGGATTCAAAGCCCTCTTATGGCATTCAATGCCCCCCAATGCATCTACATTCATGTGTTGTGTTTGAATGACTCTCCCTTGCACATGCATGCACGCATGTGCACACGTGCACAAACACACGCACACACACACACACACACACAGACACTCACACCAAACATAAAAAGAGAGCCCATAGAACAAAGAAGTAATCTCAGGCAGGAATCTAAATCTTAGGCTAGAACAAGGAAGTAGGCTTCAGACATGAAAATGACCTTGGGCTAGGACAGGGAAGTAGGCTCAGACACTTTGGTCATCCTGATAAGCCCTGAGAAACAGTGATTACATAATTTGGTTTAACGTCTTGCTTTTTCTTTGACTATTTGTGTTTATGGTCTTGCTTGTTCCTTGACTATTTGCATCTATTATATTGCTAGACCCTCAACCTAGAACTGACCTTAATACATGCATGTAATTAAAATGGTATAAAAGCATAAAGGAGGAGGGGGATGGGATAGGGGGTCTAGGGAGGGGAAATGGGGAAAGTGGATGACATCTGTATTGTAAATAAATAAAATATCCAAATAAAATAAATAATTTAAAAAAATAACAAAAAAAGAGAAAGCCCATTCCTTTTGCCTAGACAAAGGTGTCCTGAAGACCAGACCCCACACGTCAAAGGCTCCAATTTGTGAGCATTTATTTAAAAGGAGAAAGCCTGAACTGAGGATGCCTCAGAAAGGATTCCCTACTTAAAACAACAGCCTGGGAAAGTGATGCTGCAGAATCAGCCTCTAAAGAATGCAGAGGCTGCTATAACTATGGCTGTGCATCAGCGGACCAGCCTCCATCTTGAGCTTGCAGAAGATCTGGGCAGCACATGGTACTGGTTATGCAAGCATGGACCATCTGAGATTGAGGGTGCCCTGGACGTTTGCATATTGATACCTGAGAGCAGCTGAGGCCAAGCAATTTGTGACAGGTTGAGGAGACTCTGAGGGTACCATTGTGTGAAGTGGAGGTGGTGAAGTCTAAGCTGGACCAGAGGCACACATGATTGTCTTACTAAAGAATTCTGTGTTCACTCAGGGCTTTCCTACATCCCAGTTTGTCTACTTTATCAGCACTTCTTGGATAGGATATAACATTGGGGCACTTTATTTTAATTGCTAGGGGAAAGACCGGCAGGATGAGTGCCTGAACTGTCTGTCTACAGCTCCTCAAAGGAGACATTTCCAGGAGTTGGAGGAGTGCATGCTTACTGCATAAAAACTGGCTTTGGAAAGACTCATAATTTGGTGGATAATCCTGATCACGGTGACAAGCATCAAATGGATTTCTAAATGGCGGCATCCAGGCTGAGGTCCGGAGAGAAACGGCTTCTGAGAGAAAGCAGAGGCTTAGCATGTTTTCTCCCAGGTCCTGCAGCAAGGCAGATCCAGGGAGACTCCTCTTTCCTAGCCCACTTTCTCTCAGGAATAGTGAGACTGGGTACCCTGGAGGGGAGCAGCTACACCAATGGCTACTGGAGCACTCTGCACAGTCCTTCCTGGGAATATCCATGTGTTCTCACATGTCTGGGTGATGGGGCTTCTAATTAGTCTGAGAAAACAAATCGTTCTTTGGTCAGGAGGCAGTTTTAAGTGGCAGCTGCTTATCAATGTTATGGTCCTAGACACTGTGTCCTGCCAAAACCCCTGCTGAGTGCCTCCTGGGCCTCTTGTCACTCATTCTTCAACTGCTGTCTCTGACCTGCTTACAGACATACACCTATGTCTTCATCAGCCAGGCTCACCCAGATCCTATTCTTTTCTTCTAAAAGATGATGTCCTCCTTGCTTCAATTCGTCTGGGCCAAGATGTCCAGTTGTTTTGGTCATATAACAATATAGGGGTGGCCTTGAAGTTAACATTCACTCACTGGCTTAAATAAAACAGATTACCCTCTACAGTGCAGTGGGTGTCGCCCATGCAGTTGGGTACCTCCTCGTCTTTGTTTCCACCATTGCTAAGAATGAGGACTAGGTTCTGTCCTCCACTGTGCATTTAGCTAGCTGCTCATTTTCGGCACTGGGATGCAGACCTGTTAGACTTCACTCTTAACCACCTTAGCCAGCACGCAGCACTGACACTCAACCAAGTGCAACCAAGACGTTACACTGATCTCTAAAGGGACCCAGGAAGAGTTCTCACCATCTTTTTGTTCTGATTCTTTTATTCCAATTAAAGTCTGTGCTCTAACATCCTGACCTTTTACCCACAGTGAGGCATTCAGCCTACTACTCACAGCAAAACATGGATCTCAATCAAAATGAACCCCCCAGATCACCCACACTGAGGTCTACACAGAGGCCCACAATGAGGCTGGCAGTTTACAACTGTGAAGCCCAGAGCTCACCGACTGTGAGGTCCACAGTTCACCTACATGGGGCCCATAGCTTGCCACTCTTGCCTACACAGCTCACTGAGAGGGAGGCCAGTGATTCACTCAGTGGGAGGTTCACAGTTCATTACAACATAGTCAGTGTGAGGTCCAAATCCAACCCATCCAGTGATATACAGCTTATCCATGATCGAGCCTATGGTTCGCCCACTCTGAGACACATGGCTAACTTGCTGTGATGTTAGAGCTCATCCACAGTGAGGCTCACAGCTCATCTGTGTTAGGCCTGCAGCTCACTGGTAGTGCAGTCTTGAGTTTACCGCTGTGAGGCCATAGCACTTCTAGAGTGATGCTTCACATCTCAACTACTGTGGGGCTTGAAGTTCAGCATCGTGAGTGTTGGAGTGTGAAGCCTACAGCTCATCATACCGAGGCCCACAACTCACAACACTGAGACCAACAGATCATCCACGGTGAGGCCCACAGTTCACTACTGTGTGGTCCATAGGTCACCGAGGTGATACCTGCAGCATAGCAAATTTGAGATCTAAAGCCTATGAGTTGTGAGGAGCACACGTTGTTCCATTTCCTCCAGGAACTGCTGTGTACTAGGAGGGGAAGGATGGAGTGGAACTGGGTTCTGAGGTCCACTTCTTCCCTTGGGATGTTCAGGCACCACTGCATACCACCAGGCAGAAAAGGACAAATCAAAGTCTGGAACAGCTGGATCAGCAGTGACTGCCTGGGGGAGAAGGTCTTCTCCCAGGATTTCAGTGTTACAGCTCTTTTAGATGATGTCCAGTGAAACAGCTTTCTTAGATGATATTCAATAAAACAGCGTGTGCTCTTTATTGGGGTGAGCAAGGGATATATAAACCTTTGAAAGTGGGAAGGGGTTCTTCTTAAGGTAAAGTTTAATTGGCTGAGGCTTAAGGTTCTGGGGATACCTCATTTGCATGGAGAGGCATTCTAGGAAGTTGTAATTACACCAAAAATCACACGACATTCCTCAGGTAGCGTGTAGGGGTCAGGCTCCCCAGACAAGGTAGAGAAGAGAAAATGCTGATGGGAAAGGGAGTCCTCTATTTTGTGCCAAGCTCAGAGGAGCTGTCCAGACATGGTAGACTTTCATCTTTATTAAGTAGCTTGATTTTCCAACAAGTATTGTTCCCTACCACAATGTCCACAGCTCACCAAACTGATATTCATAGCATAACCAGTGTGAGATCCAGTTTCCCACTGTGGGGACCATAGCTCACCAAACTTAAGTGCTACTGAAGTATTGGTTATTGGAAGAAAATCTACTAATTTACTAAAGCATCATAAGCCCTAACAACTTATAAACATTTGCCCTTATACCCATGTATGGGTGGTAAGTGTGTCTTCACTCCTCATCAAGAAAAAAACTTTTCTCTGCAATAGACAGAGATCACTATAGAAAACCCAAATGTGGAGTTGTGGAGCCCAGTCTCAAACATCTATAGAGCACTCCCATACCTAAGGCTCAGGGAACATTGCAGAAGAGAAGGCAGGAAGATTGTTAAGAGCCAGAGGATCAGGGAGTTTGCTATGAGAATGTGTCTCCTAGTAATATCAGAAGCTATGCCCATAAGGTCTCACCAACATGACTGTTTAAACATGAGCTGAATACGGATGACAGTGTTGAGCATACCTAAATGGATGGGGAAAAGTCTCTGAGCCCTCAACCCTATACAAGGAGTGGGAGAAGTGGTTTTTCCCAAGGAAAAGCGCATGAGACATCAACCTTATACAGAACTGTAGGCAACTGAGGAAAGCTGGGAGTGGGAGAAGTGGTCTTCCTCAGGGAAGAGCACGCCACTCGGCTATCTAATACCAAATGGTCAGCCTGAAAATATACATATAAGTAACATATATGGATTGAACAGGTTATACTTAAGAGTAACAGTTGATGACAAAAGAGACTGTGATGTTTTGTATATGCTTGCCCCAGGAAGTAGCACTATTAGAAAGTATGACCCTGTTGTAGTAGGTATGGCCTTGTTGGAGTAGGTGTGTCACTGTTGGTGTGGGCTTTAAAACCCTCATCCTAGTTGCCTGGAAGTCTGTCTTCCACTAACAGCCTTCAGATGAAGGCTCCTCCTGTACCATGCCTGCCTGGATGATGTTATGTTTCCACCTTGACAATACTGAACTGAACCTCCGAACCTGTAAGCCAGCCCCAATTAAATGTCCTTTATAAGACTTGCCTTGATCATGGTGTCTGTTCACATCAGTAAACACTAAGACAGAGGCCATAACTTTTAGACTGCTTTTTAAAATTTAAAGTAGTTTTTTTCTCCTACAATATATTCTGATTATGGTTTCCCGTCTCCTAACTCCTCCCAGATCCTTTCTAACTCCCCACCCACCCAAGTCCACACTCTTTCATTCTTATTCTTGTTAGAATATAAACAGGCATCTAAAAGATGATAAAATAATATAAGATAAAAAACAAACCAGAAGAGGATGAAGCAAAGAAACCACCAGGGAAAAAGAGCCAAAGAGAAAGCACAAGAAACACAAATAGACATAGAGACACACACATTTGCACATGCATAAGTCCCATTAAAAACACAAATATATGCACAGAAACATAAATATATGCACAAAAGACCTGTAAGGGGAGAAAAGAAAAAAAAATAAAGAAAGGAAAAATAATGCTCAAAGCATTGTTTTGTGTTGGCCATCAACTGCTGGGTGGTTTGTGCATCCAGTGAGACTCTGTTGAACACAACTAATTTTTTCCTTTGTCAGGGGTTATCAATTGGAGATAGCTTCTGGGTTTGAGATGGGGGCTTATGTCCACTTCCCCTGTCAGTGCTGGGTCCCCATCTAGTTCAGGGAATGTGCATGCTGCCATAGTCTCTGTGGGTTTATATGAGTGGCAGTCCTTTTGTGTTTGGAAGACTGTCAGGAGCTGTTGTCTCTAAATGCAGAGTAAAAGTTTGCCTGCTTCTCTGAAACAGAGAGAGAAAAAAGGAAAGTCTGCCTGCCAGGCAGAGTCAAGGTGGCTCAGGGTCTGTTGGCAGATTTCCTGGCCTGTTAAGGGATGGGACAATAAGAGGAGGTGCACTTGAGGATCAAGGCAAAGGGCTGAAGAATCTACTGACCTTGGTGGATGGAACAGGGTGGATGAGAATAGATGTCTTATGTGTATATTTCAGCAATTGTTTCTGTTATCTTTTGGCTTTGCTTCCCATGGTACTGTGTAGTACAAAAAGGTTAAGTAAAATAAACATGCTGCTGGCATGGTATTGACCTGCAGCCCTCCCATATCTGTCTCTTGTACCTTTTTTTCTATCTTTTCTATAATCATTCTCACTCTCTGCTCAGAGGCTGTTCAACTTTTTACAGGCGGGCCCGGTACAGAAGACCTTGTTTCCTTGGTGTCCTCTATACCCGTCTGGCTCTCACAATCTTTCCACCTCCTCTCCCATGGGGTCCTCTGAGGGTAGGTTGATGAAGATATCCCATTTAGGACTGAGCGTTTCAAAGTCTCTCACTCTCTGCATTTGATTATATTGTGGGTCTCTGTTTTTCCATCTACTATAGAAGGAAGCTTCTTTGATAATGGCTGAACAAGGCACCAATATAAGTGTAACAGAATGCTGTAGTTCCCTCCCTTTATCAGATTAGTAGTATTTGGTTTTCCACCAGCCCCATGCTAGTATCAGCTGCTTGGCCACACCAAGCATTGTCAGGTATGGGTTGTATCTCATGGGATGGGCTTTAAATACAATCAGATATTGGTTGGTTGCTCCCATGACACGTGTACTACTTATTGCATCAGTATATCTTTCAGGCAGATCACTGTTGTAGATCAAAGACTTTGCAACTCAGTTGGTGATTACCTTTCTTTGTGCAGAATATCTTCTAGGACCATGAACACTAGCCAGTAGGGGTTCTACGTAGGCACCAGGTCAACTTCTCCGTGTTCAATAAGCTGTATAGGTATTGTCTTCAGCAATAGGGCCTTACCGTCATCTTATAGAGAGAAACCAATAGCATTGGCAGTAGCCTGGGCTGTTTGTCCATGGAGTTCCTTTGGCCAACAACTCGATTAGATGTAACCCGTTTCCAGAACTTGAGGTTTTATTTGTTGATGACAGATGTCTAGTAGAGCTTTTTCTGCCCTATCATTTGGTGATTCTATTTATATTTCTTCCATTTATGTATAGATTTTAGAAGCTTCTAGTGTAGTAAGTTTTCATATGACCCTTCGAATGACCCTAGGTTTAGCTGTACCTCCCTTATGCTCACTTCCTCCATTCCTTGTTTAATCCTCCTGTTTCTTTCCCTCCCTCCCCCCATAACTATATATTCTATTTTCTCTTCCTAGATATTCATCTGCCCCCCAAAGTCCTTTACTATATACCTATCCTCTGTGGTTATATAGATTGCAGCCTGTTTATTAATGACTGACCAGCTAAGATTCACATATAAGGAAATGCATACCATATGTATCTTTTTGAGTCTGGATTACTTCATTTGGGATGATTGAGTCTAGATCCATCCATTTTCCTGAAAATTTCATGATTTAATTTTTTAAACAGTTGATTTATATCACATTGTGTAAATATATCACATTTTCTTTATCTACTCTTCATTGATAGACTTCTGGGATGTTTGCAAGTTCTGGTTATTATGAATAGAGCTGCAGTGACAGTGGCTGAGCAAGTATCCTTGTAGTAGGATGTAGAGTCCTTTGAGTATATGCCCAAGAGTGGTATAGCTGAATCTTGAGGTAGATCTATTCCCAGCCACATTGATTTCTATAGTGGTTTGCATAAGTTTGCACTCCCACCAGCAGTGGCTGAGTGTCTACTTCCTGGCCAGCATGGGCTGTCATTTGTTTTATTGATCTTGGAGGCCATTCACTTGTAGGAGAGTGGGGAGGAGTGTATGGGAGGGTATAGTGGGAGTTCTGGTTTCTTAAGAACCCAGTTATGCTATGTGAATATGTTTTTTGTTCTGATGTCAGGTATAGGATAAGAGGTTGCTTCATATCAGGTAATTATGATTTGCTTCATGCCCTAACAGGGGTATGACTTTTGCCAGCAGCAAACGGTGTAATTCTGAGGACTCTGGAGAAGGTATAAATGGGAGAGCCCTGAGAGGGCTGGTGGGGGCCACTGCTCCTTCTGCTGCTGGTTCCTGCTGCTGCTGCTGGTCCCTGCTCCTGCTGCTGCTGGTCTCTGCTGTTGTATTTGCTGGATTTCTGTATTTCTGGATATTCTGATGACCAAAATTGGATTTGCTCTAAGAACCTGATACCCCAATAATCAGGAAGTAGCTTAAAGAGATCTACAGTACCTATCCTATCCCCTCTAACCTTCTTTCTTTCCTACCTAGTATTGGGGGTTGGAAATGTGAAATAAGGGTTGGAAAGGAGGTAGACATAAGAACACAATAAAGTAGCTAAACAAATACACCATAGGAGGGTTAAGAGGGAGGAAAGGGAAGGGACAGGGAGAGATGTTATAATTAATTACAAGCTCAAAACAAACAAACACTCTACAGAATAAAACTTAATGGGACTATGAGAAGGCCAGATCAGAAAGGAAAGCCCCAGTCCATGAAGGAAAGAACTGAGTGAAATTAGTGGAAGGAGTGAAGTGGAACTTTCTGGTTTCTTTGGAAAGTCAGTTATGACAAATAGCATTTTGTTGGAGCACACAGGGGAAGAGATGTTTTGCTAAAGCAGACACAGGAAAGGAGGCATGATATTTAGAAAGAATATTAATATGACCCCGCAGATAGTGGGAGCTAGAGCATTGTTTCGCTCTGCTCCACTTCCCTATTCTTTGCTGAAGACACACGTGTATTGATTCACCTTACATTGCATTGCTGAACTTCTCTTGTGGTGAACTTTCTCTTCATAGGGAGAAACTCACCAAAGAACTTCTTGTGAGGTTCCTGCAGCTTCCTGCCATCTCCTTAGACTGAGGCCGATTGGTGAGCCTCCTGTTTTCTTCTTGGTTGAACTGCCCTTGCTGATTCATGTGTGGTGTCTGCCGAGTGGACTGGTCTGCAGCTGCTGATTCGCGCTTGATGTTTTCTACTGGACTGAACTTCTGATATCCTGACAATGAAGATTGGAATTGTCCTCAAAGAACTATTTCTAAACAGGTCTACCTTCCCCATGTCCTAATAACTTTTCTTTTCCACTAGGTTGAGCCCTTACTAAAACAGACTATGAAAAGTATTTGCCTACAAAGGAAGAGTAAATGTACTGAGGTCTTCTAAAAAAGTAAAATTTAATGGTGAGCAGAAAAGAGAAAACGACCCCCAAAACTCACAAGAAGAAAGCTATTGCAATATATTGTCAAACAAAGCAATGTACACAGCACATCATTAGGGCTTGGACTACAGTTCTCATTATAAAGATGTAAGGGAATGATAGGTCAATTCATGTCAAGTATGAACTGCAATCCTCTACATAAGGGATTTGTGGTGTTTTGAATAAAAATGGTCCTCATAGACGTATGTGTTTGAATGATTGGCTCATAGGGAGTGGCACTATTAGTAGGTATGGTCTTGTTGGAGGAAGCATGTCACTGTCAGATGGGCTTTGAGGTTTCTTATATGCTCAAGGTAGGCCTAGTGACAACCCTCTGTTGCCAGTGGACCAAAATGGAGAACTCTCAGCTCCTCCAGCACCTTGTCTGCTGGCATGCTTTCTTCCATGATGATAATGGACTAAACTTCTGAAACTATAAGCCAGCCCCAATTAAATGTTTTTCTTTATAAAAGTTGCCTTGGTCATGGTGTCTCTTCATAGCAACAGAAACACTAACTATTCAAAAGGCATGATTCAAAAGGACACACTGAAATTCTACAGTGTCCTATCGAGGGGCCAAAGTCTGGTGCTGGGGAAGGAAACTAAAGGAGTATGGTAGCCTTGCTGGGATGAAGGGGGCAGACAGGGAGAGGAGGGGACTGGAGCAGGCATAAATTTAGGGGAAAGATCTCACAAGAAAAGAATATCTATAGATCTCCTTGTTCTTTTGCTGGGTAGAAGATTACAGCTCTGCAGGGCAATGTGGCGATGCTAACAGTGACCAGAACAAGACCTCTATCTTATACAGCCACAACTATCAGATCATCCAATCCTAGTGATCACACTGGGCATTAGATCCTCTCAGATGGACATAGGTTCAAGCTCAGCCATAGCTGATGTGAAGATACCCAGCTCAGATGTGAACTATGACCTCTAGTCCCAATCTAGAACTTTATCAATTCATGTTCATCTATAATCTATTAATGGGTTTATGATTTTGAATACTTGAAAGCCTTTGAAATATAATAAATTTCATGACAAATGGCAATTATATTAAGTTCATATTTCCATGATCATGGAGTTATATTGGATCACAGCAATACTTAATGATTTGCAAGTTGCTAGTGGCTACCTCTGTGTTCTAAAGACTGAGTTGAATAACTATGACATAGCATATAGTTGCATATCTATTTTAATGAGTCATAACATTGTTGACCTTGTGGCTTCCACTGGCAACATTGAGGACATCCTTTTGGTGCTGTTTCTTCTCCTTGATGAATGCTGGTTGATGTTGGAATAATCTTCTTGTGCACTGTGTGAAGTTGTGTCTCTGTCCTTCTCCACCTGCCTAAGGGACTCTCTGATTGGCTTTAATAAAAAGCTGATGGCTTGTAGCTAGGCAAGTGGGACTTCTAGGCAGAGATAGGGATTCTGTGAGAAGAATCAGAGAAGGGATATGTCTTAGTCAGAGTTTCCATTGCTGTGAACAGACACCATGACCAAGGCAACTCTTATAAAGAATAACATTTAATAGGGGCTGGGTTATAGGTTCAGAGATTTAGTACATTATCATCATGGCAGGAAGCACAGCAGTGTCTAGGCAGGCATGGTGCTGGAGTTGCTGAGAGTTCTACATCTTGTTCTGAAGGCAAACAGGAAAAGGCTGACTTGGCAGCTAGGAGGAGGGTCTCAAAGCCTATCCCCGAAAGTGACACACTTTCTCCAACAAGGCCTCTTAATAGAGCCACTCCCTGGGCCAAGCATAAGCATATTCAAACCACCACAGGAGACTTGTCAACTACACACAGAGGAAGTTGGACATACCAGGACTTAGTGTGAGGCTAAGGGCCACACGGCAGGACTTAGATTAAACTGGCTAATTGTGTTTTATGAGCTAGCTGGAAAATAGCCTAGGCGATAGGTTGGTTAGAGTGCAATCTCTGGGTCTCTGGTTAAGAGAATAGATAACTCATCAAGGCTGCAGGACCCTTTGAGAGGTGTCTCACAGTTCCCTGGGACAGATTTTAGGCAAAATACTGTCCTTTCATTGGCTCTTTTGGTTGTCATTTCTTTCCTTTGTCCATATTGTCATAGTTTTTCCAGCTTGGGTAGTTGAGAACCCAGACAGGAAAGTTGAATTTGTTTTAACTTTTGGGTAACATTTAGATAAAGCTCAGACAGAAAACCAAACAGTTTTAAATAAATCTTGATTAGACACACAGTCTTTGCTATTTAAAAGTCAGTTTTAGTAAATGCTATCAAGAGCAGATCAATAACTTAAGAGAACTCTATTGACTTAAGCAAAAGTTTGCTATCAATGAACTTAACTCAGACTTTAGAAAATTTAATATCCTTTTGTCATCTTACACACATGATCTCTAAGTTGCATCTTTTAAACCTACTGAGGCAAGAACGCCTCCGAGGTTCTCAAGGACCTTCATGTCTCCCCTTATAACTATGCCTTTAAAAAAAAGTCTGAAGGGAGCTGTATAGCATGGTTCATGCTTTCCAAAGGAATAAAAGCAGATATTAAAACAATCACTAACAGTATTAAACCAACATAGTAATAGATTACAAATGATAAATTACAATGGATAATTAAAATGATGGTCAGCTAAGAGGAAGCAGGTAGGAAGAGAGAAAAGGAATGGAAGGCATTCTACTAAACCACTTAGTGGGTCTTCTGCCCCAATCCCGAACATGATACTCTAAAAGGCTGGTACCAAAGTCATTAGGTAGTAAAATATTAATACCTCCCCTAAGATATCCATATGCTACATTGTTCCAAAATGCCGTTTCAAATGATAGACTGTTTTCTTATATACATTAAAACACAAACAGGACAGTATAAATATTCATAAGGCGAAAGCTCTTGTTATTTGTGTCCTTTTAAAACCTTTTAAAACTGCTATCGCTTTAATTCCCATTAATAAAAATAATCCTAGGAGACGCATTATTTTCATTTATAAAACTAGAGTATAAAAACTCCATAATCAGGAAGTCATTGTCGTTTGGAGTTAGCAAAAAGCAATCTGATCCTATTTGTTAGGTAAAAATAGTAAGCTGAAAGAGTAAGTCCATAATGATATTTTGGTTTTGTAAACAAATGTGGTACCTTTACCTCTATTGCTAGAGACAGAGGATATTAAGGTCGAACAACAGCAATGAAGTTTTGGTTAATTGAAAGAATCTTTGTAGTTTGTATTTTTAGAGACATTTAATTACTAAGATAAAAGGGAATTTTGAAAAAATTAGAATTTCAGTTTAGAACATCTTTAGATTTACAAAATGTGAAGAGGGCATGAGAATGACCATACTCTGAAGGAGAGTCAGGGGAACTGAGGCCAATACGCAGAGCAGGGGCCAGGCCCTTGACGAGGTTTGTTCCCCAGTGCCCCAGGACACTGCTGACTTTTACAAATTGCTAAGGGATTGGTGAGAGAAAAAGAGCCTGTCTTGGGGCGGATACCCCAGGCTGGACCAATGAGGGGGTGGGACTTGGGAGTCTATAAAGGATCGAATTCAGTCTCCTGGCAACTCCCAGCTCTGGACTCCCTCCTGTCAGGATGAGAGCTGTTTGCCTGTTCTAAGGAATCTGGCTTTCCCCTCCTTCGTCCTATCCTCTCTCTGTGTCCATTGCCTTCTGTTCCCCTCCCTGTGGCCCCCTGTCTCCCGTAGCTCATTTTCTTTCTCAGTGTTCCTTCTTTCTGCAGCCGCTGTGGCTACTTCCATTGTCTTGGTGCTGCTGCTGCTGCTCCTTGTGCATTTCTGTCTTTCACTTCCCACTGGCCTCTAGTCCTTTACTCAGCACTTCTCTTACATGACCAGGTGCTCCTTCTCCAGGACCCCACACAACCCTATGTTCAGATTCCATTGTTGTTATACCATATATCACATATATTAAAGTGGCATCTTGTACCCTCAATCGTATCATATATTATTATTATGTTATTATTATTATTAAACTAAGGACTCACTATTGACACATCACTAACTGAAGCCTTCCTGATTTCTGTCTTCAATCCCAGTATCCTAAGACACAGTTGCCAACAAGACCTATTACTAACACTGTTAACTTTGTTGCCCTGATGGGGTAGTGTTTCTTTTTCTTCTCCTTTCCTGTGTTGTGCTTTTCATTCTTTGTAAGGATGGCAATATGTGCAGCTAACACTTTAGAAGCACAGAGCCATGTTCTCCATAAGCCCAGATGATACCACGTCAATGCTAATTGCTCTGAAACCCTTCTGCATATGAGACAGTCTCTTCTACATCTTCATTTATGCATTCAGTCATGCTTTATAAAAGCAAGGAGTCATGGATACTTAGTCTACATTCTAGGCCATCAGTTAAATCTACTTTATTCATTTTGTTGTGAAAGTCATTCCAGCTTTGGCCATTGTAGTCTCTTCCATGAAGCTCTCCGATTCCTTCCTACTCAGCAATCCCCAGCCATAGGATCCTAGTAACTGTTGATGCAAGTCTATGTGTCTGTTCTCCTACCTTTCCTGACTGTCATCTACTCAAATCAGAGGACACATATCTACTTAATACTGACTTCTTTTACTTACCAATACTCATTTCGGATCCATGGAACTGTTTGTGTAGATTGGAAGGTAGTTCATTCTGTTTTTAGAAATCACTGAATATATTTCTATTGTGTAGATGTATCACAGTTTATTCGTTTCTCTATTAAAGGACCACTTGGCTGCTTCTGCTTTGTGGCACTTGTGAATATGGATTCTGTAAGTATATTAATATTTTAGTTAACATTGACTAAGCATACTAATGTGTTTCATTGTGATACTTTGTGACTGAATGTCATGTATTTTGATTTTATTCGCCTGTTTCCCTCTGCAGGTTCTCCTTTCACTCCTGCTGACCCCCTTCCTCTTTCAGACTAGAACCTCCTCTACTTTCATTTTTTGGAGGGGGGAGAGGAAAAGGTTTATTGGAGTTATACTTCCACGTCACAGTTCATCATCAAAATCAGGACAAGAACTCAAGGAGGGCAGGAACCTAAAGGCAGGAGCTGATGCAGACGCCATGGAGGAGTGCTGCTTCCTTGCTTGCTCCTCCTGCCCTGATCAACCTGTTTCTTCCCCCCATCCCTTCAAAACAGGGTCTCTTTATATAGCCCTGGCAGTTCTGGAACTGACTCTATAGGTCAGGTTGGATCTACCTATCTCTGCTTCAGGAGTGCTGGGATTAAAAGCATACTCCACTATTTTCTGGCTTCAGCCTGTTTTCTTATATAACCCAGAACCACAGCTCAGCAGTGGCACTGCCCACAATGGGCTGGGCCATCTCACATCAATCCCTAATTAAGAAAATGCCCTACAGGCTTACATACAGCCTAATCTTTTTTTCTTTCCTCCTCCTCCTCCTCCTCCTCCTCCTCCTCCTCCTCCTCCTCCTCCTCCTCCTCCTCTTCCTCCTCCTCTTCCTCTTCCTCCTCCTCTTCTTCCTCCTCTTCCTCCTCTTCTTCCTCCTCTTCCTCTTCCCCCCTCCTCTTCTTCTCCCTCTTCTTTTTATTACATATTTTATTTACACTTCAGATGTTATCCCCTTTCCCTATTTCACCCCAGAACCCCCCTATCCCATCCCCCCTCCATCTGCTTCTATGAAGATGTGCCCTTACCTACCCACCCACTCCCACCTCCCTGCCCTCAAATTCCCCCACACTGGGGCATCCAGCCTTCATGGGACCAAGGACTTCCTCTCTTACTTATGCATCGCAAGGCCATCCTCCCCTACCTATACAGCTGGAGCCATGGGTCCATCCCTATGTGCTCCCAGGCTGGTGGTTTAGACCCTGGGAGCTCTGATTGGTTGGCATTGTTGCTCTCCCCATGGGGCTGCAAACCCTTTCAGCTCCTTCAGTCTTCTCTCTAACTCCTCCATTGGGAACCCCTTTATCAGTTCAATGATTAGCTGTGAGTGTCCACCTCTGTATATGTCAGGCTCTGGCAGACCTCTAAGGAGACAGCTAAATCAGGCTCCTGTCAGCATGCACTTCCTGGCACCCACATCAGCGTCTACCTTTGGTGACTACACATGGGATGGATACCCAGGTGGAACAGTCTCCAGACAACCCCTCTTCAGTTTCTGTCCCACACTTTGTCTCCATATTTGCTCTCACAAGTATTTTGTTACTCCTTCTAAGAAGGACTGAAGCACCCACATTTTGGTATTCCTTCTTCATGAGCTTCATGTAGCCTGTGAGTTGTGTCTTGGGTATTGCGAGCTTTTGGGCTAATATCCAATTATCATGAGTGCAGACCATGTGTATTCTTTTGTGATTGGGTTACCTCACTCAGGATGATATTTTCTAGTTCCATCCATTTGCCTAAGAATTTCATGAATTCATTGTTTTTAATAGCTGCGTAATACTTCATTGTGTGAATGTACCACATTTTCTGTATCCATTCCTCTGTTGAAGGACATCTGGGTTCTTTCCAGCTTCTGGCTATTATAAGTAAGGCTGCTATGAACATAGTGGAGCATATATCCTTGGTATATGTTGGAACATCTTCTGGATATATGCCAAGGAGTAGTATAGGTGGGTCCTCAGGTAATGCTATGTCCAATTTTCTGAGGAGCCACCAGACTGATTTCCAGAGTGGTTGTATCAGTTTGCAATCCCACCAACAATGGAGGAGTGTTCCTCTTTCTCCATGTCCTCACCAGCATCTGGTATCACCTGAATTTTTGATCTTAGCCATTCTGACTGGTGTGAGGTAGAATCTCAGGGTTGTTTTGATTTGCATTTTCCTGATGACTAAAGATGTTGAACATTTCTTTAGGTGCTTCTTGGCCATTCAAGTTTTCCAAGTTGAGAATTCTTTGTTTAGCTCTGCACCCCATTTTTAATGGGGTTACTTGGTTGTCTGGAGTCTAATTTCTTGAGTTCTTTGAATATAGTAGATATTAGCTCTCTATCAGATATAGGATTGGTAAAGATCTTTTCCCAGTTTTGCAACAATGTGGTCCAATTTGGTCGTTTATAGAAGCTTGGGGTTTGTAGGAGCGTGGGTACCTTAACATAGTGACACCACTGTATTAGTTACTTTTCTTTTCTGTGATAAAATAACATGACCAAAAGCAACATGGAGAGGAAATAGTTTACTTTAGACATTATAAATCCATCACTGAGAAAAGACAGGGCAGGAACCTGGGGCAGGCACAGGAGCAGAGACCATGAAAGAATGCTGCTTACTGACTTACTGCCCATGTATTTTTTTTAAAAAATACCATTCAGTACCATAGACCCAGGGACGGCACTGCCTTCTGTGGGCTAGGCCTACCCACTTAATTATTACTCAAGAAATCCTACAGAAGCTTGCCTATAGGCAAGTCTGGTGGGATTATTTTCTTAATTGAAGTTCTCACTTCTCAAATAATTCTAGCTTATGTCAAGTTGACCTTAAACTAGCCAGTACAACTCACCCTTGTCAACTTGACACAAAAATATCACTATTCAACTACAATCTTTTCTTTCTCATTCTTTCCCAAGAAGGCATGCTAATACTAATATCACAATATAAAACACTCCAACTTTTGAAAGTCCCACGGTCTTTAAAAATTCAAACACTTTAAAAGTTCAGTCTCTTTAAAATATCCAAGATTCTTGTAAAACTCCAAAGTATTTCCCAAATACCCAAAGTCTATCTAAAATTCCAAAATCTCTCTAAAATTCCCAAGCGTCTTAAAGACCTCAATGTTTTGATAAAATAACTAAGGTCTCATGATTATGAGTTCCTGTAAAAAGTCACAAAACAAGTTACATGCTTTCCCACTCTAACAGGAAATAGCTGAGACATAGTTCCAGTCAAATCAAAGCAGTGCAAAAGTCCAACATCTGAAACTCACGCTCTTCTATGACCACTTCTCCAGCTTTGTTACCCACAGCACACCCAGCTTGTGCTGTAAACTCAGGGCAGCTCCACTCCACACCTGCTGCTGTTCTTGGTGTTGTCTCCTGGTACTGGCACCTTCAAAAATTGAGATCTTCACTGCAACTGGGCTGCACCTTCCTCAATAGCCGTTACAGAGTCAAGGACAGTGATTTTGTCACTTGGTGCCAATCATCAACTTCCCTGCATGTTCCTCTCAATCCTGGAGCTTTTACTGCAAATGACACTGTACCTTTACCAATAGCCTGTCCTGGTGTTAATTCTCAGCTGCTTTCCATGATCCCATTCATGGCTTCCAGTACCTCTTGGAAAATCCTTACATATTACTAAGTTCAGCAGCCAGAAAAAGGCACAGCCTTGTTCCCAATGCACCACAGCTTGTTTGTGTTGACCCTGAGGAAACATTTCTCAGAAGGTTTTGTCTCAAAGACATAGCCCTAGCTGACCAGAACCACATATTTTAATTCAAAATACCAAATGGCCTTGATGGAGTCTTTAAAGGATTCTCAAACATCCCCCTGAAGTTTACAAGCCAGATCTCCATCATCTGCACTGTTCTCAACATTCCTATCTTCTAAACTTCCACAGTACACCCCAATGAACTTTGAACATTCAGTGGTGTTTCCAGCACAAGTTCAAATGCCACCACAGTCCTCCCCATAACACATGGTCAGGTTGGCCACAGCAATATCTCAAGACCTGGTACTGAATTTTATATTAGTTACTTTTCTGTTATGATAAAATTATAAGACCAAAAGCAACTTGGAGAGGAAAGAGTTTCACTTTATAGCTTATTATGAAGTGTGGTGGTTTGAATAGGAATGCCTCCCACAGATTCATGTGTCTGAATGCTTGGCCATAGGGAGTGGCACTATTTGGAAGTGTGACCTTGTTAAAGGAAGTTTGTCACTGTGGAGGCGGGCTTTGAGGTCATATATGCTCAAGCTATGCCCAGTGTGGAGCATAGTCTCCTGCTGCCTGTGGATTGAGATGTACAAGTCTCAGCTCCTGTTCCAGAACCATGTCTGCCCTTCATGCCTCCATACTTCTCCATTTTCTCCCCTGTTCTCCATCTTTATCTCCATGATGATAATGAACTGAATGCCTGAAACTGTAAGCCAGCCCCAATTAGATGTTGTTCTTTATAAGAATTGCCTTGGTCACAGTGTCTATTCATACCAATAGAACCCTAACCAAGACACGAGGGAAGCCAGGGCAGGAACTCAGTGCAGGAACCTGGAGGCAGGAACTGAAACAGAGAACATGGAGGAGTGCTGCTCATTGGCTTGCTTCCCATCTTTCAGCCCACTTTCTTGTACCATGCAGGACACTCAGTGGGCTGGGTTCATCCACATTAATTATTAGGTAAGAAAATGCCACTTAGCTTGCCTGTAAGCCAGTCTTGTAGGGTATTTCTTTAATTGATGTTCTCTCTTCTGAAATGATGCTAGCCTGTGCCAAGTTAAGGTAAAGCTAGATAGCACAACCACTGGAAAAACTGTCTCTTCCTTTCCCACAAACTATTACCTTCATATGAATATCCAGGGAGGAGTAGAGTCTTGAGAGCTCTTCCCTTCTCCATGATTGAGTGCTGACATCCCTATCTTGAGCAGATCTTCTGCTGTCAGACTTTCTTGGACCTGCCAGGTGCAGAATAATGACATGGAGACTTATTAATAAACGCTTAGGGACTATAACTGGGTAGACTCTCAGCTTTCTCATACAAATTAATTAACCTGACTATCCTAGTCCATGTCCTGCAACGTGGTCCTTTATGTGTCTCCCAGTATGTTTAGAATCTTCCCACCTCAGATTCTTCTCCCAGAGACCCTTTCTCAGCCTGGAAGTCCCACCTTCTAATTCCTGTCCAACTATTGGCCATCAGATCTTTATTAAGCCAATCAAAGTGAGGGAGGAAGAGTATTTAACCTGTGATAAGCCAAGAACAATACCAAAGTCTGGACAATACCAGCTCTTTGCCAATATAGAATTAACAATTGAATAATACAAAGACCACCTTCATACAGTGTACCCCAACAATCTTGTGCCTAGAATCACAACTGTTTTAAGTTCACGGATGCAGCAGCCTTGTCATTCCCATAAGTTCGAATTCCACACTGTTCTCCCCTGCTTCTTTCTCTCATGATGGTTCCTCATCTTTGGAGTGTGTGATATAGAAATCCCATGGGCTTTCAATAGTCATTTGTTCTCAGGATTTTTAACCAATTATGATTCTCTGCTGTCACAGCTGACAACTGTAAAACGAATCTCCTCTTGTCAAAGTTGACAGCAGCACTAATCTATGGGTATGAGCATAGTTATTTAAAAGACAATGTGATGGCACATTCTGTCTGTATAGCAAAGCTACAGCAGTATCTTTTCCTCTAAGTCTATGGCCTCTCCAGCCATGGACTTAGAGTATACATTACCATCTGTGAGTTCCCTCCTCAGAGTGGGCATCAAACCCAATCAAAAGTGGTTGGTTCCCCCCCCATAACAGTCTTGCCATTATTACATTATTGGGCTCATCTTGCCTTACTGGTCTATAAATATTTTATGTAGATTTTTTGTGGATATAAATTATTCAACAAAAAACTCACTTCAAAGCATGATTATTGGACCACTTGTAAGACTGTCTCTAGACTTTTAAGAACCTACAACACTGTCAACTTTGTCAACTTCAGTGATTGCACCATTTTGTCTTTCTGCCAGTAACTAGTGAGAATTCTGGTCTTACACCACATTAGACATTTCTGTGACACATTTTTTTTGTTTGTTTGTTTAATGTTAGTCATTTTGATAAATTAGATGGAAGATATTTTCATGTTGACTTACAATACATAAATTACTTCTAGCCAACTCTCTGTTAAGATACTTTATCCACTTTGTTTCTATTAGTATGTATTATGAGTTCTTTCTATGTTCTGGCTACAATTCCTGTATCATAAAAATGTCTGCAAGTATTTTCTTTTAGTATTTGTTGTTTTGTCATTTTCTTAACAACAGCTGTCACAGAACTAAAGCAAATTTCCTATATTAGGAAGCCTAGCTATTAATTATTTTGATTTATAGATTGTACTTACAGTACTGTGTCTGTAAAACCAAACCTAAGGCCATGCAAAATTTCTCAATTTTTTTCTTGAAGGTGTTTTAGTTTGATTTTCCTTACGGCCAAAGTGACTTGGGGAGGAAGGGGTATATTTCATCTAACAGGTTATAGATCATCATCAAGGCAAGCCAGGGCAGGAGCTCAAGGCAGGAAGCTGAAGACAGGAACTCAAGCAGGGACCGTGGAGGAGTGCTGCTTACTGGCTTGTTCCCCCTGGCTTGCTCACATAGCTGTCTTATACAGCCCAGCCTCACCTGCTTAGGGATAGCACTGCTCACAGTAGACTGGGTCCTCCTACATCAAAAATGTAATTTAGAAAATTCCTCACAGACATAGCCACAGCTCAATATGATCTGAGCAATTTTCCAGTTGGGGTTTTTACTTCCCAAGTGACTCTAGGTTTGTGTCAATTTGGTAACTGACACTATGGTAAAATTTCTGTGATTTTGAATTTTACACTTAAGCTATAAAAAGAATATATTTTGAAGTTTGTGTGTGTGTGTGTGTGTGTTTTGGTAAGATATAAGGTTGTTGTCTGGACTATTTTGGGGTGGGAGAGGTGTGATGTGTTACAGGGGAGCATACACACCCAGTTGTTCTGGTACCATTTGCTGAAAACAATCATCCTTTGTCAAATTACTTTGTGCTTGTGATGGCTAGAATGAGAAATGTCTTTCACTGAAACATTTGATCTCCTGGTTCCCAGTAGGTGGCTCTGTTTGGAGTGCTATAAGAGGTACAGTCTTGTTGGAGGAAGTATGTCATTGGGGGCGGGCTTTGGGAGAATGTAGCCTTGTTCCATTTTCAGTTCCTTCTCTTTCACTCTGTGTTTGTGGTTGAGAATGTGGTCATTTAGCTTCCTGCTGTTACGCCTGCTACTTGCTGTGTCACCTCACTGCCATGGTGGACTCTGAGCCTCTGGAACTAAAAGTTTGCGTTGCATAATAAGTTCAAACTCGTGGCGTGATTTCATTTTCCTCTACGGGTGTGTGAAATTCCACTGTGTGTCTGTGATGAACATCCAGGCTAGGTGCATTTTCTGGCTATTGTGAAAGACAACCGTAAACATGGGTATCTTTATCTCACATGGTTTTTAATAATCAGTGTCTCCTATTGACTGATGTCCATTCTTTTCAACAACATCACATGGTCTTGATTACTTTCACTTATTTTATATTTTATCTTAAAATTGAGTGAAGTGGGTCTTCAAACTTCATTCTCTTCTTCCTCCTCCTCCTCCTCCTCTTCCTCCTCCACCTCCTCTTCCTCCTCCTCTCTTCTTCTTCAGAATTGTGTCACAACTCTAAGTCCTGGCCAGGTGTGGTGACACACATCTTCAATCTTAGCTCTTAGCAGGCAGAGACAGGTGGCTCTCTGTGAGTTATAGGCTAGTCAAGGTTACAGAGTAAGATCCTGTCTCAAAAAGATGAAAAAACAAAACAGGACAAAAATAAGCAAACAAAACAGAAAACAAACCTAAAACAATCTAAGACCTTTTCCTTTATAGATAAATTTTGAAATATTCTTTTTTGGAAGAAAAGGAAGGCTTCTAGAACTCAAGAAACATGGAAAGCTCAAGGGATTAAAAAAACTTACAAAGTAAGGCTTCTAGGACTCAGGAAACATGGAAAACTCTGTGGGACTGCATAAGGGTATTCTGGTTCATGGTTGGGCATGGGCCTAGAACCCTGAGACTCCAAGGGAGAAATGGCAGGTGTTCAGCCACGTCCCCAGAACCCAGAGTCTCTACACGCAGTCTCATCTCCATAGACCTACATTGTTCAGTCACGTAGGCCATTACAGCCCCTCCCAAAGTGCACAGGTAAGAGGGTGTGACCACAGACCTCAGGCCTTAGGGATTTACATACTAATGAAGGCCAGAGGGCAGAGCAAATTAAGCATTCTTCCCTAGGCCCTCCCCTTTCTCCCTCCCTATTTAACTCAGGTCTGCCCTGAGTTTCAGGGGGGTACATCCAAATCCATCTACCATCCGCCATGAAAATAGACCTTTCCGGAACCAAGGACTTCCTCGTGTCATTGGGGCCTGCCATTGCCAAAGCCTCCAGCCTCTGGAACCTTTGAACTTTCTCTTGTATGTGGGATCAGCTGCATAGAAATCACCTGGGACACTGCCGTGGCTATTTTTCCTACAAAGCTCAAGGAATTCAAAAAACTTACAAGGCTACCCTGTAAGTCAATGGTTCTCAACCTTCCTAATGCTGCAACCCTTTAATACAGCTCCTCATGTTGTAGTGACCTCCCTAACCATAAATTATTTTTGTTCGTATTTCATAACTATAATTTTGTTACTGTTATGAGTCTTAATGTAAATATTGGATATGCAGGATATCTGATATGTGACCCCTGTAAAAAGGTCATTTAATACTCAAGGGTCGTGACCCACAGGTTGAGAACCACTGTTGTGTTCTCCCCAATGACCAGTTGCTGGGATTGAAGGAGCTCTTCATTGGAGGTGCCTGCACTTTGAGCAGGGATCTCAGAAATTCAGCTTTCCTGAGTCATCACCCATGCTGCTGTGGCACCTTTTGGTGATGCAGCTGCCTTGAATTATCCATCTGTAACCCCTAAGTCATGTTGTTGTAAGTAACCTCAGCTCCTCATTGGTTCACTAAGCTAGACTTGAGTAGAATTGTTCCTTTGGACTCTTGTTGGAGACCTGACTGGGGTGAATAAACATTTGTTCAAATATCTTCAGGAGATGTCACATAGCAATCAATTATTTGAGGTAGAGATTTCCGTCCCCTGCTCCAAGATAGGGTTTCTCTGTATAACCCTGGCTGTCCTGGAACTCATTCTGTAGACCAGGCTGGCCTTGAACTCTTCTTCCAGAGTGCTGGGATCAAAGGGGTGAGCCACTATGCTCAGCTTGAGGTAGAGATTTTTAAAAAGGGATTTGATTGAACTTGTAAATTGGACTTAAGGTTAGTATTGAATGAATTTTGGTAGTTTGTATTTGCAAGGAATTGATCTGTATCATCCAGTTATTATATACTTGAGCACAAATTTGTTCCCTGACTGCCCTGTGATACTTTCAAGCCCCACGGGATCATTAACAATATCCATTTTAATTCTGATTTTGAACTTGTGTCTTCTCTTTCTGTTTCTTGAATAGCAATTCGTCAATTTTATTGATCCTTTAAAAGAACCAGCTTTTGGTTGTGTGTGCATTTAATCTAATACTTTCCTGTTTTCACTTTGGCTTATTTCTGGTCTAATTTGTATGATTTTCTTTCTCTTGCTTACTTTAAGTTTCAATTGATTTTCTCACTTTAGCTTTTTAGTGCATAAGTTTAGACTATTGATTTTAGAGTTTTGTGAAGAAGACCGATCTGTAAAAAAAAAAAAATGGCACCAATTAGGGAGAGCAGGAGATGGGAGAGGAGGATCTCCCTTGGATCTTATAAAAAGTCTGACCCAGAGCTCTTGGGCAGACTCCCATCCCTAGGGGCCCCTTTTCTGTCCTTTCGATGGGAGATGTTTGTTCTAATAATGATTGTATTTTTTAAGTGTGTGTGTGTGTGTGTGTGTGTGTGTGTGTGTGTGTGTGTGTGTG
>NW_021604569.1:21086335-21128293 GCF_004785775.1 Grammomys surdaster | reverse complement strand
GTGTGTGTGTGTGTGTGTGTGTGTGTGTGTGTGTGTGTGTGTGTGTGTCTGGTGCTTCTCAGTTCCATGTCAATCTGTAATTATTGCCTTCACGCTGTCAGATTCCCTCAAACCTGTAACTGTCACTTTGTGTCAAGGGTCCTCCTGATCTCTGTTTTTCCTGCTGCTTCAGATCTGTAACTGTCACTTTGTGTCAGCCGACCTTCCTGGTCTCTGCTACTTTCACACCCAGGGAGGCTCCCTTCCCTCACCTCAGATTACTAGCTGCCACTCTCTGTCAGCATCCCTTGTTTTCTTCAGCTGTCACTTCAGTTTCTTGTCTGAGTGGCTCTTGATTCTTTGTCCATCACATGAGTTCATTCGGAGGTACTTCTTGGCAACTCCTCACCTGAGAGCCCCCCCCAATAGCATTTGTTTCTAATAGGTACATTTTAATCAGTGAAATTTTCTCTACCAATTGCTTTAGTTGTGTCTCACAAATTTCAGTAGCTGACTTTTCTAGAAATATCATTCTTATAATAGAAGCAGAAACACTTCGAATTCCTTTATGAGACCATCACCACATTTGTGCTGAGAAACTAGATCTCTCATGTATTCCTAATGAGAAGGGAAAATGATACAGTCATGTTAGAAAAGAGTTTGGCAATTCCTTTAAAAACCAAAAATGTGTGCTTTCCATACAACCCACAAATTACACTTCTTTCCTCTAGAAAAAAATGAAAGGTTGCATGCATGTCACTTGTATGTGAACATTTATAGCATTTTTATTTGTCATTGTTCCAAACTGGGAACAGCAGGAATAACCTTACCTGAATGTCGAAATGTCAACAGGGGTATTTAAAAAGTCATAATGATGCATCCATAAGATGGATCTCTGCTCAATGGTGAAATAGCTAAGCTATTGACAGTATGAGTGCAATAGTATGAGTGGTTTCAAGGGCTTTGTGCCAAATAAAAACATGCAGTTTTACAAGGTGACATGCTGTAGTAGTCCTGGGACAGAGAATCCTGGAGATGGAGCGTGGTGAGGGACTGAGCATGATGAAGGAGAGACGGTGAGTACAGCTGTGAAAGGCAGCACGACAACATTTAGTGGCAGTTCTGAATCCTGGTGGCTGTGTGGACACATGTACATACTAGCATGTAAGATTCTTAGAAAAATGAACATGCCTTCCTCAGCGTACAATGTGTGTGACGGCTTCCATGCTACATGTGCGACTCCTGGGCACCAGTTATCATCTCAGAGTAAAAAGAAACAGTGAAAAGCTTCTAAGTATTCCAAATGTAAGAATACTTGAAAAACTTGTTCCAAATTCTTAGAATTGATACTGGAATCTTTACTGTTATTCAGAATGTGACAAGGATAATGTTACACTTTTATTTTTTCTTAGCAGCAAAACAGATTCATCCGTGTGTTCAAAATACAATGTTAACTCAACCTGATTTAAATGTTCAACTAAAACCCTAAATATTTCATTGAGCGGATCATGGTTTGGTCTTGCAGGAAGATCCTTTCAAGAAGAGCAGCTCAACTTTGACCCAACTCTGCCCCACATAACAAGAGCCCAAACTCCCTGTTCAGACAATGATCTAAGGTTAACATGACCAGGCTGGGCTAGCCTTTCTCCACTAAAGTTGAATTCAGACTTCAATGAAGAGGAGAGTCTTTTCCCAAGTGGCTGCCCACACTGTGAAAACTGTTTCTTCAAAGCAACTGGTCTCTAGAGAGAAGAAAAGCCAAATAATAGCATTGTACATGTATCTAACATCTGTCTATGTATCTATGTATCTGTGTATGTATGTATGTATGTATGTATGTATGTATGTATGTGCCTACCAATTATCTATCTATCTATCTATCTATCTATCTATCTATCTATCTATCTATCTTCTATCTACAATCAATCAATCATCTATTTATCTATCATATGTCAATCAGTCTTTTTGTCACTTATCTGTCTATAATTTATCTATCTATCTATCTATCTATCTATCTATCTATCTATCTATCTATCATCTATCTACCTATAATCTATCTATCTATAATCAATCTATCAATCATCTATCTATCTATCTATCTATCTATCTATCTATCTATCTATTAAATCTTTTTTATGTACCCTTCCTGTCCTTTAGTACTTTTTGATGCCCAGTGCACTTTGAGCAATCAGCCTCCAAGGCAGTGGTTCTCAACTTGCCTAATGCTGTGACCTCATGTGGTGGCCCCAACCATAAAATTACCTTTGTTGCTACTTCATAATTGTAATGTTGCTACTGTTATGAGTCAGAATGTAAACATCTGTGTTTTCTGATGGTCTTAGAAGACCCCTGTGAAAGGGCCATTTGACCACCAAGAGGGTTGTGACCCACAGATTGAGAATCACCGCTCTAAGGCCTTCATCTTCCATCAGACCTTGGGTCAGTATTGGCAGAGACAGACTTTAATGCTAGTTACTTTTTGGAGGTGGAATTAAGATTGACATGCTTTTATTTTCTGTTTTTCAAGTAGTGTAGAAAGAACACTTTAAATACCTTTCTGTCTGGAACATGCTCCCTTTGATCTTTCAAATCCTGAGATAAATGCAGCTGTAAAGGGTGATTATTGGCTGCCTACATGGGAACACGCTCTCTGCTGTTCTTCCCAAGGGATTTCACTCGGGATGAAGCTGAAGCTACATCATGGACCAGGTAAGCTCAAGGAAACATACTGAAGCAGTTTATTTTGCTTAGCATGCATTAAATCAAACTTTGATGTGCACATGGTTTACTGGTGATACATTACACATGATTCTCATTTGGTAAGTCTAGACAAAGGGTTCAAGAAGGCATTAGGAAGAAAACCTGCCAGAATTACTAAACTAATTCATCACGGTTTCAGTCCAGAAGCTCAACATATAAAAATCAGTTTATTTTTATATACTAGCAATAAACAATAAATAAATATAAAATTAATAATCAATTCCATATGCCATAGCATAAAAAGAACCAAATGTTGATATATTTTACAAAGGAGTAAGGCATGCATAGTGAAAAGTGCAAAACACTGCAGAAGAAGAGAATACCCAAACAGATCAAGAGAATGTCCATGTTTATGCGTGCAGTATTAGTTTTGTATCACATTAACAATACCATAAATAAAGGTTTATTATGATGCTCAGTTTTGGAATTTTAGTCCATGATACTTTGCATTCTAGACTGTTTTGTCCACTCGGCATCCGTATCAAATCTGAGCTTAGTTCTTCATGTCTTCAATAAAGCAGACTGGGATTTAGACGGGTCTCCCATGAAATCTTTAGTGTGCTTTTGCTATCATACAAATCTATTCATAACTTTTACAGTTTGGATTTTGAATATTCCTTAAATAATCCTCATGCTAAATGCTCTATAGCAGCACTGTTGAAAGGAGATGAAGCCTTCTCCAGCGGGTCCTGGGAGATCTTTAGGTCTCCAATGTATGCTCTTGAAGGAGAGTGAGGGTTCCTAGACCTTCCTAGCTTGCTCACTTTGCCTTCTTCCTCTGTGTGCTCTCTTGTCCTGATGTACTGCATTGTCACAGGTCCAAAGCAGGGAGAGCAAAGTAGAAATGCAGGATATAAAATTAAAGACAAAAGAGGTGCATTGTGCATGCACGGAGTATCTGAACATCCAAGAAAAGGGGAAACTGATCAACGAAGACTATTAAACACATGACTCTGAGACAAACTTAATTACAGTTAAAAGACTATACTAGGAAAGTATTGTTGACGTTCATAGACAAGAAGAATTATCGCTATCGAAATTCCCATATTACCAAAGTGACTCACAGTTTCAGTTCCATGTCTGTCAAAATGCTAAAGCCATTCCTGACAAATACAGAAGAGAAAAATCCTAAAATTCACATGCATCATAAAAAAAAATCCCAAATAGCAAAAGTGATGCTGAACAAGAGGAAAAACACAAGAGACATGACATTTCTTCATTTAAAAAACATGTTTAAAAGCTATCGTAGTTAAAATAGTATGGGGTTGGCATAACTACAGGCATAAGATGAACAAATTGAGCCACGAAATAAAGCCACTTAATTATAGTTAACTGATATTTGGGCACCAAGAGCACAAAACCAGGTAATAACAACTTCCCTAAATGGTATCAGAAAAACTGAGTATCAGCATGCAGAATGAATCTGAACCCTGACCACACACCAGGCACCGTTATAGAGCTTTAGTGGCTTGGTTGAGCCTGCAGTAGAATCTGGTTATCATGGGCAGGAGAGGCTGTGATGTGCTGAACCACAGACTGGCAAACATCAGGTAGATAAAACATTAGAGCAACTGGAAGGCGTTAACAAAGATAAGAGGAGAGAGGGCTACTCAGATGGCTCAGCAGTTAAGAATGTTGGCTTGCCCCACAGAGGTCCTGAGTTTTAGTTCCCAGCAACCACCATGGTGGCTCATGACCATCTATAAAGACATCTAATACCCTCTTTGGCTATGCAGGTATACAAACAAACGGAGCATACGTTAAAAAAAGAAACAAAAACCTCCCCAAATACATAAATTTTAAAAAGTTAGAAATGATAAAGGGGAAAGTGGATAAAGTAATCTGATCAATTGAAAATAAAGCTGGCAAGATTTGTATCTAGCCAGAGTTCCTAGGGAAAAATCAAGAGGAAGCCTTTGTGCAGCCGAGGCTCTGGGGGTCTTAAATGTGAGCATAACCGATAAGGCAACACAGGGAGAAAGAGTAAGCCTGACCCTGGGGTAGATACCTATTCCCAGGAGTACGTTCTGTGTGTTCCTCTCTTGCTAGAAAGTCTAGAAGGTTGGAGACTGCTCATTCAGCCCGGGGACCCTTTCAGCAGTCAGCATGGCTGCGGCACAGGCCTGGAGCCTGTTAGACATAGGGAGTTTGCATGAGCATGGCAAGTGAACACATGTCTTATGAAAGTGAAGCTCTGGACAGAGCATCATGAGTCAGCCTCACCTACCCGCTTCAGGAGCACAGCAAACCCATGGGCATGCCCCAGGACAAAGGAGCAGGATGAATCACAGAGAATGATCGTCTGTAACGGAGAGATAAAGTCACATATCCTGATCACGGTGCTGTGCCCAACACGCTGTGCCCAAGGAGAGAGTTGGTACAAGAGGGAATACCTGCTCATACTTGCTGGCTTTCTTTTCTAAAACTATTTATTTAGCTTCTGGATCCCAAGAGTAACTGATACTTGGTTAAATGGTTTTTATGTGGGGAGGTTAAGAGAGCCTCTCCACATAAAAAACGGCCTCGTTTGCAGGGGTGACATAATGGTAATCTCTGAGTGAGTGTGCGCATGTGCAAGTGCACATGTGCGTTTAACAGGGTTAAATTAAGCACGTGAAAGACATGAAAGCACACCAAAAGGAATGAGTGTGAGAATCTGGTCTGCACAGAGTAGGAGGTGCAAAACAGCTAGAAAGGTCCTGAGGGTTTTACGGTTGGGTAAGACCCAGATGATACCCAACAGGGAAACTGGGAAAAAAACGTACATCCTGTGTTTTCAAGGGCAAACTATCAGTTAAGTTAAAATGCAGAAGGTACCCCCATGTGGATGGGGAAAGGCTTGTGTATAAGCTATACATTTATTGAATGAAAATCCTAGTTCCTGGGATAGGTTACCCCACTCTGCATCGAGGGGCAGTGTAGCCTTTTGTATAAAAGACGTCCTCTGTAGGCTTGGCTATTTGAGTGTTTGGTGGGCTGTTTGGGGGATATTTAGTAGGTTCTGCCTTGCTGGAGGAAGTTCATCACTGTGGAAAGCTTTGAGTTGTATAGCTTTGCCTTACTGTCAATTCATTTTCCGTTTCCTGCTTGTGGGTGAAGCTGTGAGGGTTGTTTGTTTGTTTTGTTTTTGTTTGTTTGTTTGTTTGTTTTTAATACATGAGGTGGGTCATGAGGATCTGGCATTTCTGAGCATACAGGAGTAGCTCACAATTGCTGGGTGGGTTTTTTTGTTTTTGTTGTTTGTAGTGTAGCTATCTTTTTACATTCCAATGCTTTTACCCATTCTCCTGTAAACAACCTTAATTAAACCTATTGTTTCACCAAGCCAGACTTGAATAGAACCAGTTCTCTGGCCTGCCTTTGGTATGCAGTCTGGGTTAATAGATGCTTGTTCCTATTTAATCGGAAAGAGTCAACCAATATGTGAAATCCCAGAGGGCAGCCTTGCTGGAGGAAATACTTCCCTGAGGTAGGTTTTGAAATTATACAGCCTCAACCTGGAAGCTTCTCCAAAATGTGGCTTCCCCTACATTTATGTGCCATTTCATCAACTGGATAACAGGTCAACCTAAAGCTCTTCCATATTGGACAACACATTTCCAGCTCTCCAGAGACATGTCCTCCTGGCATCCATGGTGAGAACAGGGCAGGGAGAGAGGCTGGCTGAGCTCTGGTCTCTTGTGCTGGTTGTTACATGAGGCAGGTGCTGTTGTCCTCCCCATCATCCTCATCCCCTTCCTTAGTCTCGCCCTCTTGATTTACATCTCTTGGAGGTAGCAGTGCACATGATTGGAACATGGCAGCTCACTTGCAGACTGTCCATACAAGAATCAGGACTGGGGACAGGAGCTCCTCTGGCCTTTGTACTCATTAACTTAATGCTCACCTCAGATATAAGGTTTTCTCCCACACTTTCTGAAGCCTGCCAAAGTCCTTGGAATTTCCTCTCATAGATTCTATCTTGAGAGATTTGTCTAGCCTAGGAAGCTTATTTTAGTTTTTCCTCCTATCTTAGACTGTCTTTACAGACTTGATGGATGTTCTTGCCGGGATAAACACGCTAGTGATGACATGACCTGGGGTAGCACCCAGTGGTGTTGTCCTGGAGATTTCCCATCAGGCTACCATTGGCTGCTAGTTAGTGTATTGCCTAGGAGCAAGTATAGAGCTTTAGATGAGCTGTGACCAGAGCAAAGCTGCTTCCACCCCTTCCCTTTTGGAGGGTGGTCTGTCTTGTAGGAAAGACCACAGAAGTCCACTCTAAAACATTGATAGGGCTAAAGGAATTGTTAATTCAAAGCTTATTAAAGCCATTTGTAGCCACATTCATATGAAGTCAAAATAAACTGCAGTTTCCTGCTGATCTCTCTTGCATCATGTCACAAGCGTATGGTAAGGATAGCCGTGTGTGGCTGAGCTAATTACCAAGACCATATGGTGTGGGAAAATCAGGCAGTGTTATTAAAAAACGACTCTTTCCTCCTGCTGGAGCTTCTGAGACTCTTCTACAGGATGGCAATTTTGGTATCTGTTGATGCTTGAGTAATGTGACTGTCCACGAGTATTTTTAGATTTCTCTGCCACCAGGCAGTCTTCAAACAAATCCATCTGCTGATCCCAGTGCTGAGTCTAAGGAGGGATCCCAGGATTGGTTCATACAGGCCTGGTTCTCAAGGCCCCTCCACAAATGTGAGTTCCATATTGGACGACACATCTCCAGTATTCTTGTTTACTCCCAGCTGGTTTGACAAATCTCTATGGTGCAAGCAGCAGGTGCCGGGTGCACATCTCAGGAATGTGTGAAGTGGCTCACTCTCAGGTCGATCGGTGTCTTCACTTTTCACACACACACACACACACACACACACACACACACTGGATTCTTTGTAACGTGGATATTGTGTTGCAGAATTAGGCTTCACCCAATGTCTCCTGTAAGACAGAAACCTGGGATCATGGGTAAAAGTAATTTGCAGCGACAGTGAACATACAGGATGCACTATCTCTAGAGCTGATACCATTGTCAGGATGCAGTGAGGCCACGTGCGGAGGGCTGCCACAGAGCCCTCATTTAGTTGTCATGGTGCCCTGTGAGAGATGGTGTCAAGGTGGAGGATTGTGGCAACCGAGAATCAAAGAAGATCAATAATTAGACTCACACTCATAGGCGAGCAGCTCAGAGGTGGGCGCTGAGGGAGTCAACCTCTACATGAATTATTCTAGCTAGTCCATCTAAGAGACATAGAAACTTGATATCTTATTTATAAGCTCTAAGCCTAGATTGGGCAGGTTCTGTGTTATTCACATTATGTGAAGTCACATGTGAGATAATTCATCTACATCCTAACCATATGTCCCTTGATGCTTGCTGTTTGAGTCTCGCCCGGGCTGCTTCTGCTCCATCAACCTGTCCTCAGGGTGCATTTCTCCTGGCCATGTCCTCATGATGTGTCATCTGGCGCCATGAGGCCTCCTCCTCTCTCCACCTTCTTCCTTGCTCTTCCCTCTGGTTCTTCCTAAGACCTCTTCCTCAATCCTCAAGTTCTGCTTTCCTCTCTCTGCTGCCCAGCCATTTATAACCAATTACCTTTAAGTTGGGAAACGAGGTTTATACAACAAAGGCTGGTGAATGTGAGAATGCACTCATCTGTACAGAAACCAGATCTTGGGGTTCAGATTTTGGCATTTGTTTACATAGCAACAGACCAGCCCCAACCCCCACCTGCTCACACATCTCTGCTGTGCTGTTTTCAGTGAGCTCATGTACTTCCATTTGCTAAGCTGAAGCACATCATATGAAGTCACATGTGATATAGTTCACCTGTAGGTTTACATGTGTGAACACATGCAGGCAACCATGGAGTTGGCTTGGCCTAGGTCCCTTGAGATGCATGTGTCATAGGTTTTCCGGAGTCAAGGCTCCTGGGTCACAATGTAGCTTCCCGTTCTGAAAGAGCAATGCACTCTCTCAGGTAGTGGAACATTCAGATTGCTTTGTGTTTCTCTGTATGTCCCCATAGTAATCAAGGAAGCATGGAAGCTTGGCAGGACAATTGGTCTTAGATATTAATCTTGTGTACTTTGTATACTTTGCAAACATCATTGCATCCTGGCAACTACAACTGTATGGATCCTGGCAATTGTCATTACATTCTCTTTCTGATAAAGGTATAAAAAGTCTGATTGCTCTAGATAAAATTGTCACACCCTCAGTTGTGCTGTGGCCCCTCCAACTGCCCTAATTTAATTCCATGTGGCCATATCAGGTGAACCTGTCCTGGTATGTAAGCATAGGTTTTTATGCCCACAGAGGTGGCCAGCCTTTCTAGGTGCTGGAGACTTTGATCTACACAGCTGTGTATGAGACCTCCAGCCTGTATTGATCTGGGTTTCCCTACTAAGCACCATCTCTCCAGTGCTTTCACTCTGCTCCCACTCCCAGTCAGCCACAGCCAGCCTTATCCTCCTTCTAGATATGACCCAAGGAGGTCCACATTGTGAACTCTGGAGCTCAAGTCATGTGATCTTTCCTGTTTAGGGTTCCATACCAGGCTTTCTGGTGCTTTCTTTCACAGAATTATAGAATGAGAGGGTTGAGTTCATATGTCAATTTGACAGTGACAGTGTACCCACAAACAGGGTCAAACACCATTATGGAGGCTTCTGCAAAGGTGTTTTAGATCAGATCAGCATTTGACTCAGTTGACTTTGAATAAAACAGAATGCTTCCACAAAGTCACAGCCTCTATCCAACCTACTGATGGGGAAAGACTCGGTCCTTGTGCTTGTTTTTTTTTGTCAACTTGTTATAAACTTAGACATCTCTGAGAAGGACTCTTGAGAAAATGGCCCCGTCAAACTGTCATGTAGGCAAGACTGTGGGGGACATTTTCTTGGGTAATGGTTGATGTGGAAGGGCCCAGTGTACTGTGGGTAGTGCCATCCCTAGGCAGGTGGTCCTGGTTGTATAAGAAAGCAGGCTGAGCAAGCCATAGAGCAAACTAGCACACAACAGTCTTCAATGGCCTCTACAGTAGTTCCTGCCTTTACATTGATACCTTAAATTTCTGCCTTGACCTCCCTTGATAATAGACTATGATACAGAAGTATAAGTAACCCTTTCCTCCCCAAGTTGCTTTTGGTCATGGTTTTTATCACAGCAATAGAAAATAAACATAGCTCCCAAGGAGGAAGAAATTTCATCTCCTAACTGACTTTGGACTCAATCTACAGTTGGGCTCTTCCTGGTCACACATTTTAGCATGCTCTGCACAGTTCAGATGTGCCAGCCCCACAGTTGCACAGGCCAGTTCCTTACAAATCTTTTTCTCTATATATGTATGCATCCTGCTGGTTCTACTTCACTGCAACATCCTACAACAGAAAGAAGACGGATATTGGACTCTTTAAATCTTACGTTAGGCTTTTCAGCTTTCGGCTCAGAGGAGGCAACGGTGCAACTTTGTTTGGTCGTCCGGAATCTGGGTTCATCCGACACCAGCCACCTCCACCATGCCGCCCAAGTTCGACCCCAACGAGATCAAAGTCGTGTACTTAAGGTGCACCGGAGGTGAGGTCGGCGCCACATCCGCCTTGGCTCCTAAGATCGGTCCTCTGAGTCTGTCTCCAAAAAAGTGGGTGATGACATTGCTAAGGCTACCGGTGACTGGAAAAGTCTGAGGATTACAGTGAAACTGACCATCCAGAACAGACAGGCCCAGAGTGAGGTGGTGCCCTCTGCCTCTGCCCTGATCATCAAAGCCCTCAAGGAGCCTCCAAGAGACAGGAAGAAGCAGAAGAATATTAAACACAGTGAAAACATCACTTTTGATGAGATTGTCAGCATTGCCCGACAGATGAGACACCGCTCTTTGGCCAGAGAACTTTCCGGGACTATCAAGAAGATCCTGGGTACTGCACAGTCTGTGGGCTGCAATGTGGATGGCTGCCACCCTCATGACATCATAGATGACATCAACAGTGGTGCAGTGGAGTGCCCAGCTAGTTAAGAAGTAGCAAGAAAATATTTCAATAAAAGACCATCTGATAAAAAAGAAATCTTATGTTAGCTTTCTCTTCCTGTAACAAGGACCTGAGATAATTCAACTTATAAGGAACAAAGGTTTATTTAGGTTCGTGGTATCTGTCTTAGGTTCTCTTCTTGTTGCTGTGATCAAAGTACCTGAGAAGAGCAACTCGAGAGAAAACGGTTTACTTCAACTCATAGTTCACGTTCCTGCTCACTGTGGCAGGAAAGTTGACGCAGCTGGTATCATATCATAGCCACAGTGATAAACCAGAGGATGATGATGCCCATACACAGTTGATCCTTTCTCTTTTATACAGCTCAGGATCCAACACAGACCCCAATCAGTGCCACCTACAGTGTGATGGTCTTTATGCCTCAGTAAACCTATCAAGATAATTCCACACTGACACTCTTAGGGGCCACACCCTGGTGATTATAGACTTCATGTTGACAATGGACGGTACCTGTAAAAGTTTCCTACCATGGTTGGTTGCTAGGTGTCATTGCTTTGGGCCTGTGGTTAAGCAACGTATCAAGGAGAGGACCATGTAATAAATCTAGAGGCTCAGCTAATATTTTACAGGACACAGAAGAAAATAAGGAGTCAGGATTCCAAAATACAATTACCCCTCAAAGGTTCTACCACTTCCCTCGAAATAACAAAGGTTGGGGACCAAGTTTCAAACATGGACTCTTGGGTGACTTCTAAAACCTCAACTTTTTTTCACAGAGACCTAGAGGGTAGGACTTCATCTGATCTGCATTTAGAATTTTGAGGCTCAGCCATGGACAGATAATAAATTGTTGCTGAATGAATAAACAGTAGATGGGTGAATTCACACGGTGTGCTGAACCAAAGCTTTCCCAAGGACATTGCCAGGGATTCTTGAAGATGTGATGTGGAATACTTGACGTCCAGATACCTCTCAGTTTCCAAGAATAGGCCCCTCCCACCATAAGGCCCTGAATGTGACCAGTTCCTCCCGTTCCACCTCCTACTTGTAGCAGTAAGGTAGTATCCTGCATCTCTTCTCTGCCCGTCACTGGGACCTGCCTCTCCTCTTTGGGAGTGATGTTCTCTCGGTGGTTGAGCTTACACATTTCTTAATGTCCATTAGGAATCTCAGGAGCATAGTGATTTTTTGGACAAGGCCCCTGCATGGGCCCTCTCAGACTACATGAAAAATCAAGATGGAGTCACCCATGCTGAAGTTCCTCAGCCTCAGAGGACAGTTGAGCTGTTGTTGTCTGATTCTTTAAGAAGCTAGGGGAAACAAGCTAAGAAATTTTCTTAGTAGGCCAGTTTCACCTGCATGCTGGTGAGGTCCCCTACACCTCAATCCTTACAGAGATGGAACATAGGCAACTCCATGTTGTCAAGCACATTTCTATTGCTTTGTTTCTCGGTCCCACTTTACAAAGAATCTAACATTGAGTTGACCAACCCGCTTTCATCCCTTGTTTCTACATTTCCCTCTTTCCTCACAGCCCGTTTCTCCCTGTAAGACCAGGTTTTCTGTTTAGTTCTCTAGGAGGCTCATTCAGGTTTACAGGGAGGTTCCAGTAGAAGAAGTACGTGAATTAAGATCTTTATGTCCTTAGCATGTACATGGTGATTCCAACTTGGTCAGGGTGAGTATGCAACTTCTCAAACATGAAAGAAAGCACACGCCTGTGCACAGCACACATTTGTACTCCTGTTTTCAGATGTACACACTCACATTTACACAGCAGTACACATCTGGGTCCTCCCCTCTGGTTCCCTGAAGGATCCAGTCTGAGAGCTGGAGGAAAAAGCCAGCCTGGCCCACCCTGGCCTTGAACCTGGAGCAGAAAGATGAATGTATGCCCTTAAGCCCCTCTCTTTGAGCATGGAAACCTCTTCCTGGTGTCATGAGGTGGTTAGATGTCTCACAGGTGTGGCCTGTCTCACAATCTGTACTGTCTCAAGCTTGGACAGAAGACAGATTTTCCTGACCATCATCCCATATGGCTCATACAACAGACTCCTCTTGTCTAGTTCCCTCGTCCCACTTTTTGAGAAAGGGACTGGAGTCCTCCCTCCTTTGGAGTCCTCCCTTGGACAGTCTCAATGGGAAAGTTTGGGGTTGGGGGTTGTGATACGGAGGTGGACAGATCATAAGCCCTCCTGGGGGACGGGGTGGCAGAGGTAACTCAGAGCCATCTGTTTGCTGTGACATACTGGTATTTCATTTGGTCTTTGCAGGAGCCCTGCATCAGCTACTTAATTAAATGAATTTGAAAGACACTGGATGTGTGTGTGGCCTGACCTCTGCCCTCAGACCACCTTACTCTGTCTGTCTCCTTCAGACACGTGAGATTCTTTCCCTCACAAGTGCTGAATTGGAATAACCTTGTCACCAGCCCGTGGCACATATTCCATATTAAACCCTTTGAGTTAATAATCAAGCAGAGAGACCACTGGCCATGTCGTGACTGCTCTGAGTTTGACCCTTTCAATACCATGTGATTCTACTGAAATTAACCTTAGACCCACAGGAAAACTATGCAGACTTTTACTCTGGTGGAATTATCTGTTCATAGAAGACATTTTGAGTCTTTCTAACGGAGAGTGGACTGTCCACAGCACACAAGGCTATGCCCTGGGCTGTGTGGCAGAGTCCCTTTTGCTTATGGGGGGATGGGCATTAAACACACAGTGCAAGTTTTCACAGCAGTGTGTATTGTTAAATACTTGAAGAACATGGCTCCATAAAAGCAGAAAGCGTCCTCTTCCCCTTCAGAAAACAGGTTCAGCAGCGTTCCAAGCAGATGACCCCAGTTCTGTTTCTCTTCAGCAAGCCAGCCAGCCCTACCAGCTCCACAGGACTCCATGGAATCTTGGCTTAGCATCAGCTCTCATGAATTCATCTGCTCCTGGCACAAAGAAGAGTCCTGGAAATCTTGATGCTGTTTGCTGCTCAGGGAGACAATGTGAAAGTTGTCTGAGAGATGTCAGACCTAGCTCCAGAGTGTGTATCCGGAGCTTAGAGGCCGAGCAGTTAACTTTCTGTGGAGTTCTGACACTTGACCCTGTTTGTGGAAGACCTCTCTGCTCAGTGAGAGCACAACCTTCAAGCTGGCAGGGTCAGAAAGAAGGCACAGCAGAAAATGTAGACAACAGTAAGCAAGGATTCGAAGATGGAGGGAAACCAGTTGAAGATGGAGGGAAACCAGGCATCAGGCTTAAGACTAAAATGCAGAATTAGCCCTGCAGTTAGGGACACATGGGCTTATGTGACTTTCTTGCAGATATCTGGGAAATCACAAGGAAGACTCTAAGATTAATACGCACATGAACAAGGCTCTGGAGAGATGGCTCAGTGGTTAAGAACATTTGCTCTTCTCCAACACAGTCACAGCTGCCTATGACACCAGCTCCCCAGGACCTCTGACCTCCGCATGTGCACATACCCACCTACTTACATGTAATTAAAAATAAAATAAGTCTCAACAAATTATACAAAATATTTTCATTTTTTCTCCAAATACAGTGTTTGATCCTGTGGAGATAAAAGTCAAAACAATTATCAAGATATTATGTCACTTAATAAAAATTAAATCAGAGTTGAAGAACAAGAGTTTGGACACAGGCTAAGCAGGATAGCATTTATAGTTTCAAATAAACATGGGAAATGATATAATTGTGTAAATCTCAGAAGTGAGGGATCCTCTCCATCATCCCGTTTGCAGTGAAGGACATCCATGGTTGCTCAAAGCACAGATGTGTACCTGGCACATGCATGCGGAGCCTTTACATCTGGGAAGATTTTCGAGGAAGTAAAAAAGCTTCTGTGTCATTAGGTTAAAGTCAGACTCCATGCTCTGAGCCTGTCATTTCAACGGAAATAAAATAAATCTAACCTGTAGTCTTTCAACAACATGCTAACTGGCAGTGAATGATTGACAAACTCCCCTTTCAAGCTTCATTTTACAGACAAGTAGGGGAAAGGTTAGACTGATGTATGTGGTCCAGAATGAAATCTGGAGGCATGACATGAAGTCACTTTCAGCCTGACGTACAAACGTATATACAGATGTGTGAAGGTTAAGTGTGGATAGACAAATATTTAATAGAACACTGTGTGCATGAATCAGTATATACATAATTCCTAGCTATATCTTCTAAGAGGGCCTAGAATAAAGATGCCCAAATAGCAACAAGCAAGCCCAGTACCTAGCTCTGGGCTTCTAATGTGACTCTCCAAGGAAAGAAAATAAAAGTCCTGGGAGAGCAGGCTCACCCAGGGAGGAAGTGGGAGCTGTCTTGAAGTGCTGGAGAGTAAGAGAACACAGAAACCAGTGAGTGGACATACAACAAAAGTGGGAACAAGGCAGAGAGACACAGGAGCCAGTTGGAAGCTCACAGGTCAAAGCTGGGACCGTCTAAGCAAGAAGAGTAGTGATACTCAGCGTATAAGTGAAGATCCACAAGTCCATAATAAAGACAGAGATAAGCAAATCGAGAATGGGCAATCTGTGCCCAGTTAACGTGTAGATGCTCTACTCCAAGGAAGTGAAGCTCACCATCCTGCTTCTCAAGTACAGGCTTTACCTAGTATCTAGAAAGAGATGCAGGGCAGAACTGACAGCAGTGGACAATGACAAACACTACCAGGTGATAAAAGCTGACACCCTTTATGATGCCATGGTGACAGTGGGCACCCTGATGTCATATGGGGAGATGGCAGGCATATTACCTCTGTGGTCTTCCTCCTAATTACCCACAACCCTCTCTAAGCACAAAGAGAGCACTATGCAAATCTCAACAGAGAGACATTCTAGAAGTACCTGATGGTACTCATTACGTCTGTCAAGGTCACCAAAATCACCTGATTTTAACACCTGCTATGGCCAAGAGGAGCCCGAGGATGGAAGGTAACTGATGTAATGGAGAGTCTTTCCTGGGACATGAAAGGACACTAGGTAAAAGCTTGCACTGCTCACTGGCACTCAACCCTGGTTACATGCTGCCCTGTGGCACATTCTTGCAAGTGCAAGAAGCCAGTGTCCCATGCCACTCAACACATATATGCCCATTTCATGAAGTATCATAAGGACAAAGTGACTGATGCCTGCTCAGGGTCCTGAGGGGTGTTAGCATGTCCTTCTTTCATCACTTGGAAGTGTGATCAGGTCTCATTGAAGTCCTCTCAAGCTTTGCTTGGCTGTGGAGAGACTACCCTGCTCAGGGGAGAGAGATTTTGTACTGAACAACTAGAAGTTAGTGAGTGTTCTCCAGCATGATTCTCCTGTGATATCTCTCCACCCTGCACTGAAGAATGACCCTCCTAAAACACAAAGTAGAGTTCAGGAGTGACGTGAGCATGTGGCAAGTTTGCCTTGCAACAGAGGGAATAGCAGCTGTGTATTGATTAGAGACACATCTGGACATGCCAGCATCCATGGTGTTCAATAGCATCCTTGGCTGGCTGTGGGCCAACAACGTTGACTACAGCTGGACATTGAAACGTAAGGAAGTAGTGGATCAGCAGCACTGGGTTGTGAGTCAGCAATGAGCAACGCACCCCAGATAATAGAGCCTGGTTAAATCTGTCCAAAAGAAAACTTTCTGTTTTATTCTTTAATCATTTACAGTTATTGGCAAGGAGAAATCCTCCATTACCTTCACTCTGAAAAGTATCTTAGCCATCTCTTTACTTACTCTGTTGGGCCAGTTTTCAAGTCAATGTTTCTCATTCACCCCAAACCTACCGAGATGAAATGCTGTCACCTCCAAACACTAATTCAGATAAAGTATGGTTCTTCTGGAGCTGCTTTTCCAGAGACACACTGCAGCTCCTCATGGTACAGCATCAGCACAAGGTCCTCAGGGAAGGGAAGGCTTTGGTAAAGATTAGGGAGTACTGGGTGCCTCTCAACACAGAAGGTGTCAGGTGCAAGACACAAAGCACCAGGAGCGAGGTGAAGACAGACAGAAAGAGGCTCGACCTCGTCTCATCATGGAAGAGCAGAGACACACCTTTTCTACAGAGTGACAGAATGGTCCCGTCAGTTTCTATGTGGTAGGTGATGTCCCTTCATTCCTTCCGGGTTAATGGTAGAAGGAGACCACCTGTGTCACTGAGGGCAAGCTGTTTGTGTCTTGGGTGGATCTGTGGGTGTATGATTCAGGGAGTCTTCTCAAGAAACACCCCTCAGATCAGTAAACACTGGTTACATAATGGTTACATGCCTAGAGTGCCCAACTGCTTTCAGCCCACAAAGCCACCACCTTCTGCTTTCCCGTTGTCCTTTGCCTCCAACCCACCCTCATGACACCTTTCCTTCCAAGGCCCAGGGTGCTGGCTCCCCATCGCTTCAGATCAGGACCAGAATAGCTTTCAGCTCCAGATGGCTGATGCGCTTGGCCCAGCCTTCCTCCACCCTTCGCCAATCCTTGTAGCTTCCAAGCAGTGCTGAGATGTAGCTGATGCGAGAAGCCTGCGAGAGAAGATGAGCCCCTAGCGCCTCCAGCAAAGCTAGTATTTCAAGTAACCATTTGCTCCCAATTGGCCCCTTTATCACTTTTTGTCTGATGAGAGGAGAAAGCAGATAAAGCTAGTCACCTGTTTAGAAACGATGAAAAGACCAGGCTTAGGTGAGAGAACCTGGGGCAGACCAACAGTCACGTGGTGCAGAGCGATTCCTTTACAAGAATCCCTTGACGGTGTTTCCATGTGATCTAATGGGAGCGCAGAGCATTTGGACAAGCACCTGGAGACTGGAACCTCGCGTTTCCCAATGCTAGAACCTGTACCATTTTAAGTCTGTGCATGACGCTCCTCTCTGTACAAGAGATCCTGACAGGGAAGGGCAGCGTTAGAGTATGAACCCAGAGCAATAAGGGTTACCCCCAAGGTCAGTAGTGCTGAGAATGGCAACCTCTGGGTTTGCAATGCTGGGAATGGAACCCAGGGCGTCCCACATGGGAGACCAGTGCCAAGGAGATGAAAGTTTAGCTTGTGGTGTGGAGAGGCAAAGACTTTGAAAAATGACTAATATTAAATTAGGTCATTAGGGTGAATGTATAAAGAGAAGGCAGGAGGCCGCACAGACAGGTACACATGTGCTCTTGACATGATGTGATTGACGAAGCTTGAACTATATTTAGGTTTTCAGCCTCTGAAGCTGAGCTAAATGAACTTCTTTCTTACTAAAATGGCCTGCCCCAGGCACATCATTAGAGTAATGGAAAGCAGATGAATACAGGGCAGAAACAATGAGAGAAGAGAAAGATATTTTGCTCTTAAGTAAGACGTTTAAAAAAACCCATCCGAGTCTGTGGGAACAAGGAAACCTTGTCTCACCAGCTAGGCATCTATAAAGCTCACCTCACCAAAAGATCAGGGTATTTCCCCAGAGCCAGCTGAGCGCACAAATGAATTTTCATGAGGCTTAAGCATCAAAGGCTATGCCTGCAACTCACCAGGATGCCATTAAGCACCACAAACATCTCAAGTCTCAGTAAATACAAAGACATTGCTGCTGCCAGCCTTGCCTTTGATTTCCTACAGTAGTTTGCATGTGCAATCAGCCGTCCAGCATTTTTAATTCTTATTTCCCTTCGTACAAATTCCCTGTGGTAAAATTGTCAAGAGAGTCAGAAAGCAGAAAGAGGTGCGGCTAGACACTCGGGATGCATACAAACCTCTGGGCAGAATGGGCCTGGTTCTGAAGGGCCTGGGAACAGATTCTCCAAGTAAAAGGACAGCAAGGGGAGTCGAGGAGGGGCTAGAACTCTGAGCTAGTACCTTCCCTGCCACACTAAGCTGTCCTGCATGTTCCCCATTGGGACTTGTTAAACACAGCGGTGTCTTGTAAAAACCTTTGGTGAGACCTTTGCAATCCAGACTGAATCTGTTTTGTCTACCTGGGCCTCACAAAACCACTGTGGGCAGATGGAGCCACCAAGAGCCTTTCCAGGGCATTTGGCTGGATTTCAAAATCGTAAGTAGTGGAGTGAGCTGAGTGCTAGAGTTTCAGACAATTACCGTGACCTAAGCTCGAGATGGGTGAATGTCAGACACAGCCTTGTCTGCCCTGGACTTATCCTTTAAGGGGATAGCCTTCGCCCAAGTGTCTTTTCAGTGCATGCTATATAAGCCTCCTAGGGTTCCCCTAGCAACTACCACAAGCAGAGTGTCTAAAAACAACAGGAACTGATTTCTCATTATGAAACCTAGAAACCCTGGTCAATTTATGGGCAGGGCTGCGCTGCCTCCACAGGCTGCAGTGGAGAGCTCCTGCTTCAGGCCTGTGAGCTTCTGGCAGTTCCAGCCCTCTTGGCTTTCCTTGCAGTGGAGTACCTCTCTACCCTTTCTGCCTCTGTGACCACCCAGCTTCTGCCCTGTATGGCTCTAAGTCTCTTTCCTTATAACAAAGCTATTCACTAGACTAGGACCTCATCTTAACTTGAATCTATTTGTAAAGCACCCACGTCCATATCCACAGGTGCAGAGACTGGGGTGGATATTTAAGAGGGGTACTATTTGTATCTAATATCTTTTTTGATATGATTCTGATAGTAATTTTGACATAATAATTTGAGAGTCTGCACTTGATGTATTTTCATACTTATAAAATTGCTACTTACTGCATACTTCGAATGCTCAGTTGAATTGTGTGTTTGTGCCAGTTCCCCCATGCATGAGCATGCGAGCACGCAGGCACGTTTGCACACATATTCAGTTGTGTATATGGTGTGCACATCTCTGTTGATGTGTGTATGTGGGCTTTACAGTGCTTGTTTGTGTAGATAAGTGTATTGTATTAGTCAGTTTTCAGTGACAAACGCCAGCGAGAACCATTTGATAAATAGAGGAGGTTTCGGTCCACACTATATTTGACCCTGTTGCTCTGTGTCAGTGGTCGGGCTGTATGTACAGTGAGTTCATAGAGGAGGAGGAGGCAAATTTTCTTCATGGCAGCTAAAACCAAAAGCAGATCCAGAAAGGAATCTGGGCCCCAGAATCTCCTGCAAGAGCATTCTTATATGGCATAACTTCCTTCCATGAAGCCCCGCCTGTTAAAGGTTTCGGTTCCCTCTAGCACATGGGCTGTTAGCCAGGCCTACAACACGGGAGCCTTTCAGGGATATTCTATATCCAGTCTGAAGTGGAATGCATGTATGTTTGTACAGTGTGGATGTCTTCAGGTTTAACAAGTTTTAGCTAAAATGTGTTGTTTGCATCTTTCCCTGATGGAACACACTCCCTCAACACCTGAACATTCACAGCCTCATCGTGTGTGTGTGTGTGTGTGTGTGTGTGTGTGTGTATGATCATGTCATTTCCCAAAGGAAGAGCATCAGACTCAGGAAACAAATGGCCAAATGGTCACTTGAGAGACTATTCAAAACCCGTGACCCAGATGAAGGGTTGGCAGATGAGGCTCATTCTCTTCATGTCTGTGATAGTCTTGCTGGGGACAGGGTGTAACAGAAATTCTTTCCTGCATGCTCTGTGGTGGTGTCTGTGGGTCCTCACTTTGTGGGTTTGTGTTATCTCAGAACAAGGAACTCCTTGTTCTGTGGGGACTGTGGGGACTGGGTAGGCTTACAGGTGTCCCACAGCTCTGCACAAGAACCTGTTTAAGGCTTTTGATACTGAATGGAGTGAATTTGAATTGATCTGGATATTCAGGTGAGAGGGGAATCCCAGGTCTCAGTCACCAAGTCATGCTAGAATGAATCTATCCTAAGTAGAGCTTCTCTCCCACTACGACTTAAGAATAAAGGAAAAAGGGCAAAACATTTCTGAGTGTGTTCTCTGCCAAGGCAGCAGCTGCTAGTGTTGTCGGTGGAAGAAGGCAGGTGCTCTCTTGGGCTACTGGGACAGACAGGGTGTGTTCCAGCAGATCCCAGGCCCGAGGGCTGTCTGAGGACACAGTCCTCATGGTTGTCCTATGGTTAGTGGAAGACAGAAGGGCTTCCCCCTGGGCTGGAGGAGCTGTAATGACTCCATTCAGACTCTGGATCTTTTCTTTACCACTAAGAGTCCAGAGGTAATAAGCATGCTGTCTACAAGGGTCCTCTGAGGCCCAAGCAGAGAAGCCAGACACAGTCTGGATTGAGAGCTCACCAAAATCTTTACAAGGTGCCTTTGTATTCTTCCTGTTGAAGAACGTTCAGGGCAACTGTGTATGTGGGGAAGATCAAGCTGGTGGAGAAACCCAGTGTGTGGAAATCCTCACTGAACCTCCCCTCGGCCCAGGGGACACTGAAGAGGTGCTATCTGCAGAACATGGCTACAGGTAACTTCTTAAAAGGCAGGAACACGCGTCTCATTGACATTCTCTGTGTATTTTTATAGTAACAGGAACTCTCAGTTCCAAAAACTAGAGTAATGACCCAACCTAATTGACAAAGCCTTGCCACAGCTTCAGGATACTTTTTTCCATTTAAAAAAAATATTATTTATAATTGACCTTTAATCACCTGAGGTTTGTAACTTCAAATGCAACTGGGAGAGCCATGAGCATTTCAGGTCAGATGATTAGCTCCCACCTTGCTAAACTTAGAATATTAAAGATTTCCTAGCTAGATCATGAAATGTCTCGATTTTGGGGTATCACTATGAGACTATGAGTGATTGGGAGGGACCATTTTGGCACGGAGTGGCACTCTGGTGAATAGCAGTCTCTCCAGGACAGATTTGTAGATAAATGTGCCTTCAAATCTCCCCTAGCCCTCAAAACCCCCACGGACCTGTCCTCGATTTGTCTTAATGTTTCCTTTCCTTTCTCCATAGTTTTGCTCTGAGTAGCATGGTGTGCCATTCTTGGCCTCCCATGGAGGAACTTGTGCTGTATTGATTATTGTAAGTTTGCTCCTGTGCCTCTGACCCTGCCCCACCCCCTCTGCTCTGTTCACGCTGAGAACGGGGCTGTTGGCCCAGAAGAAGCAGGTGTGGAGTCAGCAGAGCCCAGTAAGTGGCTTGTCCCTGGGAAGCATAGAAAACAAGCTTGTTCATGGACCACAGAGAGGGTTTCCTACTCAGATGGGAATGTTATGAAGCTCATCACTATGTACAGTGAATATATACAGCATTTTAAAAACTAAAATTAAATATAAAATTTCAGATGAAACAAACCCAGCAAACCCAGATGTACACGTTGAGGTACTGAGTAACTTATAAGAAAACATATTTTTGTTTCATGAAAATGACAAAGATAATTTATAACTTTTTTAAGTTTAATGGATGTAAGAGTAGTCAGACTTGAGTTTGAAATTCAGCAAAGTAGCCGGGCAGTGGTGGCACATGCCTTTAATCCCAGGACTTGGGAGGCAGAGGTAGGTGGATTTCTGAGTTCGAGGCCAGCCTGGTCTACAGAGTGAGTTCCAGGACAGCCAGGGCTATACAGAGAAACCCTGTCTCCAAAAAAAAAAAAAAAAAAAAGAAAAGAAAGAAAGAAATTCAGCAAACTAGCAAAGGCAAGCTACTATTTTAGTAATGCCATTGTAGGCTTATCTGATCAAATATATATTGCTGTACAAAAAAATAGGCTGATTTATTTTGCCTTGGGTTTTTAAGAGAGGGTCTCATAGAGCCCTGGCTGGTCCCAAGGATGGCTTTAATTAAGGAACACCTTGAATTCCTAAGTCTCCTGCCTCCACCCAAGTGCTGGGATTACAGTTAAATGCCAACATACCTACTTCTCACAGGATATTTATAGGGACTAGGCATTTTTTTTTTGTAATCTATCTTTACTCTAACTAACAAATAACACAAACACATATATGGTATCCAATGAAATGTTTTGATATATTATAAATTACAGACTAGTCATTATGATTTGAGATAATTGATATACCTGTTATTTGTGATGAGAACACTTCAGTGTGCTCAGCCTTTCTGAGATTGCAGGGTACAACTTGCTATAGCCACTCTGCTGGGCAACACTCAACCCATTCCTGTTACAATTGAAACTTGGCTTTCCAGCACCCACCAGCCAGCCTCTGGCTGTGCTCTCTCTGCTTCTGAGTGCAGGTTCCTGAGACTCACAGAGACATGAGAAGCTGTAGACTTTATCTTCTGGGACCTGGCTGTCTCATCAAGCATGCCAGTTTCAATGTAATCACAATGCGATAGAAGCAAACATGACTTGGTGTCAGAAATGATTTTGTTCAATTTCCTACAACTCACAACCACAAGTCACCTAGTAGCTGAATTGGAGGGAATTGGTGACAGCTGAAAAAGTTCCCACATCAAATTGTGGCATCATTTTGCTTATAAGAGACACATCAAACAAAATAACAACTTCTTTATTCAAGCATTATTTTGTTGTTAAATTACAAACCACAAGGTGGTGCCACCTGTCACCTATTAAAAGGTTTACTATTCAACAACAACAACAACAACAACCTCATCAATAACAACTGGACTGGCAAGATGATTGAGGGGTTAAAGGTGATTGACATCAAATCTGGCAACCTAACCTCAAGCTCTGATTCCCAAAAGTTGTCTTCTGACCTTCACATGTTTGCTATGGCAATGTGGCGGTACACACACACACACACACACACACACACACTGAACAAAAAACATTTGAAAGACTACAAATGTGAATGGAGCTACAGAGAAAGCAGAACCTTGTGCATTGTTGATGGGGAAATACTGTGGTTGTTTTGAAAAACAATATAGTTATTACTCAAATATTAAAAGTAGACTTACCACAGATCTGGCAGTTTTACTTTTTTGTGTATATCCCAGAACACTTCTTTTTTTTTCTTTTACTTTAAAAATAGATTTTTTTTCCATACGATATATTCTGATTATGGTTCCCTTCCCCAACCCCTTCAAGACTCCCTTCACCTCCTCTCTCTTCTGAATCCACACCCTTTCTGTCTACGGTTAGAAAACAAATTAAAGGATAGCAATAGAATTAATTAAAATTTAAACAAAATAAAATTAAACAAATCAAACCAGAATAGAACAAAACAAACAAAAGAAAAAGAACCAAAGAAAAAGCCATGCAGACAAAGAGATACACATGTTCGTACACACAGGAATCTCCCCAAAACACAAAACCAGAAGCCATCGTAAGTACCCAAAGGACCAGTAAGGTAAAACCAAAAAACCAAAAAAACCCCTGTCAAAATCTTATGAAACAAAGAACCTCTAAAGATACCATTGAGTAAATCTTGTGTTGGCCATCTGCTGCTCTGCTTGGGGCCTGGCCTTAAGAATGTGTGTATCCCCAGTGAGAAGCTGTTGAGAGCTCATTTTTCCTTTGAGAGTAGCTATCTATCGGAAAGTGTTTCTGGGTTAGGGATGGGGATGTCCTCTTCCTTTCTTAGTGCTGAGACTCCATCTGATACAGACCCATTCAGGCCTTGTGCACGCTGTCCCAGTCTCTGTGCTTGCATGTGTGTTGGCTCTGCTGTATTAGAAGGCTTTGTTTCCCCCAAGCTTACTGGCTTTTACAATCTTGATTCCTCTTCTTCTGAAGAGTTTCCTAAGCCCTAAGGGGAGGGATTTGATGGAGACATTCAATTTAGGACTGTGTTCCAAGCTTTCTTACTATCTATTACCCAGTTGTGGGTCCCTATATTTGTTCTCACCTACTACAGGAGGAAGCTTCTCTGATGATGGCTGAACAAAAACTGATCATGAGTATAGCAGAATGTTGTTAGGAGTCATTTTATTGTTATGTTCCTTTAGTTGAACAGTAGTGTTTGGCTTTCCACTAGATTCCTGGCCTTTCTCATTTCTGATTCTTGGCCACCATCACAGAAGCAGTATTGGATATGGGTTCCATTTCAAGGAGGGGGCCTTAAATCTAATCAGATAGTGGTTGGTTGCTCCTACAAGCTTTGTGGCACTGTTGCAGTAGCACACCATGCTAGCAGGCCATCATAGTACAGTGATGGCTTTGTGGCTGTGTTGGTGCTTACTTTTCTCCTTTGGTAGCCTGCAGAGTACCTCCCAATAGAATGAATACTAGTCCATAGGGATGAAGGATCTAGGTAGGCACCAATTTGACTCCTCCATGTTTAATGGTGTCTTCAGAAAAAGGTCTTGCTGCCAGTTTGTGAAGAACAACCAATAGCCTGGGCTGTGTGCGGATGTTCATGGGGCCAGGATCCTTTGACCAACAGCTCTGTTAGATGAAATCCATTCCCAACACTGGAAACTTCATTTGGTGATGAGAGGTGTCCAGTTGGGGCTCCTTCTACTTTGTTATTTGCCAATTTATTTATATTGCCTTTATAGATGTATGTATTTTAGGAAGTTTCTACTGTATTAGGTTTCCATACTATCCCTTAAATGGCACTTAGTTTTAGCTGCCCCTCTCCATATTCCTCCCTCCCCTACTTCCCTTCACTTCCCAGGTCCATCCATACTGTTTATTCTATTTCTTCTTCCTAAGGATGTTCAGTTCACCAACCCTCATTCCCTTACTCTCTACCTAACCTCTGTAGTTATATGGATTTTAGCTTGCTTATCAAAGGCTTATCCTCTAACATCCACATATAAGTGAATAAACATATTTATCTTTCTGGGTCTGGGTCTCCTCACTCTTTGAGATAGTTTTATGTGAACTTGACACAAGCTAAAGTCATCCAAGAGGAGGAAACCTCAGTTAAGAAAATGTTTCCATAAGACTGGGCTGTAGGCAAGTCTGTAGGGCATTTTCTTAATCAGTGATTGATGCCAGAGGGCCCAGCCCACTGTGGGTGGGGCCATCCTTGAGCTAGTGGTTCTGAGTTCTATATGAAAGCAGGCTGAGCAAGCCATGGGGAGCAAGCCAGTAATTAGCACCCCTTCATGGCTCTGCATCAGCTCCTGCCTCCAGGGTCTGGCTCTGTTTGAATTCTTGTCTTATTTCAGTGATGAACTGTGATGTGGAACTGTAAGCCAAATAAACCCTCTCCTATCCATCTTGCTTTTGGTCATGGTGTTTCATCATAGCAATAGTAATCTTAACTGAGAAACTAGGGATGATTTTTTTCCCCTAGCTACATCCATTTACCTGTAATTTTCATGATTTCCTTTTTAAAAAAAATGGTTGAGTAATATACCATTGCTTAAACATACTACATTTTATCTGTCCATTCATATACTGATGGATATCTAGGCTGTTTCCAATTTCTGGCTATTGTAAATAGAGCATCAATAAATATGGTTGAAAAGTGTTTGTGTGTTATGGTGAAGTATCCTTTGGGTATATGCTAAAGAAAGTAGTACAGCTGGGTCTTGGGGATAGATCTATTGCCAGCTTTCTGAGGAAACATCACACGGTGTTTTAGTGAACTCTATCTTGTGTAAAGTTGACACACAAAACCAGTCAGTGCACATGGATTTCCATCGTGGATGTACAAATTTACCCTCCCACCAGCAATGGATAAGTGTTCTCCTTACTCCAAATCCTTGCCAGCATGAGCTGTCATTTGTTTTATTGATCTTAGCCATTCTGACAAGTGTAAGGGAAAATCTCAAAGTAGTTTTGATTTGCATTTCCCAGATAGCTAAGGATGTTGAACATTTAAATTCTTTTCAGCTATTTGTGTTTCCTCTTTTGAGAATTCTTTATTTAGCTCTACATACCATTTTTAAAATTGGGTTGCTTTTTTAATGTTCAGTATTGTGAATCTTTGTATATTTTATATGCTTGCCCTCTATCAGATGTGTATGGGTACAATCTTTTTTCATTATGTAGCCTGTCACTTTGTCTGAATGATGGTGTCCATTACCATATAGAAGCTTTTCAGTTTCATATGGTCCCATTTATTAATTATCGATCTCAGTGCCTGTACTATTATTGGCTTCCTGTTCAGGAACACTTTTCCTATGCCAGTTAGTTAAGGCTTTCCCCACTTTCTCTTCTATCAGATTCAGGTTATTTCTTTTTCTTTTTATTCATTTTCATGGAGTTTATCAGTTACACTTTGCAAAAATCTTTTTTCCTCCTGTGATTTGCTATTTTATTCTCTCTTACACTCCTTGATGAACAAATGGCTTTATTTTTAATGAGCATATTGCTTTCTTGGCTAAGTAATTTCCCAGTAGAACCAAGTCATGAAAATTCCATTGGCAAATTCTAGGAGTTTTATTATTTTTAAGTATATTTAGATCTGTCATCAATCTCAAAATTTTTATGTATGATATGAGTTAAGGGATGATGCTATGGTTTAGAATAAAAGTCACTTTTTATTTGCTAGGTGTAATTGTTGTTTCAGAGGCTTACTGCTGAATAAGCTCACACTTTCTAGTTCTTTCTGAACTCTGGCTGGCTGGTTCAACCCAGCTGTTCTGGCAGAAACTCCTCTCTAAGCTGACTGATTCAATCTGGCTTCTCTAAGCTTTTCACTGAATTGCTCTACTTGCCCTCAAACTAACTCTGGCAATTTGTTCTAACTGTCTAGCTCCTTCTTAGCCTATGACTTCAACTGCCTTTGCTGGCCTGCACTGAACTGAATGAACTCACAGATGAACTCAGTTTCATTGCACTGTACTTACTGCACTGACACGAATGGACTTATTCTCCCTCCCTGCACTGCTCTTAAATAGCTTCTATTTTCTGCATCATTCTCTTGAGAGTTGGGCATATTTGATCTCTGACTCACTCTGTCAAATCTTTCTCTGATTTGTCTCTTTGTCTGCCCCTCAATTAGACATCATTTTAAAACATGGCTGCTTTCTTCTACAAGCTAATTTTACTGTAAAGGTGTGTACTAAGGGTGTGTCTGAATTCCAGCCAGATCACACAGACTTAAGTCTTTGGATGTGATCTCTCACCAAAGTAGCCATGTTGCTGGATTAAAATCCCTCTACAGTTTAAATATAATTAGCCTACCAAAATACTTGTTGAAAGCCAATCCCTAAAGTAACAATGTTTGCAAGTGCTGACACTTTTAAGAGAAATGAATGTTTTCTTGCAGGAGTTTTTCTTCTAGTGGGATAAGATTGGTCACTATGCAAATGGGTCTTGTGTGGCTTTTCTTCCCCATTTCTACTGTAACTGTGCTATGAGATCCCCACCAGAAGTTGAGCTAGTTCCTGGCCCTACTCCTAGATGTCTGTTAGTTTTCCACTGCTGTGTTGAAGTACTGTGTCCAAGGCAACTGACAGAAGAAAGGGTTTGATTTGGGCTCATGGTTTCAGGAGGAATCATGGCAGCTAGCAGACATGGTAGATGGAGCTGGAAGCTGAGACCTAAAGGATCATATCTCAAACCACAAACATGAAAAAAAGATCAAAATGGTGCAAATCTTTAAGGCTACAGAGCCCACCCCAAGTGACACATTTCTTCCAGCAAAGGCATACTTCCTAAACCTCCTGAGACAGTCAACAACTGAAGACCAAGCTTTAAAATACCCAAGAAGATGGAGGACATTTCACTCCCTTATGCATGGGGACATATCATAATACAAAATGCATTTAGTCCAAGTTCCAAAATTCCCATAGACTTTCACAGTCTCAATCTTTCAAATTCCAAAGTCTCTTCTGAGACTCAAAACAATCTCTTCACTGTACCTTTTGTATTGTAGAGTTAAAAGCAAATTAAATGCTTCTGACATGCAATGGCACAGAATATAGACTACCATTACTGTGATTTCTTCTACACAAGCCAAATAGAGGACTTTGAAAGTAGGGATCAAAGAGGAATGTGAGTTTGGCTATTTTGGCATAATAAATTTGGTTTCACAGTGATTTTTTTTATGCTTAGACAAAGTTAAAATTGAGAAATTAAAATTAATTCAAGGACATATGAGCTGGTCAGATTGACAAGTCAATAAACCATTTTAAGTTCTTGGAATTGGTAGAGTGGGGGCCTGTGGTATGACACCACAGATTAAACAGACACAGAAATATGTCTAACGTGTCCAATGCAAATACTGTCTTAAAAGAAAGAGTTTGTAACTTTCAAATACACAATGTGTGAAAAACAACCAGAAAAACAAAGAAATCAGGAGGGAATGGAAGGGAGGGCAGAGAAAACCACTGGGATGATGAACTGACACACAGTCAGTCATGTGCACTGTCACATGACACACAGGCATGTGCACTGTCAAATGACACTCAGGCATATGTACTGTCAAAATGATTCAGTGGTTCAACTGTCATGACAAGACAAGAGGTCAGGCAGGAACTTTTTAAACTCAGTCTCAAAAATTTGACTTTATAAAGAAACAACATATAGAGAGACACAACAAAAGCTTGAGTGCACAGAGCTGGCTAGCATCTAAAGTCACATAGCAAATGGTCTCTAAGCAGCAGAAAGCTGGTGTTGCATCCAAACACCAAGTTTACCAGCTTTGAGAGAAATCTCTTTTCTTTCCATTTTTAAGTGCCTCAAACTGCACAAAGTAGAGACATCCAAGAAACCAGACACACTACACAAAAGGCATTATCAGTGATTAGTTTAAGCCACATTTTCATTAATACACAGATCAAAGAAGCCAAAAGTCAGTGAGAATGCAGCAGATTTGAGCAATAAAATTAACAGTCCAGAGCTAATGAGCACTTACAGGGTGTTGCACCCACTTAGACAGGACATGTTCTTCTTGAGCATTGCTGACTTCAGCGAATTTCAAATGATGGCTAGTGACCACAGTTCAATTAAGTTAGAAATTGATGACAAAAAGAAAATGAGAAAAGCATTATGTGTTTGGAAATAAAGCCACACTCAAATCTGAAGAGGTCATGAACAAAAGGAGAAATCATAACAGATGCAAGAAGATCCTTAGGACTGATGGACGACGAGGAGACTAAGGACCTTAGTTATTGGAGCGCCAATGCTAAAGAAGTGGAAACATAGCCTCAAGTGTTGGCCCAGTAAAGTTGAAAGTGCTTGTACCTTCAAACATGGTCATTCTCATTCCTGGTCAGAAATGGTCTCTAAGATCTCAAAAATGGGGGGCTAGGGGTGTGTCTCATTGATTAAAAGCGTAGTATGCACTACCCTTGCAGAGAGCCTGAGTTTGATTTCCAGAATCCATGATGGGCAGCTCACAACCACTCATATCCCCTGCTCCAGGAGCTTACCCTCTTCTGGGCTCTACAGGCATTGCACTCAACGGGTTTATACTCCCACACAGATGCACAGAAATACTCTGATGAAGTCATTTTCACAGTTGAGGTTCCCTCTTCCCCAATGACTCTAGCTTGTTTCAAGTAGACAAAAAAACAAAACAAAACAAAAAACAAAACACCCAAGCATACAAAACAAAACAAAGCAAAAACAAAAACCCTAACCAAGATAGATACATTTTGCTTTGTGCATTTTGTCTCAATTTGAATACTTATTCTTTCTCATTCTTCCACTCTTTCGCTCCCCCCTTTTTTTCTGTAAAATTTACCTGAAATAATTAAATCAATATTACAAGGAATAGTATTCCAGAAAACTTATTTGAAATGAATAAATTACCAAGGAAAATAACTGAAATCTCAGCAGTGATGTATGTAATCAAATTAGTAATTTAAATTCTGCCCAAGAGAAAATATCAGACCCAGAAGGTTTTAGGAACAAGTTCTAAAATTTCAAAGAACAGATCACTCTAATCTTAGCAAAAGTATTCCAGTGAGTATAAACATAGAAAATGTGTCTGAAGCTTTGCATTTAAAATCTGAATTCTGATTAGTCATGAGGTAGAAAAACTCATTAATGAACCTTGTTCTCAAACTTAGATGCAAAAATTCTAAACAAAATATAAGCAGTGACTATCATGCAGTGTTTTAGGAAGACCAGATAGAGCAGCTGTTCTCAACCTTCCCAATGCTGCAACCCTTTCGTACAGTTCCTAATGTTGTAGTGACCCCCAACCATAAAATTATTTTTGCTGGTAGTTTATAACTATAATTTTGCTATTGTTATGAATTGTAATATAAATCTCTGGTATGCAGGGTATGATATGCTTTCCCTATGAAAGCTGCTGATGTAGAGGGATCTGGTTTTGACTAAGAAATACAGTATCATAGAAGCAGCAGCTGACTCTTTGCAAAGCTGGGTAAGGGCCCTGAAGTCCCACTCAGGACCTCTGTGGAGCTAGATGTGGGATTATTTAGAAGAGGAAATGCTTCCACCTGTGAAGACTGATTGTAAAACTTGCGTCAACAAACATGGTGCTGGTGCACAAGTGGAAAAGACAGGCAGTGAATAATAAATTAGTTTATGGGAAAAAATGATTCAGTCTCAAAAAAACTAAAAACATAAATAAGCTTTGAAAAGCAAAACATACAAACAAATAAACAAACAAAACACCCCAAAACAAGCAAACAAAAATAAGCACAAAAAACCTGACCAAGAGCAGAAAAATTTGTACTTGTAGATTTGCTGCCAGCCAGCAGGAGAGTGGTTACCTATGTAATAGGCCCATTAGGAAAGAAAGGCCTTTCAGGCAGGACAGTCCACACCCAAGAAGATCCTGCCTGAGAGATCACATCCCCAGCATGTCATACTGTAGGAACTAGGTTGGTTTCCACAGGTGACCACAGCCATCAACACATGTAAGAACTTATCAGACTACCTTGCAGGAGAAAGTTGGACAGAGCCAGTCAGGAGCATGACCAGGACTGTTTAACCACGAATATGCTTACCCTTCTCCCAGCTCTCTCTCTATATATAAACCAGAAACTTACGTCAGTACCTGGAAGGGGAACTTGGGGTCCTGAGATCCTTGCATCCACTCCTCAGTGTACTTTGTGAGGTCTCCTCTGTTGGTTTTTCACCATCCCTTGTCTCCTTGACTAGCACACTGGGATGGAGCCCAGCCTTCCTCAGCTGCTGCTTTCCTCATAGTGGGAATCTTTAGTTACTTCTATGGGAATCACAAAGTGCCAGCCTTGCTCTGCATCATGCATAGTGATCAGCTATCCTTAATCCAAACACGAAAAGCAAACTGCGAAATATGGAACAGAAGAAAAAAATATACACTCAATGCTTATAAACAGGGGGCATTTGTTTACATTTATTTACCTGAGAAAAACCATTAAGATACACTTAACTGTGTTAAACATTTTATTTCAAAGAATTATGTGTGTGAGTGTTTTTCATGCATGTACTTATGTACACTACATGTGTGGCTGGTGCCCACAATCCAGAAGAGGGATTGGATCCCCTGGAGCTTGCTTGAGTCACAGGTCTGGGAATGGGACAGGAGACCTCCATAATAGCATCAAGTGCTCTGAACTGCTGAGCCAGCTCTCCAGTGCTTACATAAATATTTTAAACATATGTTAGGAAAGGATAGCATTTAAGAAGTGGAAGTGGGCCAGTGAAATGGCTTGGGGTGGATGTGTACACATAGGCAGACTATCTGAATTCCCTCTGCAGATTTCACCAGGTAACAGAAAGAGAACCATTTTTCATGAGTTGTCGTCTGACCTGCACAAGCACCATATTGCACATGACCCCTTTACAATACGAATAAGAAAATTTCCATGCTTTAAAAATAGTATAAAATATAAAAATAAAAAGTGAAAGACCTGTTATGGATTATTAGAAGATAAATAAAGACTTTCCAGACAGATGGTTGGTATCATTAATGAAATAATATGACTCTCATCACAAGGGGATATGAATTTAATCTGAAGTCAACTATAAATGACTGTGGACCAGGAACACAAATTCAGGTTGCTCCAAATTCTATGTTCCAATGGGCTCAAAGTTTCATGAATATTTTATAGAGAATCAAGAAAGTTATAAAAATCACACCACTTTCCAAAGATGTTGGATGGGGACACCAGAGAGGTGGGTCACAGCAAAGCAGAGAAACCCTGGCTATAGGTTTCAGATTCTATCTGAAGGCATTTTGGACAAGGCCAGCCCAGCCAGTCAACAGGCTCTCCAGTGCAGGAGTGAGAATTAAAAAGAAAAAAGACAATTACACAACACTGTAGCATGACTCCAGCCAGTTCTGAGACTGAAGGCGGGTTTGTTTTTTCCCAATTTGCTTTTATACCATTTTAATTACATGCAAGTATTTAGGTCAGTTCAAGGCCGGGGAACTAGCAATACAATAAATGCAAATAGTCAAGGAACAAGCAAGACAATGAACAAAGAATGCTGGCTCTCCACAGCATTCTTAGCCTTGTGGCTGGGGGATGTTAGATACCTGCTTGCAGATTTTGAAGGACTTATCCAATGGTCACAAAGATGTCAGGTCGAGAATACCAATGGACAATAAATGACTACTTAGGGGGCTAAAGATAACTCAAGTTAAATTTTCATGAGGCCCTGAACTTGCAACATTCCAGCATCCCCCCAGTCATTGAAGGCCTAATCAGTTAATCAACCCTGCAGACAGCACAGTTCTTTCCAGAGACTCTTGTTCAGAGTATTTTTATACATGATCCCTACGAGCCAACTACAAGATTATAAATGACTCCATAAAATAATAAACAAAAGATACAAACAAATAATTCATACAGAGGGGAACTAATAGCTACCAAATGATAGAAAAGATAATCTCTAAGATATTATATAACATATAAAAGGCATGAATGCTACTGTGAAATACACATTAAGTCCATGCATGTCACTCCTGGGCCCCTGGCATATGGACATTAAGATGTCTGGAATCCTGTAGTGATGAATATCTTCTGTATATTGATGATTGATAGCTGGTTGGCAGTACCCAGGTGGCTGGTCCCTGGAGCACTAGAGTAGGATTTTAGGATGTTAACCCTATTCCTAACTTTGAGGAGAGGAGGAAAGTGGAAGGCTGGGTTAGTGACCAGTGGCTGATGATGAAATCCATCATAAGATGTGATGGTTTCCATAAAAAGCAAGCAAGCAACAGAATGGGTGAAGGACATTTCTGAATTGCTGAACACGTGGTGGTTCCTGGAAAAGGAAGTATCCAGAGAAAGCATGAAAGCTCTGCCCCTTACCTCACGCCCGGCTCTATGAGTCTCCCAACCTGGCCATCTATCTGTGTCTTCTGTGATAGGCTTTCCAACACAGAAGTAGACATAAGAGTTTCCCTGAGTTCTGTGAGCTGTTTTTTCAAATGCTTGAGATTCATGGTGGGAGCCTTAATTTATATTTTGCTGGCCAGAAGTTCTGTGAGCGTGAATTTTTGACAGTTTGGTGGGACTGAGCCTAAGACTTACTTACAGACACATAGCATTAGAAGTGAGTTAGGTAAGATGATGTCTAGCTGAAGCCTGCAGAACAGTCTGGTTTATGGTGGGGATGGGGGTGGGTGGGAGGTGGGGTGGGGTGGGTGGGATGGGGGTGTTGGGGGGGATGGAGGGAGGCTTTGGTATTGAATGTTGGTATTGAATGTGAAGTGTCTCACCTAAGCTCAGCACTGTGGAGGTACAACCTGCTGGATGTGGTGGTTTGAATAAGAATGGCCCCCATAGGCTCATTTATTAAAATGCTTAGTCATCAGGAAGTAGCTCTGCTGGAAAAGATTGGAGGGTGTGGTCTTGTTGGAGTAGGTGTGGCCTCATTGGAGGAAATATGTCCCTGCAGGTGGGCTTTGGGGTTTCAAAAGCTCAAGCCAGTCCCAGGGCTTTCTCTTCCTGTTGTCTAGGAATCCAGATGTACAACTTTCAGCTACTTTTCTAGCACCATGTCTGCCGATGGACTGAACCTCTGAAACTGAAAGTTTCACTTTAACGAGCCTTTGTTTGTCGGATCCCCTGAGTGAACCTCACAGAGATGAGAATCGCTGCAAAAAGCAAGAGGAACTTCAATGTTCCAGCATCCTGGGGCCATCCTGCATCCAAAAGGAGAGGCAACCCCATGCAGCTCATTCAGTGAGCTTTTATACAGTCTTGAGGGCAGCAGCTGTTAGGCACAATTTGATTGGCAGAACAGTGTGACGTTTTAAGCTGATTGGTCTTTAGGGAATGAGGCGTCAAGGACCTCCCTTGTCTGTGTGTGGCCAACTGTCTGTCCGGTGGAATCTGTCCACATGCTCTGACCCTCCCCCACCCACAGGTGGGTTCCCACCCTCTGTGGTCTGAGAAGTGTTAATTAGCCTCTCTCTTCTGGAGGGGAGGGGTGCCTAATTCTTCTACAACCTTTCTCTTCCAGGAGGGGAGGGGTCTGGTGGAATTTTCCAAAATTCCTTTTAAAAAGGACCTCTTCAAAAGCTAGTCTCAATGAAATCCTTTTTTTCCTAGGACTTGCCATGGTCATGGTCCCTCTTTACAGGAACAGAACTGTGACTAAGACATTGGAGGAAACATGTCACTGGGGGACTGGGTTGAGAGTTTAAAACCTCATACTACTTCCAGTTCACTCTCTCTCCCTTGTGCTTGTGTTTGAGCTGATGTGAGCTCTCAGCTTCTGGCCCTGGCTGCCACGTCTGCTGCTTCCTGCCCCCATGCTTCCCCACCATGATGGAATCTTATCCCTGTGGAACTGTAAGCCAAAATAAACTCTCTGTTCCAGATACTGCTCTGTGTCCTGGCATTTTGTCACGGCAATAGAAAAGTAATCAACATGAAGGTGTAGCACTCTGTTGATTGTGCAGCAGGATAGGAGAAATCAAGTTTCTATGTTATCATTTAACAACATAGTAATAAAACCCAGAAAGACCTGTATTTTATCTCTTTGATAATATCGTGTATTGGGAAGGAGGTGGAGAAGAAACAGGACTTGGGCTGAAGAAGTATCTCCCCAAAGTCACAAACTAGAGTTTTCACCTCAGAGCTCCTGTATGGGACTGTGTTTGGAAACGCATATCCTTAAAGAGGAAACAAAGTTAAAATCAGGGATAATCTAGTCTTACTGCTATCCTTATATAAGAAGTGCAGACTAGAACTAGGCATTCAGAGAGGACATAGGGAGGCAAGAAGAAGCCACCCACAGGCAGCCATGGAGAAGGAGTCCAAGCCTCTGGGTTGAAAGTGTCTCTTGTGTTGGTCTTTGTCATAGATGCTTGGCCTGACTAATGGAAGGAGGATACAAGAAGCTGGCAAAATAAAACATGTTGGTTATACCCATACATAGGCCTGAAAGTTCTAATTTCTTAGAGAAGCACTTGCAGAGGAGCACCAGGAGACAGGTGGGAGTCTCCCCTCCCCCATCCTCCCCCACTCCCCCCCCCCCCAGCTTGGCTTTTATTATGGGGGAGGGAAAGAAAAAGGTATGGTGGGGATTGTGGGGAGGGGAGGAAGGCAGAGGGGACAGACATGGTACCCACTTTGGCTTAGGTTGAGTTACAGAAAGGAAAGTGACAGAATTTCTAAAGAGGACAAATTTGCACTGAACTCAGTGGGAACAGAACGGCCCAGCTGCCACAGCGATAGATCACAGGACTTGTCTCTGTGGGAAAAACTAGAGCCCCACTGAGTCACAGCTGAGGCCTCCACCAGGGGGTATGTGAGAAGGGGAGCAGGAACAGCATGGCTGGCAGAGGTGGTACTGATGAATGCCAGGCTGTGCACAATGCTAAGTCTCCTCTTTGGCTACAAGAAGGTAAGTCAAAACAAAACGCAGGACTCTCATGAGATGTGAAATGGGTTCAAAACTTCCAGTTATTAAATGCTGAGAAAATTAGTGTAGTGTCGTCAATATTGCTTTGAGAAAGACATATGTAGTGTGTTCTAGTCAAACAGTTACTGAAGTGAATTTCCTCAGGGACTGAAAATCCTGGTTAACATCCTGGGAGGTGGTGAACCACCCCTTTTGGAGTTCCCTTCTCCACATGGCGCAAATGCATTGGTAGCCATTCTACACTTGCATTTACAAGGCTGCTAGAAGAGAAGGTTTGTGGGTAACCTCTGAGAACGCCCCCCACCATCTCAGGTGTGTGAGTACTTGGCCCCAGTGGTGGGCTGTTTGGGGAGGTCTGGGAGGGAGGAAACATACGCAGGGGACAGGTTTTGAGAGCTTTAAGCTTCACCCTGCTTCTAGGTTACACTGCTTTGTGCCTCCTCCGCTTGAAGATGGGAGTTCTTAGCTTCCTGCTCTGTGCTCACCTCTTGTTGCTTGATGCCCAGCAATGATGGACTCTTACCCTCTAGGACCATAAGTTAAAGCAAACTCGTTTTTCCGTAAGTTGCTTTTGCTTACGGAGTTACATTACAGCTACAGGAAGGTAAGCCATACCCCTTCACTCACACTTTTTTGTATTTAACTGGGGCTACGTGGCTAATCTACACCAGGGCAAAGAGAGTGGAGTTGGCACGTGCCGCCCTCCTCCCTCACAACGCCTGTCCTGCCATGTGTACCTAAGGCACCCCCTCCAAACTGTCTAAGGTGCTGCTTTCCTGTCGTGTCCCCAGGATGTCTTCTCCAGCTTCCTTCTCCCCCACCACCCCCAGCATTTCCTGAGTCTTGATCACTGGATTCCACGGGTTTAGAGTCTTCCTTAAGGCCAAGACCACATCTAATCCGTCCAAATCCCCAGTGGCAATGTTGTATCTGACAGGGAACAAAGACTCCATAAATAATTCACTTGGTTTAGCTGGATTTGAATCATTGCCCCTACAACAGGCACAGGGGGAAAACAACCCACTACCACCACCAAAAATCCCCACAAACCTCCTGACACTGGTCTGATGAATGCAGTTCAGACAGGGCTGAGGTTCATGAGGCCTAGTAAGGTGATATGAACTCCCCAGCAAGTGTCCCTTGGCGTCTGTGACAGCACCCAGCCTCCACAGCAGACTTAGCACTTCATCAATCTTAACTTTCTGGAATTAGGGATTCATATATTCCTTATATTTGTATCTTAAAAGGCATGTTTGTTTCAAACTTCCCAGGCTTCACAATAGTAAACAACCACCCCCAAAACGTAAGATACATAACCTCCATTCTGTAGAGCTGGCCATGCAGGTGCCTTTCCTCACGGCGCATGCGAGAAAGCCGAAAGCCGTTTCTGTAGTTACTAATGGGCTACGAACCTAAAACTTCCCCCCAAATAATTTGCACATGAATTTTAATGGAGACTGGAAACTAAAACTCTGCCCTTAAGCAACACTCCCAAGCTCATGCAGTATTAATGCCCCCATCAAAGATGTATCTCTACTTAGAAAACCTCTCAGAGACAGAGGCTCCCGCTGAGCAAGGTGACATCTGCCACCGCAGGGATCAAGTTCTTTTCATGGTGCACATGGATGTGGGGACCATGATTTACATACAGGGGCCACCCCGCCCTCCGAGAACTAATGCCAAGTGACGAGCTGCAGCCGTCTATTACCCACAGCAGTGAGCATCATAAATTATGAAGCCACTCGAGCACTGCGGGCACAATCTGTCTTGACATAACAGGGAGATGCAATCAAACGGCAGCACACCTTGTTAGTCTAGAAAGGCCACTTTGATCTCAAGATACTTACTCCCTTGCAAACATGGAGGCGGCTATGGCCCCCAGTCATTCGGTTCTGTTTTGGTTTGTTTTGTTGTTATGTCCCTTATGGTTACTATTAAGGAAAGAACGAAGAGATCCACAGCTTTGCAGATTCTTTATAGCAGAAGCTCAAGGGAGTTCCTTAGAAATAGGTGATGGGGCAAAGCTCCAAAAGGTTCCGAATAAAATTTTGTGGCTGGGGCAAAAGTTCATAAACCACATCTTCACAGTGGAAGATATGTATATGAGTGTCCATAGGGCCCGGGTTTCCCTTAGCAATCCCGAGTTGTCTTGAAGCCAGGTTTTCAATGACAGTGTTTTATTAGAAATGGTACATGAGAACATGCTGGGGTAAGACAGGCAGATTGCCACCTTGTGCTTCCAGAAGCTGTCCTAGGCTTGGTTAAACAAGTGTTGAATGAAGAGCTCCCAACTTCTAAGCGGGAATCAAATTGAGGTCCATTCAGTGTCTCTGAGAGCAGGCGCCAGGCTTCCACTTCCTGAAAGGAAAACAAGTATTGGTTTCAAAGTTGGCAGTCATGTTAGGAATACGTCATGTGAAGGAGAAGCCTCCAGAATACAACAAGAGAGGCTCATGGAGACTTGTGAGAAGCCTGACTGTTACGTCAAGTGGCTCCGGATCCTGATCCATCTTCTCATGGACTTTTCTAGATTCTCTGCTGCAGGTTAAGCCAAAACTGTCACTTTCTGATCTCCAGTTGCAAAAAAAGGGGGGTTTAAAAATGAAGCTCAAATAGATAGTTTTGTTGGGATCAGTAAGATTTTTAAATAGGCAGGGTCTGGTGGCTCATGCTTTAATTTAATCCAACACATGGGAGACAAAGGCAGGGTCTCTGAGCTCCATGTCATCCTGGTCTACAGGGCGGGTTCTAGGACAACCAGGGCTACACAGAGAAGCCCTGTTTTGAAAACAAAACAAGGGAAGACAATAGCAACAATAAAGAGCTTTAAGTAGAAAATTGATAGAATATTTCTCTTCTAATTTTTAGGGTCTATCTAAAGGCCTGAGAAGTTTATTCCACAGAAAACGTCTGACATATTGGGAAATGCAACTGTCGACTTAAAAGTTAGTAATAAAAATGAAAGTTTTTGAGGTGAGTTTGACCAGAATATTTAGTGGGATGAGGTATCGAAAACCATTGTCTGTAGTTAGTTGGGAAATCTCGGGACTCTATTGGCAGGAGGACTAGGGTTTCCTAGTTTCTTTCATCCTTTCCAAAGGTAACTTTAGGTCAGAAAAGGTTCTAGGTCACAATCCATTATTTGAGGGAAGTCAAGGCAGGAACTTGAAGACAGGTCTCTTCTATTCCACACAATATTAATTCCAAGCAAGTAACTCCCTTCACATCCAATGGAGCATGGCAGCAACCACGGAGGATACTGCTTGTTGGCTAGCTGGCAGGCTTCTACTCAACTAGCTTTCTTATACAGTTCAGCACTACCTCCCTAAGGAATAGTGGGCTGGGCCCAGCTACATCAATTAACAGTCAAGACAACTCCCCACGGACATGGCCATGGGCCAATCTGATCTTGGTAGTCCCTGAACTGAGGCACCCTTCCCAAATAAGTTTAGGTCATGTCATACTGACAGTTAAAATTCAACAGAACACAGGGAACGATAGCTCAGCCAAGAGAAATGAGTCCTGCTTCAACGGATTATAAAAAAGAAAAAAAAAAAAAACGTATGAACCTGGGAATAATGTTTGTGGGAGATAGGGTAGAAACTGGGGGAAGGGAATGGGGAATGGATTAGACCAAAACATATTATATGCACATGTGAGAATATCAACTAATAAAGAAGGAAAAATAAACAAAGGCAAAACAAATCCTTCCAAAGAGACCTGAAGGACCCAGACGCCAGGAGGGAGCAGCATGGAGGACTTTGAAATGCATGTGATACTCATGAGTATAAAGTCCGTGAGGATATCCAAATACAGTACATGCAGGGATAGGCAACTGGGAGAGATAACTGAAAGCCAGAGGAAAAATATCTGAAAATCTAGACCCGAAAGTACCATATTTGAGGTAACATACTGCTGTATTTCACCAGGAGACAGTCCATAACAGAAGGAGGCTCTAGTGAGCTTAAAGGTTGGAAGAAAACCGTCGTCCAGACCACTGCACAGCCTCTGAGTGAAGCAAGGATACAAGAGTAGCAGGGTCCCAGAGCCACTGAACAGGGCCTCATGGCCAGACATCAGTGATGGTGCCAAAAGCAGGCTAACAGGGGGACAGACGATGGAGCATACGTAATGAAATATGCATATATTTGACAAAATTTTGCAAATTCAATGAAGCTCATCAACTCACTAATTTAAGAACCACTACAAGCTCCTCGTGGTCTAAATATATTTGTGATGCTCTCTCCCTCCCTGAACCCCAAGGCAAACCAAAGTGCTAAAACCAAAGGCATCTTTAAACCTTTAAAAAGCTGGAGGAAGAAGACACAGTGTATACTGGGAAGGATGGTGACAGTAACCTCTTAGTCCTGTCACCAATGGAAGAAAATGAAGCATATTGAACACACTTGGGGAAAGGGCAGTCTAGAATTCTGTATGCAGACATTTCCAAAAGCAAAACCACAGTGAAGTTGCTTCCTGCATACTAAGGTGGAAAAACCCTTCATCAGCAGACCTCACTGCCTGGGAGCATGAACGGGTCTCAGGCTGACAGGAAAGCATGCCAGTCCCACCCACAAGAAGAAAGGAAGGGCCAGGTAGGCACGCTGATGATAATATCAGGCTATGTGCTTTCTTTTGTAAGAGTCCTTTCACAGCCGATTTATTATTTAAAGAAGTAATGAAATGTATTTGGGGATTATAACATTTCAAAGTAAAAACACACGCTAACTGTAGAGGAAAGGATAAAGGGTCAGTAAGCAGAATTCTTCTGGAGAAAGGAACATCTTTCCATGATGTGAGGGTGCTACAGATTGCTATGACATGTTATATAGGATATTACAGAGAGAATACCTACTAGCTATATGACAGTGTTGCTTAAGTTCTTCTCAGGAGGAGAGTAAGCAATGTCTACTCCTTCTCCTAAAGTTCCAATGACACCGAAGTTTCTCTTGAGAACCAGGGAGTGTACTGAACACTTACAAGGCATAGGCAAGGGGCTATCACCTACAGGAGTGTGGCCACTCTTCCTCAAACCAGCCCACACGGAAAGCCTTGTCCTCTAGGGATGAGGGCTTCCTTATGGCTACATAGATGGAGCTCTCACCTCTACAATCCCCCTGCCACCTTGTGTGTGCGTGTGTGTATGTGTGTGTGTTGTGCGTGTGTTCCCTGGGCCACACACAGAGTTGCCAGTTGGTAGAAAGCAGTTGGATACATGTGGAGGGATACAGCGCTAACAAGCTAGCTGGGATGATCTTTTGTAAGGGGCACAGCTAAATGCTGTAAAGATGGCAGCTGCTCTGCTCAGAGGGCAGTCACTAACGACAGATAGATTATATTATTGAATTGCACAGAGACAATATATAGGAGCTGTATGACAGATTATATTGAAACATACATAGAATAAATATTATCAGACAGATTCTATAGAGAAAGAAGTAAAACATAGTAGGAAGATACTACAAGGAGAGAATAAGTCTTTAATAAAGACTGGGAGGTAGGAGTGAGTGAACAGATGCACAGCAGGAAATACTCAGCAAGGTGGAGGAAGGGCCTGTTGTTTTGGATCAAACTGCCTAGAACTTAGTAGACTAAAACACCAGCAAATATCTATTATTTCTCAAAGGGATGAGTTTGGCTAAGGAAAATTTTCAGATGTGGACACAAACCAGGTACACACACACACACACACACACACACACATTCTCTCTCTCTCTCTCTCTCTCTCTCTCTCTCTCTCTCTCTCTCTCTCTCTTTCTCTCTCTCTA
>NW_021604569.1:21084128-21086235 GCF_004785775.1 Grammomys surdaster | reverse complement strand
CTCTCTCTCTCTCTCTTTCTCTCTCTCTCTCTCTGTGTGTGTGTGTCCCTGTCTCTCTTTCTCTCTACTTAAAAGAGGTAGGATCACAATCAAACAGGGTCACAATCACACAGGGTCACAATCACAGGGTCATAGTCACACAGGGCCACAATTAAATAGGGTAACAATCACACAGGGTTACAGTCACACAGGGTCACAGTCACACAGGGTCACAATCACAGGGTCACAATCACACATGGTCACAGTCACACAGGGTCACAATCACACATGGCAGCCTAAAATCCACCAGGTTATCCCTGAGCTCACTGGTGCCAACATGTCTCAGCCTGCAAAAGTTGATTTGCTTACAGGAATGTGCTACCAGGTGTGGCCACCAAGAACTCTCTTACGCTTTTTTTTTTTTTTTTGTCTTTCAATTGAAATAGTCTTCTAAATAAAAAAGTGTACAGAAGTTTTTCTTTGGCTGTAGTATAAACCAATGCATTATTTTTTTTTACAAAAAAATCACAGTGTTTCATAATAAGAAATCTTCTATAAGTCCACCAGGTTAAATTTAATTACTTGATGAAAAAGAAATACTTCAAAAATCATGTGATTGCAATGTTTCATGTTTTTCCTTCTTTCTAAAATGTTTCCGTAACTGGAGTATAAATTGTATGCATAAAAGATTCATACAAATGAAGATCACTAGTGAGTGCTTAGACACCTGAGGGTTTGTTTGTATTTCTTTGCGCTAGGTCTTAAGAAAATAGTGAGTTGAGGAGTGTGAAGTGTAAGATGCCTCAGTTCATTTTGTTTTTTGTTTTTTTAAATTATAGAATACCACAGAATGAATAATTATAAATAAAATTGATTTAGCTTGTGTTTCTGGAGGCTGAGAAATCCAAGAGAAGGGTGACAGAGTTTGTCTGGTGGGACCATTTCATAGATGGGCATCCTTTCTTAGAAAGAGAAGGGCAAACAACGTTGTCCAAATGAGCTTCCTTTTATGTCAAAGCTTCTCAGGGGGAGCAGCTTGCATTTATTTACGGGGATGAGCCGTTGTGTCTTGATGGTCCAGTTAGGTATCACCGACAACACTACTGCATAAGGAGTTAAAAACGCCAGTGAGCATACATGTAGTACACATATTCAAAACACCACATTAAAAAAATGTGAAGTTCTGGAGGATTTGAGCTGGATCTGACTTAAAAGAGTCCTCCTTGGGGACTAGCTTTCATAGTACCAGGGGGTTATAGTGCCAAAGGAGTCTAACACCAATATTCCTACTTGATGTTACTTCGATGACCACCACAATAATCAGTGTGGTAAGATATTTCTAACAGAGCAATAATGACACTTACATTTTGGTGGTAACCAACAGCTCTCTTGACTGAAATTAAGGCCAGTTCAACAGGACGGAACTCATAGGCAGTACTGGTAATGAAGTCAGTTGTCTATGGCTGGTAAGATCATGAGTCTTAGAGGAGAACCCACTACTGCCACATTATAAACAAGCATAACTTCAAGCTGTATTTAAAATATTTAACCTAATGCCCACAGATAAGCATAGCTCTCACAGCTCATCAGAGACACCTCCTTTTGCAACAGACAATACCATTACAGAAAACCACACTGGACAAAATGTAAAGAGCAAGTAAGTGATTGACAGGGTGCCCAGGCCCAACTGATGCATGTACACCAGAAGCCCTGTATCTATGGCTCAGAGAACATTTGGGGTGGGGAGTGGTGGGGTGGGGATAGAAGGATGGTAGGAGTGAAAGGACCAGGAAAGCTTCCGTGAGATTGTGTCTCCTAGAAAAGACAGAGAAACCTAACTGTGATTCTTTAGCAATGTGAATGCCCAAAGAAGACCTGAACAGAATAAATGGAATACCAACAGACATGCGAACAAGAAAGGAAGACCTCTCACTGTGTCGCATCCTCAAACAAAGAACTGCATCTCCCAGGGACGGGCCTTGGAACTGGTTATACAATACAAAGTGGTCATTCTTGAAATCATGTACACACAAGTAATACTAAATGGGCCGAGTGGGTTTATTCATATTTTAAGGTGTATAACACACACACACACACACACACACACACACACACACACACACACACA
>NW_021604569.1:21066518-21084118 GCF_004785775.1 Grammomys surdaster | reverse complement strand
GAGAGAGAGAGAGAGAGAGAGAGAGAGAGAGAGAGAGAGAGAGAGAGCAAGCATGATTTTGAGAGGAAGCAAGCCAGGTATACACGTGAGGGACTACAGAGAGGAAAGCGAAGGTGGGAAATGATGTAACTATGTTTTAACTAAAAATAACAAAAATAATTAAAAACTTGGTGTGTTGAAAAAGGAAACTAAAAAAGACAGTAGAAGATGCTGCCCCCGCCATGATCATCAATTAGAAGAATTCAAATTAAAAAAAATGTTCAGTCTACCAAAAGCAATCTACAGATTCAATGCAATCCCACTTAAAATTCCAGGGACATTACTCACAGAAATAGAAAAAATAGTCTTAAAATTCATATGAAAGCACAAAAGATCCTGAGTAGCCAGAGCAGTTCTGACCAAAGCCAAGGGAAGAGTCAGTTCTCCCGATTTTCCTTTATACTGAATATCCACCCTTAGTCATTAAAATAGCATGATACTGACAGCAACTCAGACTCACACATAGACCATTGAAGTATATTAAAGGACCTGGTTACAAGGCTACACACCTACAGCCATATCATTTAAAATAATTTTAATTTTCAATTACGTGTGTATATGTGCACATGTGAATGCATGTAAGTCTCTGTGTGTGCGTATGTTTGTGTGTGTGTATGCATGTTGCACACTTCAGGTCCAGGAGAGGATATAAGATCCCCTGGAGCTGATTGTGAGCTTCCAGACATACATGCTTGGAATTGAACTCAGGTCCTTTGCAAGAACACTCACCATGAGCTCTTAACCGCTGAATCATCTCTCCAGCTCCCAAGAAAGATGTTTGTGTTTATTGCCACATCTGATAAACATTTTAAGAACTATTCAATATCCTTAACCAGTAGGGAAATGAAAATTAAGATTTTTGACAAAATGTTGAAATTACACACTGGAGAAAAGAAGGCTTTAAAAAACAAATAGTGCCAGGAAAATTGGATATCAACATGTAGAAGGATGAAAACTTCTCACCACACACAAAACCCAACTCCAAATCAATCAAGGGCCTCAATATAAGAACACGAACTCAGAAACTGCTAGAGAAGTAAACGTGGAGTACACTTCAAGATAGGCACACATGTAAGGACTTTCTGAACGGTACTCCGATTGTTTGAGAAAAAAAGTCAATAATGGACAGATGGGACTTCATGAAACTACAAAGCTTCTATACAACAGATGAACTGTCAATCAAATGATGATACAGCCCATAGAATGGGAGAAAATGTTTGCTAGCTATAAATGTGTTGGAGGATTTATATCTGGAGTATACAAAGAACTCAACAAACTAAGCATTAATAAAACAAGCAACCCAATCAAAAATGGGTCATGGAAGTGGAAACATTGTTCTAAAAAGAAGAAATATAATTGGCTAATGTATTAGTCAGGGTTCTCTATAGGAATAAAACTTATAGAATACACACACACACAGACACACACACAGACACACACACAGATACACACAGACACACACACAGACACACACACAGACACACACACGGACACACACACAGACACACACACACACAGACACACACAGAGTTCAGCAAGACCAACAATGGCTGTCTACTAACAGAAGGCCCAAGAATCCAGTAGTTGTTCAGTTCATGAGGTTGGATGTCTCAGCTGATCCTTAGTATGGGTTGGAATGCCAAAGAAGTAGACTTTAATGCCTGTGAAGGAATGGACTTGTCAGTGAGTGTGAAGGCAAGCTTCTTCCTTCTATGTCCTTTACATAGGCTGCCACCAGAAGGTGTGGCCCACCTCAAAAGACCTCAATTAACAGCATGTCTTTCCACTTCGAATAATCTAATTAAGAAAAAAAATCACTTACGTGTATACTCAGCTGCTTGGGTTTTAGTTCATTTCAGATGTAGTCAAGTTGACTACAAAGAACAACAGCCACATCTTATAAACACTTTAAAAACTGTTCAACATCCTTAGCCATTAGGTAAATGAAAAGTAAGACCACTTTGAGATCCTATCTTACCCTAGTTAGAATGGCTACCATCAATAAAACAAATGGCAGCAGATGATGGGAGAAGAGGAATATATCCCCTCTTGGTGAGCATGTAATGCACTAAAGCTATTATAGAAATCAATTTGGAAGTTTTTTTTAAAAAATAAAAATAGAACTTCCATACGATCCAGCTATAGCACTCCTGGGCACATGCCCAAAGGACACCATGTCCTACTACAGAGATGCTTGCACATTCATGCTTACTGCTGTTCTAGTCACAATAGGAAGGAAATGGAATCAGCTTAGGTGCCCATTAACTGATTAATGGATAATGGAAATGTAGCACATATACACACTAGGATTTTATTCAGCTATAAGGAGAAACAAAATTATAAAAATTGCAGGAAAATGCATGAAACTGGAAAATGTACTGACTTAGGTAACTTAGGCTCAGAAAGACAAATACCACATCTTTTCTCTCATATGTGGACCCTAGATTCACATGTCTAGATTTGTGTTTAATTTGGAGTATTTGTAGAGGCCAGGAAGCTGGAAAAAGTCATGAAGGTGGGGGGCAGGGTAGAAAAAAAGGAGAGAGAGAATAGTGGAACACATAAAAGCAGATGGGAAAATAATAGTGGCATAAAGGTTTATTGTGTTGAGGGCATGGGGGTTGGGAAGAGAAAGACTAAGGATGTGTAAAAAAGCCTTGGGGAAACACATTACTTTGTAAGCTAATTAAAATTCATAATAATTATAAAAGGAAATAGAATGTAAATATCATGCCGGGGTAGAAAACATGTCTCCTAGAAGTTACAGGTTATTAAATGAAACTCCCAGAGCCACGTGTGTGGGGGGTACTTCTTCATGAATTGTTGGTCAGGGTCCCAGAGTCTCCCCCATACAGCATGGAAAACTGTCAGCATTCTTGGTTTCCCACCAGAACTAGATGATAAGATCCCATTGCTGAAGAAGGTACGACACATTTTGGCTACAGACCAAGAGAAGTCAGGCTGGAACTGACATGGGAATTTCCTCCCTGCTGGCCAGCGTTCGTAGTACAGGAAGGTATTATGTAGGCTGCTGGGGAAGAAAAACGGTCAATGGTCTTCCCCAGCAGTGAACTTTGCATGCTGTAATACTGACCTTCCAGGTAATGTGTTTCCTCTAGTGCAATAATGGTGCAATGAGTTGTTATGGAGATAAGCAACTGCTTTCTGATGGGATTTGAGAAATCCCATCAGAATCAACACGAGGGATTTCATAAGACTGGGGAGCTCATAGACCCTAGGGGAGAACTTATTACTATTACCTTGCAAGCTGGACATGCTGTCAAACTGCTTTCAAAATATTTATGTGCATACTCAAAGATTAGATCTGCTCTCAGCCTTGGTTAGAGGAACTTCTTTTTTTTTTTTGCAGTAGAGTTTCCAGCTTCTGTCTAAATTGACTAATGAGCTCACTCAGTCCAAGGATGAAGAAGAAATCCGGACTTAATATACTGATTTCCTATAAACAATATGGTTCTGGATGGCACCTCAACATTGTAGCTGGGCAATAATTCCTTTCATAAATATTTGTTGAGCCCAATTATGCACCAAGTACTATTGTGGGCATCAAAGATCTAGCAGAGAAAAAAACAGGTAGATGCCTCCGCTTCTCTGTGTTGGAGAAAGACACTAAATGGCCTTTTAGAAATTTATCTTACAGCTGACAGATACGATGTAAGACACGAGGGAAGTCAAGATGTATGTTACAAACATTTAATAATGAAGATGGTGTTTGAGGAGACAGGAAGGTGGGGAGAGGGGCAGTCCTTAAATCTTATGATAACACTGGACTAAGAAGTCTGAAGTGTAACAGCTTCCCCAAATTAGTATTTAATTAACTAATTAATTATGTGAGTTGTGTGGTATATGCATGTGGAGCTAAGCATGTTAATGCATGGATATACAGGGCCACAACAAGCCACTGGGTATCTTCTTATATAGCTCTCCACTTGTTGGCTTGAGATAAGGCCCCTCACTGTACTGGACATGAACTGTTTGTTAGGCTGGAGAACCAGCAGTGTCTTAGGATCCTTTTCTCTCCACCCCCTGTACCCTTTGCTGGGATTACAGGCACCCAGTCACACTCAACATTTTACATGGGTTCTGGAGATGAGAACTCAGGTCCTGATGCTTGCAGAACCCACTGAGCCATCTCCAGCTCCTAAAGTTAGTATTAAGAGATAATCTTTTAGTTCTGGCTTCTATAAACAAAACCAAACCAACCAACCAACCAACCAACCAACCAACCAACCAACCAAAGCCCAATGGTAGAATGCACAGTAGGCTCATTTCCAGAATCTCTGGTTGTTGGGACCAGATGGACTTATTTTCTGGGACAGGTAAGTGAGGTGACAGTTAAACATCTTCTTAGCCCTTATTCTGTGTCTTCTAGAAGGTGTGTTACATCCCAGCTACTCAGGAGGCTTAACCAGAAAGACTGCGAGAGCTTGTGAGTTTAAGGCCCGTAGGAGACATGGAGGTTCTTGTGCTCATAGCACGAAGGGAAGCTGGGATGTTAAACACAAAGAGTGTTCCTTGTAAGGAAGGGATGCATAAACTGTTATCCACCCAGAAGGCTGGGAGCAGATGTGCTTAATAGCCTGGTGATCTGTGTGACTGAGACCACATTGGATCCTCCCCCAGATCCTTATTGTTAACTTGTTTTTCTCAGTCAATCTGTAGAACCCGTCTTTATAGAAGATGTCACATATAGTCAATCTACAGAACCCATCTTTATGGAAGGTGTCACATGTAGTCAATCCATAGAACCTGCTTTAACGGAATGTGTCTCAGGTACCTTACAAAGAGTTTTGATGTAGTCATGTCTGATCTGTGTTTGGCTTACTTTGTTCCTCAAGGACATTTATGCGTTATTGTGTGCATGGCATTGAGTTATCACCAGCGTTATTGTGTGTGTGGCATTGAGTTATCACCAGCAAAGGTTTCTATCAAATTGTGCTTAAGTATGCCTAAAATAAATGACTTGACGTCAGACTCCCAAAGTTTGAACGAATACTGGCTACTAGGCATGATGAACTGAACTATCTTCTGGCTTCCTGCAGATCTTGACTCTGATGTTTGTGAAGGTTCCTGAGACCCCTCAGGGGCCAGACTACTGGATGCTGTATTTTTTCTAATGCATTTTTGATATATGTGTGTCTGTCTCATGTTTTGTTGCTCTGCAGGGACCCTGCCTAGGACACAACAACATTCATGCCATGCAAAGGAGTAAACTTCCATGGGAACCTGAGATGTTTCATATTCATTGCTAGCTTGGCTGGATTTAAAAATCTCTCAAGAATCATACCTTTAGGGGATGCCTTTGAGGGTGTTTTCAGAAAGGTTTAGCCAAGGAAAGAAGACCACCCTGAATGTGGGTGGCACACAGACTTGGGTCCTGGACTGAACACAAGGAGAAAATACACTGATCACTAATGTTTACCTGGTGCAGGCTTATTGTGACAATGCCTCAGCTCCAGCCACAACTCCTTCCTCACCACAGTGACTGTATCCTTTCAAACTGTGAGCCACACATGACATTTTGTTTCCTTGGGTTGTGCCAGACAATTGCTATAGTAACAAGGTTACTGACACAAGAGTACTGACCAGAGGGCTGTGGTCAATTGTGAGAGAGTGGCAGAACTTTCTGAAAACTCACAGGCTGGATCTACTTTGATGGAAGTGATTTAAAATATAATGCTTTGACCACCTTTTTTTTTTTTAAAAAAAAAATAACTTCATTTTTGAACAAAGTTCTTATATTTTTATTTTACACATGGTTTCATAAATGTGTGGCTAGTCTTAACTGTAATATTTGCTGTGTCAAAAAACAAATTACAAGTCAGCTAAGAGAGAAGCTGACCTTCAATCTGTGGTGTCAGAACCTACAATACCTCTTATTCTATAAAACCAGGTGGATTTTTCACTGAACTGGGTAAAGGTTATGCTTGGCTTTATGGTTAAGAAACTGGAGAAAGAAAAAGGTATTCACAAGAATGAAGAAGAGGAGATGGGTTTTTAAAAACTACTCTCATTGCAGGGTGAAAACAGGACTTTGCTCATCACGTTGGTTCAAGTAAATGTGGTCTCTTTTGACTGTTTGCTCTGACTCTGCAGAGGAGAGTCCTGCAGCCTTGCAGAGTAAGTCACAAGTAACTCCGGAACAGAAAGAAGGAGAAGAAGAAGAAAAAGAGGAAGAGGAAGAGGAAGAGGAAGAGGAAGAAGAAGAGGAGGAGGGGGAGGAGGAAGAGAAGGAGAGGGGGAGGAGGGGGAGGAAGAGGAGGAAGAGGAGGAAGAGGAGGAAGGGGAGGAGGGGGAGGAGGAAGAGGAGGAGAGAGAGGAGAAAGAGGAGCAGGGGGAGGAGGGGGAGGAGGGGAAGGAGGAGGAAGAGGAAGAGGAATAAGAGGAGGAAGAAGAGGAGGAGGAAGAGAGAGAGAGAGCGGGAGAGAGGGAGAGATCAAGACGGAAGATAATATTAAGATGATGGTTTGAGGAAGCCAGAAGGAGAGATGAGAAAGATGCCTTTGAAATCCTATCACAGTGCTGCAGAATAATTAGATCACTAGCATGTAACAGGGCTTCTTTGAAATTAGGATTTAAAAACAGTTTTCCTTTAGTTCCAGCAGCTTGTGTTACATTCATAGCTCAGTGAGAAGGCTTATCTCTCAGGTCTGAAAATTGAGTCCACAGCTAAGCTCCCACACGAACATTTTCTGCTTTTGTTTTTCCTGTCTAGAAATTCAAACACTCTCACAGAGAAAGCAGAGCAAACCAAGGATGCCTCTTTTCCCAGGTTTGGCCATTTAGTCTTCTGTATGTCATTTTCTGTTGGTGTAGGTAGGCGGCTAGTCTCAATCCTCATTTGACCTGGGGCTCTGGGACTCTGGGGCTCTGGAACTCTGGGGCTCTGGGGCTCTGGGGCTCTGGGGCTCTAGGGCTCTGGGGCTCTGGGGTGCTCTGGGGCTCTGGGGCTCTGGGGCTCTGGGGCTCTGGGGCTCTGGGGCTCTGGGGTACTCTGGGGCACTCTGGGGCACTCTGGGGCACTCTGGGGCTCTGGGGCTTAAAATGTTGCACTTTAAGAAAAGAAGAGAGAGCTCATAGCTTTGGAGAAAAAGGCAGAATGACTATAAAGGCTTCTGATCAGGACAGGGGGTTTAAAGTTTAGCTAAGTACGCTGAGGCTTTCAGCAGTGCTAGGAATGAAGAAAGCATTTCTGGCTGCAGCAATGACAGAGGGTGCTCACACTTTGAATTGGGGATTGTGCATTTTAGATGATGAGGTGGGGGTAAAACAAAGCCCTGCTCAGACCTCTGTTTTATCTCAACATGAGCATAGAGTCTTTCTTCTGCTCTGGGAGCTGAAAAATGCCCAGAAAGAGCTGGATCACAGTTTTAAAAGAGCTGTTGGCCAAGAAGATGCATTTGAACTGTAAGGTAGTTGAGATTACCTGATCACGCTCCCCCTCAGAGGAACCACAGACACATACAAGAGTCCTGCAGCCTTGCAGAGGAGTCCTGCGGCCTTGCAGAGGAGTCCTGCAGCCATGCAGAGTAAGAGTCACAAATGATTCTGCAACAGAAAGGCAGCTGAGATCATCTGACCACACTGACGGATGTGATTCCACAGCACATTCTCTCAGACTCATTGGAAGGAAAAGAAAATCTACAAAAAATAGTCAACTCCATTTAGCGATACTCTGGCCATACTGCTTCTGGCATTGCTAACATTTTTATTTACTTACATTTCATACGAACTACCCATTTTCTAACAATATCAAAAACTTCACTAGCATTGTAAAAATGACATGTAATTACTAGAATGAAGATAATGTTTAGGTGAGGCATGGCCATTTTAAAACTAGAGACATCAGAATAAAATTGTGCTTTTAACAGAAGTAACCTTGCCTTGCTCTGGCTGAGCCAGGACAGTGAGCAATGTTCCCTCCCTCTCTATACCTTGAACCCAGAAAATGGCGCCCAATGCCATTCTCCAATGACAGCCAGGAAGGGCTACACTTGCCTGGGATTGTTTTGTTTTGTTTTGTTGTGTGTGTGTGTGTGTGCCAGAAGACAGAGAAGGCTAAAAATCTTTACAGTGCTGAAAAATTAAGGGACACAAGAACCAATCTACAAAAATCCCAACCAACCAACCAAAAAAACCCAACCAAACAACCAAACAAAACCATTATAAGTTAAAATTGTGGCAATTCACCCATTGACACGAGAATAGTGTTAGTGATTAAAAACATCTAAGTATCTAAGAAGCCACCACTCCCTGCCTTAATACTAAGCAACCCTGCATCCCTATTGGCACAGTTAACTAAGGGAAAAAAAGGACAGGGTCTAGATCTCAAAGAATGCTAACTGTGACCATCAGCTTCCTAATCTACCTCTGAATTCATTAGCTGGTGTCCTCGGTGGCCCTGATAACGACCTCTGTGGAACTGTCTCCCTTGAGGAGAACTACATCATTCTGATCTTGGATCAATATTGTCTTTTGTATTGGTTTTCAGTGCTGGGGCTTGAACTCAGGACCTGATACCCATCAAGCAAACATTGTACCACTTGTATGCTTTGACATAGGGCTGCACTAAGTTGCCAGGTGGCCTTAAACTTTGATCCTAAACTAGCAGATTATGGGTAGGTGTTGCGTGTGATTTTAAAAAACATGCTTCCTCTTTCTTGGGAGCTCTCCCCGAGTTTCTGGCTATGCTCTGAGAACAGCCGCAACCACATTGCCAGGTGGCGTTTTCCTAATAGCATTGCCTATTCCTCCAGCTGATTTTGCTAAGCCACCCAACAACTGTCCCTCCTGAGAATGCCTGGAGCTACTGCTCGTGTTCCACAGATCAACTGCCCCAGCAGCTGGCTCTGCTGACCCCTACTGTTGGGTCCTTTTTCCTGCCCCCTTTAACCCCGAGGAAGGAAAACACTAGAGACTTTTATATTTTAAAACTGAACAGATAACTCAATGGCTGGGTGAAGAATATCGTGCCCCATCCTCCTTGACCTCCACCATGGCAGAGGCCACAAACTATCAGTTCCCGAAGCCTGTTGCTTCATCTCTGCTCCACAGCCTAGTCTGAATACCCAATCTTCTCTATGTCCCCTTCTCTTCCTATCCAGCCCAGCAATCCTACCTGATCCTTCTCCCAGCAATTGGCTTCTGACATCTTTATTGACCCAATTTAGAAACAATTAGGGAACCTCCCCCTACATGTAGGTGTCACCAGCTCTCCTCTACCATTATCACTTCCACAGGATGTTCTTAGTTTTGTATTTGCTTGCTAGTTCCCCATGATAAAGTTTGAGTTATGCTCTATTTGCCGAGCTTCCATAGTCCATCAGTTAGTTGTGTTGCTTCATTGAAAAGCCTTGCATGAACCAAGGTTTATTATGGTGGCTCTTCTCCCCAGTCTCTGGGGATCAAAAACAGAACCTGGTCCATACTAGGCAAGCATTCTGTCACTGCTGTACAATCTCAATACCCCAGAATTTGCTATGAGGTTTGAAAAAAAAATGACAGGGGTCAAAAGCAAAGGCTTTCTTTAATCCAGTGAAGATTCACTTAAATGAATGGATAATAGCTTAAAACAGGAGGCACCTGTTGCATGCATAGAGGCAATCCCATAGAGAAATTGCAAGCCATCTGAGTGGGAGACAGGAGCACGTGTGCTCTTCTCTACGGGGGAGGGGCAGGGCACATGAAGCAAACATGCTTTAAGAGACTCATAAATGATTTTTATGGGCTTCCAGAAACAAATGGCAGCCTTGGATGGAGTCCGTGGATTCCACAGAACAGTGTTTGTAAATGGTTGTCTGACTGTTAACTGGAACTGAAGCAGAAGACAATGGTGTGTGTCCAGCTGTGTTGACAAACTGCAGCTTTTCTCCCTGTGATTCGAGTCTGGTTGAGTAGATGCTCAGGGCAGAGCCCAGAGGTAATTGTTTCTTCCTCAGCGATGAAGCAAAGAGCCGGCATGTGAAAGCCTCCTCCAGCATCTGCTGCAAAATCCTTACTTTCCCAACCCTCGGCACACCAGCGAGATGGTTTGTGTGGCAGTCCTTGGACCTCTTTGCTGACTTTCTGCCACTTTTATGCGGTTGGCCATGAGTACTCCGCTATGACATTTCACTCCCCTCCACTTATCCATTACAAGCACGGACTGGTGAATTTCTGCTTTGGTCAATGGTTTATAATTTATCTTTCTACTTGGTCACTTCAGGACTCAGATTGTCCTAGCCCTGACCATCTGGAGCACTGAAAGTTGGCACCTGTATCCTGCATCGGGTTTTTAGTTTTTAATAAAGTGTTTCATTATGTTTTCAGTACAAAGTGCTCTGGACACATCTGGTACCCGCTCTGTTGTATCTCAGAGACAACCACGCCTCACTCCCTGAAGCTCTTGAATTTCTGTGGTAATGACAATAGAGGCCAAGATGCTATGGGATCTGTGTTTGCTCCTCCTGAGAAATGTACCAATGGATACTTAGACAGATGACAGGTAGACAGTGACCATGCTGGGTAGTTGAAAGGCAAAGAGATTATATAGCAAGTAGCTAGATGGCAGATACTGGAAGATAAGGACAAGGATGGATGAGGTATACAATCTCTTACAGATGTCCATACAAACTAGTGTGCCTCCATGGATGCAGTTATTTACAATGTGCATGGATGCAGTTATTTACAATGTGCATCATAAGTCTACACAGTCATTTTAGATTCCAGTGGATGCCCGCTAACGTTCTACACATATGGTCACCTGTCTCCCTCAGTGAGAACCTGATTCCCAGGGACATCGATAATCTGCTTCATTTCTGTCCTGTCATTAAACTCCAAAGTAGTCTTGCCTTCGGTTTTTAATTTATTATATTATTCTTTTAGTTTTGTTTCCCCTCTGGAAGTCCTTCAAGGTCATTCTCATTGGAGTCTATTATTATGGTATTAGTGAGCTTTGGATTTCTGTATTTCTTGCTGTTTTTGTTTCTGTGCTGAGATTTGCATATTTGTGGTTGGATAAGTAGGAATGTGTCCAGGGGTAGCATGGTTAGGGACCCCTTACCAATCCAGGGCTCCGTCTCTGTGTTGGGAGCTAGGTTCACTGGGAAGTAGGAAGCTGTTTGTTTGGGATATGGGGGACTTGTGTCTGCCACAGGAACTGGATAGAACAAGGCTTATAAACTTTAAAATAAGCATGTGTGTGTGTGTGTTTTATAGGCAATAAGTGTGTAAGTGTAGTGCCCATGAATACCAGAATAACTCATTAGATACACTCGATATGGAATTACACACAGCTGTTAGCTGTTGGATGTGAGTGCTGGGAGCCAAACTCTGGTCCTCTGCAAAAGGGACCAGTATCCTGAGCCATCTCTCCATCCCTCTATTATAAACATTTAATCTCTCATCCAACATTATCAGATAGCAACATCTAATGTAGATATGATATTGATTTTTCTTTCTCTCAATTTTTAAGTTTTAAGGTAATTACAAATTTGCAAAAAAAGTTACAAACATGGTGTAGTTGGGCCACATATACCCTTCAGCTGGTTTCTTTAGTGCTAATATCTTACCAAATTATAGGCTACCATCATTGGTCCAAAGACTTCAGATTTCACCTATTGTCTGTGTACTTGAGTATGTTAATGTGTAGCTCTATCGAGATACAGCACAGTGACGGCACCACGGGTTCCCTGGGCTCTCCTGGTGTAGTCACATCTTCCCACTGCTTCCTACCCACCTAACACTCTGACCACAGAGAAGAGGGTTCATTCTTTTTAAGTGCATATGGAACTTTCCCCAGGATTGGCAGAACACACCATAAGACATAAAACAAGCCATAACGAATTGAAAGAGACTGAAATCACATCAAGAATCACATCATGATGAGAGGAAATGAGAAAGCATTAGCTCCAGGGATGCTGAAGAATTTAAAAGCGTACAGAAATTAAACAACATTGCAGAGCAGTGCCAGACAGAGACGAATTGAAGAAGTCTCAAGAGAAAGGAGAAACTGTCTCAGCGTGAGCAACACAACACCCAGAGGATGGAGCAAAATTACTACTTTGTGGGCAGCTGAGAACAGTGAACATTCCATTAGGAGAGAAGCAGGATAGACCACAACTCACTTCCCACCCTCAAGGATGGAGACCCAAATAGGCAGAAGGAAGAAACAATGAACACTCCACAGGCACAAATGGAACGCAGAGAAGAAAAACAACTGAGATATCAATGAATGAATGGCTGGTCTCTGGAAAAGCATACAATAGATGTATTGTAACCACATCAGTTTAAAAACAGAGGTAAAAATATAAGTGAAAGAGAACATTACAAATTGGATAAATAAAAAAGATCACAAGAGACTACTATCAACAATTTGACATGAACACCATGGATAACCTAGAAGACATGACTACATTTCTAGAAATATACAACCTTCCAAGACTAAGTTATAAGGAAATGATTGTTTCCAAGAAATCTATTGCAAATAAGGATGTTAAATCATTAATCTAGAATCTTTTAACAAAAAGAAAACCAGGGTCAACCAGAAAGGGGCTCACTGTAGAATTCTGCCAAATATTTCATAGATTGGCATCAATCCATCTCAAACTGTTCCACAATATCAAAGAAAAGGGAGCTCTCCCTGATCTATTTTATAGTTCCATTAATAATCTTATACCAAAATTAGGTAAATATTTTACAAGAAAAGAAAACTAAATGTAGAAAGAACGGCTTTCTCAGACAGTCTTGGCCAATGGAGCCAGCACTGTTGTGGTTTTCAGGAGGATACTAGCACATGCTTAAGATGTAGCATCCTGGCAGAGGATAGGCTTTTCAGAACAACCCAAGCCCTGTCTCTATCCCAGAGAACAGGGGCGTTCTGCAAAATTAAGCTTAGAGATACCAACTTTCCCTGGAGTCTAAGAGCCTATAAATAACTGTTTTGGGGGTCCAGCATCTATGACATAGATTGGGTTGTAAACAGATGAGTCCTTCCCCATCTACCCTGTTCAGCTTTTCTAACTGTGGAGACCAAGTTATCATGGCTTCTGTTAGTTCTTGCGACTACCTGTGAACAATAAAGTTGCTTTACATGCCTTGCAGTTCAGTTGGTTTTTTTTTTTTCTCATTGGATTTTTACTCTGGCAGCTGAACTTGTGTGCAATTTCCCACCAGATTTTGGAACCTATGGAAATTATCAAAGTCCTTTTTAAAGACCCCCTCCTGAGAGCTGTGTCCAGGCACTTGATCATGGAGGTATTTGGGGGTGAATTCTGATGAGCAATATTCTTGATGAAAAATGCAAAACTTTAACAAAACAACTATTGCAACCTAATACTATATTAAAATGATCATACTCTATGACTAAGAGAGACTCATTCCTAAGACACAAGGCTGTTTTCAAACATGAAAGAAAAATCAGAGTGTTGTGTGTAGCATGCCACACTAATAGAATGAAGAAACCAACAACATGACCAATACAACAGACTGTTTGACAATATTCAACACTCTTCCACTAACCTCTTCACTAGAATAAGAACTAAAGGAAACAAAAACAACAACCCAAAATCCCACAGTCGGTGCTATATCTGATAGCGAAAAACTGAAATTTCTGTGTAGGTCCCAGGAGCAAGAAAGCTGTCACGGGCCCGGCAGAGAAAACACATGCGTCAGAGACATTTCACTGTGGTGCAATTTATAGTGCTGGTGGCCGAAGATTTGCTGCTAACAAGTCACCCATGACAGCTTTCCTCCATAGAAGAAAGAACAAGCTTACCAACGTGTGCCAGGCAGTGCTGCAGTGCTCAGCCAGGTGGAGAATGAGTGTGAATCTGCAGACAAGGTGAAAACCATTGAATGTGGATTCATTACAGGGCAACAATTGCTTATTCACTCACTCATTAACTTATTTTTGAGATAAAGTCTCACTATGTAGCCCCGGTAGGTGTGAGATTCTGTATGTAATCAGGTTTGCCTCCAACTCACAGATATCCACCTGCCTCTGCCTCCTGAGTGCTGGGATTAAAGGTATGCACCACCATGCTCTGAACATTGTGTGGGTGGGTATTTTGCTTGCATGCATGTTTGTGCACTACATATGTGCCTGGCAACCTGGGAGGCCAGAAGAAGCTGCTGGCTCCTCTAGAACTGGAGTTATAGACGGTTATGAGCTGCCATGTGCGTGCTGGGAATTAAACCCAGGACTTCTGGAAGAACATCAAGTGCTCTTAACCACCGAGCCATTCTCTGGCCCCAGTGATGAAATTTTTCAATGTATAATCACTGTCATATGTTCTGATGAATTTTTAAAAGTCAACTGCATAGGAGAGAAGAGTCCATTTTTTTTCCTGCATTTGACTTTTTCATTTAACAGAATTCTCCCAGTTGCATTTATTTAGCTGTGACAGGGCTGTTTCACCGGCTTGCTGGAGGCTAGAAAGGGTGAGGACTCAGAGCACAGCGGGAGGTTGAATATGGGCCACCCAAACACAGCTAAATGAGAGTGATAAGCTGTGTGTTGCTCACAGCTGACCATAACTCACCATGATGAAGCCATAGAGAGGAGAAGAGATGAGCGTGGAGACTGCAAGCACAGAGCAACAGTAAGGAGACGGAGGTGTGAATCATCTTGAGTAATAGTAGATGCTACTCATGTAATTGCATATGGAAATATTGCAGTGTACCCCGTACTTTGTACAATTAAGATACTTTTAAAAAGGGGCATCCAACAGCATGATTGTGAGGCTGAGATCCGTGGAAATTTATAACCATTGTTCTAGAGTCAAGAAATGACAAACCCAACTTATAGCGTCTACTGAATTACAGATTTCAAAACCAACATGGGAAAACCAACAAGAACAAAACTGAGTTGCAGGCAAGGCCTGATCAGGGGACTGCAGAATAGTTTTTTAAACACCCATTACATGTTCTATACGAAAAGGCTTTGCAGAAAAGTAGGTTTGGAAAGCCACAAGAGAAGCCTGGTTTAGGGAGACACTGGTGGAGTGTGGTAGTATACACCTTTGGCTCTACCACCTGGGAAGCAGAAGCAGGTGATTTCTGTGAGTTTGAGGCCAGCCTGGTCTACAATAAGAAAACAAATTGGCAAAGGAAGCTGGAGGATGAAAAGATCATCATGGTTGGTGAGCATGTTACCACTTAAAGGTTGTGGGAGTTCACTCTGTTTTCCCAGGGAACAGTGAATGGGTCAGCATTTACTAACTGAGTGTTCCTGGACACTTAGTGGAGCATAAGGAACGTGAGTAGTGACTAGGACTTCTCTCTCCAGTGTGTAAAGAACTCTTGCCACCTAGTAAGGTGGAAAATAGTAAAACAGAAAATATAGCAAAAACAAGACTTAAGTGAACATTTTATAAGAGGATATCAGATTGAACCAGAATTATATCTATTTCATTAAACATCTGGTAAATGCAACATAAAATCACATGGTGATATTGTTTTGTATTTGGAACTCACTATGTAGACTGGGCTGGCCTTGAACTCATAGACTTTGTCTGTGCCTCCTAAGTGTTAGGATTAAAGGCATGTGCCATTACACCTGGCAGTTGTCACCTTTTAAATAAGATGTTTAAAGCAACCTCAACTTTCAGCTCAGGGGGAGGGGGTTGCTGACATGTTTCTGTGTGACAATTTTACATGGTTGATTACACATGCTTACCACAGAAGAAAGACAGGATGCCCACTGTTGGCACACTGGGAATGTAACCTGTAGTTTATGGCACCAGAGAGAGCATCTTCCAAAGTTTTACTGATGATATCAAGGCTCCTCACATGAAGATGATGACTTTCATTTTTTTTTTTAAAGTATAAGCACTGCTTCTTGACAAAAAATAAGGACACGTTTGTCATTCCCACTTTTCTGGCTTACCAAGATATATCTGGTTTTTCTTTTTATTCCCATAGCCAATTTGGGTGTCTCTGCAGCGTAGTTGTTGGCATAGAAATTACTTTTCAAATTAGAATATAAGACACATTATGAAACATTCTAAATGAGTTCAGGAAGAAGAGTTTTGCATCTCATTCAAGATAAACACCCCAATGTCTATGTTGTAATTCTGAATAATAAAAATCTCATCTACGAGCTAGGAGGAAAATGACCTCATTCTTATGTTAGAATATATATCCTAAACCTCATGGGATGCATCAGAATGAGGCAGCCCATCAATATCAGGCCCCTGCTGGGGGTTTTTGCTGCAGTATTTCACTATGTTGTTCCTCACAGGAAACACTGAAAAACACTAATAACACAAAAATTCAGAACTGAAGACTTGGACTCATTAATTACCATCTTCATTGCTGTGACGGAAGTGAAATAGAGTTGCCGGATGGTGCAGATATAAAATCTTGTTTAGCTTCAGCTAAAGCTTCAACAGGCACTTGACTTTTATAAGTACCCTGAGAGACGTTCAAGTATCAATCCACTGCACAATTAGGGCTTCAAGAAAGAGGGGCTGGGGCTTCTGACTCAGGTCTCAAATAAACCCAGCTTTAGACCACTCTTGTTTATCCTGATTTAGTGGACTTATCTCTGATTCTGACCAGCTATAGGAAGGGTACACCACCAGACAGACAGCACACCTGAGGGAGAAAGGCTGCCTCTCTCTGCACAGGAAGGATGCTCCTTATTGGGAGGTGTGTGGAGGTTCTGTGGGGTGTGGACTTGAGTAGAGATGAGAAGGCTTGAAAACTCATGGGAGTGGATATTATTGACAGTGATGTGGAGGAGAACTGGAGGTTTTCCCTGTGGTCAGATATTGGAAATGAGGACATATGGCTAACCATCCTGCCTTCAGCAGGAGAGACCAGGTTGGCAGTCCTCTCCTTAAAGACTGGGAGTATTTCAGCTGGCTTAGTGTAATGACTGGGGCAGTGGTCAGGAAGAAAGTCCCTGACCTAGACAGAGCAGAGGACCAAGCCTCTGCATTAGAGGTTGGCAGGATCCAGCAAAGCTACCTGTATGTAGCATTAGGGGCCACAAGAAATGCAAGAATCTGCTCAGGTGATTTGGGCAGAAAGTCTCATGGCATGAGCAACATATCCTGCCCTCTAATGTTCCTGCTCTGCAAACATGTCTTTCCAGGGTTTCCTGCAGCTAGAGAATAAGGGAGATATCCCAGCTGTGGGAATGTGTAGTGTCCCATGTGGTTGGTCATTGCAGTTCCCTTGGGACCTATAGTTGGGAGCTCTCCTCATGGCCAGGAGCAGAGACTCAACTGGTCGGAGATGAGAAGGGCAAACAGCTCCACACCATTACTCAGATTCCACCATGACCTGCACCAGAGAAGACCCATCTTAGGTTGGACACTGGGTCTGATGGCTTATCTTCGTTACTTTTCTGTTGCTGCAATCAAACACTACTACCAAGGTGACCTGTGAAAGAAAGCATTTACTCTGGGGCTTGTGGTTCCAGAGAGTTGGAGTCCAGGACCATCATGGTGGGGAGCATGGCAACAAGCAGGCAGACATGGTGCTAGAGTAGTAGGCTGGGAGAGAGAGAGAGAGAGAGAGAGAGAGAGAGAGAGAGAGAGAGAGAGAGAGAGAGAGAG
>NW_021604569.1:21052738-21066508 GCF_004785775.1 Grammomys surdaster | reverse complement strand
GAGAGAGAGAGAGAGAGAGAGAGAGAGAGAGAGAGAGAGAGAGAGAGCGCTGATGACTGGGAATGGTATGGACTTTTGAAACCTCAAAGCTCACCCTCAGTGCACACCTCCCCCAACAAGGCCACACCTCCCAATCCTTCTCAAACAGTTCTACCAAGCATTCAAACATGTGAGTCTATGGGGCTATCATTATTCAAACAACCAAACCACGTGGCTTAATTTCTAAAGAGGTATGAGTATGTGTGTGTGTGTGTGTGTGTGTGTGTGTGTGTGTGTGTGTGTGACATACAGACCTTTAAGTCTGAAGTTGAAATTTTGAGAAGTTGAGAGTTTCTAAAGGTGTGTGCAAGGTTAGCAATCCAATTAAAGCTGTTTAAAGATTAAATTAATCTTCTTTGTTCCCCCCAGGCCCACCACCACAGCACTAAGAGAATCAGCCAGAAGCAGGGGTGAAGATAAACTTGGACAAACATGACACAGGGTCCCAGGTTTTCTCCTGGCCCAGCACTGTGGCTGTAACACATTTATTAGATCCCAGCTATAGCTGCCTCTCCTTCCTAGAAATCAGGCCAAGTCCCCTGTAGCTCTCTGGGACAACATCAAAAGCATCTTGTATTGTGACTTTGCTGCCCCTGCCCCTTGTGGCTGCAAGTTAAGTTTATGGTACTATCCAGGGCCTGCCTCTAAGTAAGCCAGGAGACATTCAGGCTAGGCCAGGAACTTATACAAGTAAAAACCTCCTTAGTTTGGGGCATTTGAAAACTTTCCTCAGGATCCCTGTGTGAGTATAGTTTTTCTTTTAAAAGTAATTAGGATCTATCTATCTATCTATCTATCTATCTATCTATCTATCTATCTATCCATCCATCCTAATCACAAGTTGTTAGCCTGGCAAGGATACATATTTCCTGAACCTTTCCTTCTGCATTGATTGACCGATGACAGCATATTTTGAAGTTGACATATCACTAGTAGAAAGAGATGCAGCTACATGAATATCAGAGATACAAGATGAGAGCCATCGTGGACCTGGTGTGCTTGTTATATTGATCTGGGTTTTGGAGCACACGTTTTCAAAAAGAATTGCCTTCTGAGATACTTTTGGTTTGTGAGTTTCTCTGTGTGATACTGACATTGTTATTCTCTGCTTGTGTCTAATGCCTGTCCGGTTATGTATACAGGCAGCTATCTTTCCTATTACAGCTTTTGTCTGAAATTTGAAGGGAAGGTGTTCTCTCTCTCTCTCTCTCTCTCTCTCTCTCTCTCTCTCTCTCTCTCTCTCCATCCTTCCCTCCTTCTCTCCTTCCAACCTTCCCACTTTCCTACACTCCCTCCCTGCCTTTCCTTCCCTTCTTTACTCCCTTCCTACACTCCCTCCCTGCCTTTCCTTCCCTTCTTTACTCCCTTCCTTCCTCCCTCCCTCCCCCTCCCTCCCTCTCCCCTCCCTCCCTCCCTCCCTCCCTCCCTCCCTCCCTCCCTCCCTTCCTCCCTCCCTTCCTCCCTCCCTCCTTCCCTCCCTATCTTCATAGTCCCATCATAATGACTCTAGGACTATATTTTTATCTCTTCAAGTCACTCTTCTAACTTGAAGGCCTGTCATGCTCTCTCACCCATTTGTAAGGCCCTTTCTTAATAAAGCTTGTTCTGAAGGGTCATTTCACAACAGGTGTTCCCCCTTCCCCAACCCTGAGCCTGCACTGCATTATACATCTACGGAGCTGGACTCACTTGAATGGAAATTTTCTTAATTACAAGTCATACAAGAAGATATTTCTTAAATTGGAGGGTGAAGGGTCTTGTTACCTCTAGTCAGGCCTGGTCTGAAACTACAGTATGTACATCATACCACACCTTAGCTATGGATTTCTATTTTATTTAATTCACAAATCTACTTAACTAATAGGCTGGCAGCCAGATTTGGTTTTAGAGCAGAAGTAGCAATGGCCCCTGGGGCTCAGTGAGGTACAGGCTTTCTGGCATTTGGCCACATAAGTCAGATACTCCTGAACCTTGGCTAGACTAGCTCTTTGGCAGGCAGACAGGGAAGGACCTGTATCTTTGCTGGTTCTTGATGCCAAGTGCCAAGCTGTTCCTTTGAGGTTGCCAAGGTACCCACTGCTAGGACATGCTCTCTGCTAAGTGATGCCAGGAGACCACTTTGCCAGCTTCCCCTCAGCTCCGATCCTGTTTAGGCCATTGTCCTCCCATGGAACCAATACATAATCCATGTTTAACTAATTACCACCTCATCTAAAACCATTCCCAGCATGGTTCAGGTTTCCTGCCCCATCTCCCCAATTCTATAACTCCACTTTTGTATAACTACTTCCAAAGAGATGAGCAGTGTGTATGTGTCTGGTCTAAATAAACCTTTCCTACTAACCTCTTCTCTCTTGCTATGAGCAGGAACCATTGTGGTCACATGGTCTGTGTCCCAAAAGGCCCAGCTCTGCCATCAGAGTGGAGGGAAACTGTAGACACCATGGATACGAATCCATGATGCTCACTGAAAGTTAAGCAGTAGGGTCTAGTTGGCTCAGTTCTCACCAGGAAGGCATCTTTGTTACAACAGCAGCTAGCTTGGGATGCTACCTAATCCAGCATCCTGGTAGCAGCTCTCTCTCCACGCAACCAAGCCCAGTGTGTCCCTCATGTTCGGCTGTTTCCATGGCTCTGACAATATTATGGGATTCATCGATTGAGTTTTACACTCCATCCCTCACTTGCCTAGAGTAGTATGAGGCAGTTTCTGAGAGAGATATGTCAGCAGGACAGGTTGTGCTCTGTGGTGAAGCATTATATTGTGCTGTGTGCACTTGCAAAGTTCTAGCATAACCTTCCTGACTCTACTTTGAAGGGCATTTTTTCCCTTTAATGCACTTTTTTGTTGGAGATAGGTTCTGCCACGTAGTCTAGGCTGGCTTGGAACTTACTATGTAGCTCAGCTGGCCTTGAACTTTCAGCAGTTCTAAAGTTTGCAGATGTGAACTGCTATAGATCTTTTATTCCATTTCCTACCAATACCTCTGAAAACAAAAGAGGTAGCTGTTTTAGTTTTTTTTTTAAGTCTTAAAATTTTTGTCATTATTGTACATGACTCTGGTATGTGAATGGTGAGTCGGGGTGGGGTGGGAGGGTGTGGACGGGGCACTATGTATGCATATGGAAGGCAGAAAACCATTTTGTAGAGTTGCTTCTCCTTTCCACTTTTATTCAGAGACACAACTTGGGTCTTCAGGCCATGAGGTACATGCTGCCCCGCACCATGGCTGGCTCTGTTTTTCTGTGTTCATAGACAGGGCTTCACTGTGTAGCCCAGGCTAGCCTACATCCATCCCATAGCTTTCCTTTCTTAGCCTCCCAAGTGCTGGGATTATAGTGATGTCACCATGCCAGGTACCGACAGGTTCTGCTAAACCACAAGATGGAGTATGCAGGTTTTCATTCATTTGTTTACATTTAAAATGCAATTTAATTTTGATTATACATCAATGCCAGTATGCCCTGTAGACAACAACAGGATTTGGGTGAGGTTTCTATATTATTCAATAATAATTTTCATACACAGTCGTAACAATTGTTTACTCATTCAGTAAATATTGATTAAACATCTGCTTTGCAGCTGGCTAATGTTCTTCCAGGTACAGTGCTGGAAAAGCGAATGATTTACAAAAGACTCCATGGTGATTAGGGTAACTTCTTTATTGCTTATACAGTCAAATCAGGATTTAAGCCTCTTTGTGTGTCTGTGACCTTGAGTAGTAATTTTTTTTTCCTCAACTGTTCTTCTGCCCTAGGCCACTTTCACTAGCTCTTCTCTCCCTGACATATTCTTTCTGCCAATCTCATGATTCTTTTTCTCAACCTTCAGATCTTGGGTGGAAGAATCCCCCCACAAAGAATTCTGCATCCCCAATAGCTTTTAGCTCACTTTCCAATCACTACCATGTAATATTGATTTATTTCTTGATCAAAAGATGTAAATTAGAACTTATTTGAGTGAAGATTTACTGCTTTTGGAAGTGTTGGTAGTCTTCCTGGTTTGATGGCTGCAATAGCCATGGGAATCCTGCCTTTGTGTCTAATTGTCGGATCCTACCTTATCTCTCTGGACCTATGTGGTAGCATCCAGTAGTTTCAAGACTGTAATTTTTCATTTGACTGCCTGCTAGTATTAGTATATAGGCAATAAGAAATATTTCAATTCACAGATATTACATGAACCAATATACAGTATATGATAGTTACTTAAAAATATGTGCTGGGCAATCTAATGAATTCACTAAATTCAAAATTTACACATGGTTGGCCACCTACTTATTGTGTCTTTTTGACTTTTTCACAAAAGTAAGGAAGAAGAGACATGTTCTTAATCATCCTTCTTTCTTTTAAAGAGCACTGTGCTGTCACTCTAAAACACCCAGAAGTTGGGTTCTACAAATCAAGCTTGAATCCTAAGGGAGTATGCATTTTACAAGTAGGAAAAACTATGAAAATCTGAGTTATCATTGTCATTTCCTTTCCTTCATTTTCCATTGAAAAATTTAAAATATGCTTTTAATTAAAATATAATTATATCACTTTCCCTTCCTTTGCTCCCTCCAGCCCCTCCCAAGTCCCCCTTACTCTCAAATTGATAGCCTCTTCTTCCTTGGTCTTTATTGTTATACACATATGTGTGTATGTGAATATGCAAATACAAATACAGCTTGTTGAGTTGTTTTTGTTGTTTGTGTATATGGTTTCAGATTGACCACTTTGTATTGGAGAACCAGTTAAGGAGAGGCTATTAGTAGTGTTACCTTACTATCAGGCACAAGAAATCTCCTTTAGAATGGTTATTCAGAATAGTTCCAGTGTCTCCCAATATAATATAGACTATGGCTGTTGCCCTTGCTGGCTCTCAGAAGTTCAAGGTAAACCTCTATTGCTGAAGATGCCACATACATACTTAGGACAGAGGACTGGGATTATTTAACCTCAGATAGCTAAAGTTTCCTTCCCAAGGTCTAGCATCATGGTATGAGAAAATATTACAGAAAGGGATACAATTAATAGTTTTATCCAGCTGTAATACTTACGAGCTACAACAATGCCAAGATATCCTAAAGTTGCCGCAAGTGGCACTCATGTTGGTAATAACAATAGCTGTTTCATTTGACTTAGGCTCCAACCACCAGGAGGGAAACCATGCCTGATCTAGAAACCCAGGCAGCTTCCAGGAGCAAAAGACCATGAGTCTTAGAAAAGACTCTCTCATTATCACTCTGCTAGGCTACCTTTAATTCCTAACTACATCCTAAATCTCAGCCTGATGCCCACAGGTAAGTGCAGCTACCTCTTGCTGCCAGAGCAGCTTTTATTGACAGCAAAAGGAGGCCATCAGAGAAAACCAGAATGAACACAACACAGAGACCCGTGGATCGTGGGGAGCCCTGCCTGTCACATCTATATCACAGCTCCTGCAGCCATGGCTCAGGGAATAGCAAGGAAGAATATACATTTTTTTTTTTAAGAAAATGAAATGTGAATATTCTTCAAATAAATGTAGAAAAGAAAGGGAAAGGATCTGAGGAGTAAAATGTAAATTCTTGGCAGTGTCCCGAGCCAGAGACAATCATATAGTTGCCATTGTGTGTTTCCAGTGGTTTTTCTTTTTTTCTTTTTTCATGTTTTCTTTTTAATGGATGTAGTGGAGCTGGAGAGATGGTTCGACAGCTAAGAGGGCTGGCTATGCTTACATGTATTGGTTCCCAGCACTCATGTCTGGCTATTTACAAATACCTATGACTCCAGCTTTAGGGGATGTGATGCCCTCCTCTGAACTTTAAGGCCACCTGCACTAACCCATACACTAACACACACGCACACACACACACACACCACACATCATAAAAGGATTCCATGTAACGGTGTACGAATTTCTCTGACTTTCTTCATTATATCTCATACAAGGAACGTCCACTTGTGAAAATGATTGCCTGTGCTTTTGATAGTCCCTCAGATGGATTCCCTGAAAGAGGATTACTGATTGAAGTCTATAATCATGTTAACGCTTTCTGTATGTGTTGTCAGATTGCTTTCCAAGAAGGAATCCCAGATGGTGTCTCCCCACACAGGCATGGAGGGATCCATTGCCAGGACCATTGGATATGTCTAAGTGTTTAATTTTGGTAAAGAATGGTGGGGAGAAGAGAGAGATGGCCTCAAGTTCTCCCTCCGGAGACTGCTGAGTGTATCATTACTATTTTTATTTTTTTATAATATCTTCCTCTGTAAAAATAACCTGTCTTTTCTTTCACCACCATATCAAGCCAAGACAATAGTTACAGATATTAATGACATTGATATGTTAGATCAAGCCTGAGTCATTCAAAATGCAGTCCACTGCTCAGCTGTCATTGCTTGCTCTTCCTGGGTGGACAGAAACAGCACTGGTTGCCTTAGACTACTGGGCTAGCCTTTCATTGTCCTATGAGAGTCAGGGCCACAGCTCCCTGCCTTTCTGCCTGTGGTGGTTTGAATGAGAATGACCCTAGTAAGTCTGTCTGCTGCGGGCATTTAAATATTTGGTCCCCAGGAGGTGGCTGTTGGGAAGGATTAGGAGGTGTAGCTTGTTTGAGGAGGTGAGTTGAACTTGAAGTTTCTCAAGGCTCTTGCTGTCACAGTGTGACAGTCACCTCCTGCTTTCAGATTAAGATGTAAGATCTCCATTGTGCTACCCAGGCATGGTTCAGGGCCTGCTCTTCTGAGGGCTGCAGCCATCAAGTAGTGGGGCTCTTCTGGTGCCACAGCAAACGAAGGGGCAGGGCCAGCCCATATCTTTATTTTTAACAGGTCCTATTTAGTAACATCATGAGATTTTCTGTAGCTGCAGTTGAGAGCTCCGTGAATAATTTCTGATTGATTATAAAATTAAAAACTAAAACCAAGTTCTCATCAATCAACATGGCAAAAGAGGCTGGTGCTTTAACCTTCTGTCTAAACAAAAGGTAAAACCAAAATGAAAGAGAATAAGACACAGGAAGACCAAATATCGGGTGCATGCCTCTCTATGTTCAATAAGATGATACATTTCCTAGCAGCTACTGGATTCCTGGGTTCCAGGGCTCTGGGCGAGGTAGGCACAGCTCTGGCTGGGGCTGGTCTCCCCCTGAACTGTTTTAAGGGACTGAGCCAGACTCTCAGAGCTTATGGGCAGGGGTTCATCCATGACAGTGCCACCTGAGGATAACCAAGCTGTCAGCAGATCCATGGGGCTAAGTAGACAGACTAGCTTGGGAGTCAGAGCTGTAATTCCAATGAAGGCAGAGAGGAAGAGGGGAGGAGAGAGAGAGAGAGAGAGAGAGAGAGAGAGAGAGAGAGAGAGAGAGAGAGAGAGATGAAGGAAAGGGGGAGAGGAAGAGGGAAAAGGAGAGAGGGAGACAGGGAGAGGGAGGGAGAGAGGGAGAGAGGGTGAGATCAAAAAGCCTTCACAGGGAGCTTCTTTTCAACAGTGGTTACCAGCATGTCTCTGTGCTGTGGGAGAGTGGGTGGATATTGGACAAAGGACACAAGGTAGCACAGAGGTTGGATTGCAAGTCCAAGCACCTAGGGCCCAACACAGGACTGTACTGGTTTTCGTTTTTTGTTTTTGTTTTTGTTTTTAATTCCCAGCTTTTGCTGAGTACATGGTAGCTATTCTCTTCCTACAGGGGAAAGGAGAAACTGGGAAGATGGATATGCTAAATACACACACACACACACACACACACACACACACACACACACACACACATATATATATATACATACACATATGTATATATATATTATATAACAACAACATATATTACTCTAAATAATCTTATAGTATTGTGTTGTATACCTTAAATATACACAAACATATGGCCTCTAAGAGTAAACAAAAGTAAAGTGGAGGCCATCCAGATAAAGCCCAATGCAGTATGGATTTTAACATGATCTCTCAAAGTGTGCACCACTGAAGGCATCTCTTCAGCCTACATTCCTTGCTCACTAGTGAAATTCACATTATGTCATATACTCATGAGTCATTTACGTTTTCCTAGGGACTAGGCTTTCCAGGCAGGCCCTTTGACAACTTAAATATTTATATCTATTTTTGTTAACAGCTTTTATAAAGTTTTTATATAGAAGAAGTTGTCTGTCTTGGTCATGTTATCTGCATTTTTTAAATGTTTACTTTAAGAATCCTGGATTTTGGGGACTAGTGAGATGGTGCATTGGTTAAGGGTGAGTTACTGTTCTTGTAGAGGACTTGAATTTGATTCCTAGCATCCATGATGGGTAGGTCACAAACATCTGTATCTCTAGTTTTGGGGAGATCCAATACTTCTAGCCTGTGGGCACTCATGTTATCATGTACACACACACACACACACACACAGACACACACACTTAAAAATAAATAAAAATAGCTTATTTTAAAAAAGAACACTAGATTTTTTTCCGAAGAAGAACCAATCTGAGAACATTACCATTATGGTACAGACATTCACAGCTTCCTGTTCATTTTGGCTGGTGCTGTGATCTGAATAGTTGTGAGGCTGAGGGCCCGTGTGAGTCCCTTCCTTTTGTTCTTTTGCCTTGTGGGGGAAACAACAAGTACCATCTATGGATCAGCCCTCACCAGATCCTGAATTCATTCATGTCTATATTGGGCTTCTTAGCTTCCAGAACCAAAAAGAAATTTTCACTAAATATGTTATCCGATCCGTGGTGTGTTTGTTACAGCAGCTGGATGGACTAAGACAGCTGGGGTCACAAGAGTGCTCCAGACCCTGTGGATTCAACAGAGTGCTTTAGCACATCACTTTGAGAGCCTCACCCCACCTCTCTCTGATTTGGCTGAGCAGTGCAGAAACCAGATTAAACGTGGGTAGTCTGAGTTACCCAGAGAGAATATCATGTGCTCCTTTTAATTACTTGTTACTTAACAACTTGATCTATTTATGTTTATAAGAATCAGGTGGTGCCAATCTGGTTTATGAAAAAGCCACTTGATGGAGTTCCATGTAATTGCACATGGCTAATTACATAAATCAGCTATTTGTGTTCCAAATTGACCTTTGAAAGCTGTGCGAACTCCTCCAATTGTTCCCCATAAGCAAATAGAATTAGACCCAGAGAATACAAACTGCCTGAAATAATCGAAGGCCCACCATCATGTTGGTAAAGCCGGGCTTTCTGCCAAAGAGCCCACACTTGAGCCTGACCAATCTTGCTCTTCGAAGGTGGGGGATGCCTACTTCTACCCAGAATCCTTGGTGAATTCAACGTGTGGTCATGTGCTGGTAAGACCATAGTAAATAGCCACAGATTGGGAGCTTAACCCACAGAAACATTTTCTTAGCTGTCAAGGATTTGGGCAAGAGTTGTCCTTTCCTTGGCTTATAGATAGCAGTACGCCCATGTCCTCCTGTGATTGTCCCTGCCTGAGTGTCTGCATCCAGGTCTCTCCATCTCATAACAAGACCAGTCAGGTTGGATTAGAGTCTACCCTAGTGACTTCATTTTGACTTAACCATCTCTTAAAAGACTATCCTCACATACAGCCATTGTTATGGTCTGAATGTGAGTGTCTCCCATAGGGTCAAATTGAACCCTGAACCAGCAGCTGGTAGTGCTGTTTGGAGAGGCAATGAAAGTGTCAAGAGGTGGGGCCCAGGCAAATGAATTAGGCTCTGAGACTTTGACTGTGAAGGTCCTACGCAGTCATACTCTTTTACTCTCACTCTTCTGCACCACCAGTTGTGGTAGGTGATTAGCAGATGCAGACTGAATGACACGTTTAGAAAAACAAACAGGGAAAGTGGAACCTTGAGCCACTGTCTTAGCTCCTCTGCTCTTGGCAGTCATGTGCGTTTGGTCTGGCTTTGTTGTGAGAAATGCATGATGGGTAATCTTTACTCAACTTGCTTACCTTTAGAATCCCCTAAGAGATACATGTCAAGATGTGTCTGGGAAGGAGTTTCCGGAGAGAATGGAGGAAAGAAGCTATACCCTATAGTGGAAGCATCATTTAATGGAGTTGGAGACTAGTCTGAATATAGAAGGAGGAAAAATGAGAAATACAGCTGAACACATTTGTTCCTTTTCTCTGCTTCCTAGTTGATGCCATGGACCAAGCTGTTCCTGCCATGAAGTCTTCCCACTATGATGGACTTTATGGTTCAGGAGATTAATCCTTCCATCCCACAAGATGCTTTTTTTTTTAAATCAGTGTCTTGTCTCACAATGAGAAAAGTAACCAGTACAAAGTTCACAATTCATGTTGGATAGGCATCCACATGCCCACGTGAAGCGTGGCTTCTGAGCTTAAGTCTCTCACTAAGTTTCAGCTGATCTTAGGGAACCATCTTTCTCAGTGTGGACCTTGGTGCTCCCACCTGGAGGAAGGAAATGCTGGCCTCTGAGTCTTCCACAGTAGTGACAGATTTTGGGATTATCCTCTTGGAAGACTGGGTCTCCTATCAGATGATCTGACCAACACTATCTTCTGTCTCTGCCATTTGATCCCAGCAATCACAAATAGGACAGGACAGCAATATTCTCAGGATGGAAGTGGAACCTGAGAACATACATCCTCTTCATGTTAGGAATGGGTAGTTCCTTGTGGGGAGAGAAAAACGTGAAGTCTCTGGAGAAATTCTGTTTGTGTAAATGTCTTAGCTTTTCTCATTTTATTTAGTGATAAGAAAATACTTTTCTTATGAAGCTATAGGTTGGTTTTAGAGGAGTCACTCTATCCAGCCCACACATGAGAAATCACGTTTTTCTTATGAAAGTGACATCTGTACTGTTGAAATCCCAAGCTTCAAGATGATATGATTGTGTATGAATTAAAGACCCATGACCAGTGGCTTGGCTGAAGGATTAGGTTCTTGGGAAAAAGCTTATTAGAAGTTTCATGAAAAGGAGGTCCCGAGAACAGGTGTGTGGAGAGATGTCTTTTATCAGGAAAGAACCATAAAGATGTCTGTGAACAATATGGATTCTCACCAAGGTGTGGCCTTAGCAGAGGAGAGTTTTAATAGTTAAGTGGCTAGGATACCCTTTCTATGGATACCAGTCAGCCCTTCCACAGATTCCCTATTAATGCCTATTGAGTTTATAACTGAGGCTACTATTATTGCAGAGAGGAACATTACACATAAGCTTGGCAATGTGGCTCCTTCTAACTGTCTAAGTTTGACCTGGCTGTAGTGGTTGTTTGTTCTGTGAGCAGCAGAAACTAACTCCAGGTCCTACAAATGGTGACCTGGGATGACCAGTCATCTACCTATTGGCAAGGTGATTATATCTGGCTACTTCTATCATGGGAAAGGGAAGCATTTTGTTCTTACTAAAATAAACACTCTGGGTATGAGTTTGCCTTTCCTGCATGCAATGCTTCTGCCAAAACCACCATCTGTGGACTTGCAGGATGCCTTATGTGCACTGATGGTGTTCTGTACAGCAATGATCTGATCAAGAAGTTCACCCCAGAGCAAGGAAGTGAAACAGTGGGCCCATGTTCATGAAATTCACTGATCTCACTGTGTTCCCTAGGATCCTGAAATAGCTGGCTTGGTAAGTTGGTAGTTGGCCTTTTAAAGATACAGTTATAGTGACAGTTAGGTGGCTATACCTTTCAGAGTTGAGACAAAGTTCTCCCAGAAGCTGCATATGCTCTCAGTCAGCATCCAATATATGGTGCTCTCCCTCTCACAGCCAGGATTTGTGGGTCCAGGAATTAAGGGGTGAGTATACAGTTAGCATCACCCATTATCATACCTAATAACTTATTAACAAATTCTTGTTTTTGTCTTTTAAAACATCATTCTCTTTTGGCATTGGGACCTTAGTTTTAGAAGGAAGAATGACTTCACCAGTAGATACAAAGATAATTACATTTAACTTGAGTTTAAGTCTGCTACCTATCTGCTCTGAGCTCTTCATGCCTCTGAATTAATAAGAAAAGATATTCCTGAGTAGGTGGAGGTGACTGATTCAGATTACCAAGGGGAAATTGGATGATTACTCTGTAATGGATGCAAGGAATACTATGTTTGGAATAAGGAGATCATTTAAAGTGTCTCAGTACTACCATCTCCTGTGATTAGTAATAGTGAAAACTTTTTAGCACTGAACTGAGGAATATAAAAGACCCAAGATCTTCAAAATGAAGTATGATTTTCCTATTATTTTGTTTTATTGTTTTCGAGACGAGGTTTCTCTGTGTAGCCCTGGCTGTCCCGGAACTCACTCTGTAGACCAGACTGGCCTCGAACCCAGAGATCCACCTGCCTCTGCCTCCCGAGTGCTGGGATTAAAGGCGTGTGCCACCACTGCCCGGCTTTCTTATTATTTTTATTTGGAGCCTAGATCGGTTAAGATATCTGTTGGTGTTCATCTTTATGTATAAACTTGGTTAGGCTGTAGTGCCTAATTGTTTCTGTTAGATATCATTATGAAGATATTTTCTACTAATTGGTAGTTTCAATTAATAGATTTTAAGTAAATCAGATCACTTTCTGTATTGTGGGCAGGCCCCATCTAACCAGTTGAAAACTTTATAAACAAATATTGTCATCTCTAGAGGAAATTCTGATTCAAGGCTACAATATTGAAATCTGTGATGGTTAGCTTTAATTGTCACCTTGGCACAGCTTAAAATCACCAAGGAATAGTCTCAATGAAAGATTTTTTTTACATTGGGCTAGTTGTGTGTGTGTTGGGGGGAGAGGGGAGAGACTGTCATGATTAAGTTAAATGATGTAGAAAGACTCAGCCCGATGTGGGCAGCATCATTCCCTAGGAAGAGGGTCTTGAACTTTACAAGAGTGGAGAAATTTAGCTGAGCAAAAGCAATCAACCACATGAACATTTATGCACTCATTTACCTCTACTCTTGTGGATGTGCCGGAACTGTCAGTCCTGTTTTGACTTTGCCACAGTGATAGACTATGAACCAAAATTGTGAACAAAAATAAACCTTTTCTTTCCTAACGTTTTTGTTGTTGTTGTTGTTTTGTTTTTTGTTTTTGGTCAGGGTGTGTTTTATCACAGCAACTGAAATTAAACTAAGATAGAAATTGGTGCCAAGAAAGTGGGGGGTCATTCCTGTGATAAAACTAATCATATGACTTTTAAGCTTTTGAACTATTTTTGTAGAAAGTATAAGACTCTGACGGGCCTTAGCTTACTGGAGATCCCCTGAGTGAACAACACAGAGTCGAGGATCGATGCAAAAGCAAGAGGAATTTTATTGTTCCAGCATGCTGGGGTCTTCCTGCATCCAGAAGGAGAGGAGACGACCCCAGGCAGCTCATTCGGTGGACCTTTATACAGTTTCCAGGGGTAGCATAGAGAAACAGCAGCTAGGCACAATATGATTGGCAGAACAGTGTGACTTTTAAACTGATATGTCTTTAGGGAATGAGATGACAGGGACTTCCCTTGTCTGCAGGTGGCCAATGGTTTGTCCTGTGGAATGTGTCCATGTGCTCTGGGTCTCCCCCACTTGCAGGTCGGTCTCCACCCCTGTGGTCTGAGGAATGTTAATTAGCCTCTCTCTTCTGGAGGGGCAAGTGTTTTAAAGTTCCTGAGTTGACCTCTTCAGAAGAATGTGTAAGTGTTTGATAAATTGGTCTAGAAAAACCACTGAAGACCGGCTTCATCCTGCCTACCCTAAATGTCTTCTGGCTCATAGGCTTCCCTCCTCTCTCTCTCTCTCTCTCTCTCTCTCTCTCTCTCTCTCTCTCTCTC
>NW_021604569.1:21045896-21052728 GCF_004785775.1 Grammomys surdaster | reverse complement strand
CTCTCTCTCTCTCTCTCTCTCTCTCTCTCTCTCTCTCTCTCTCTCTCTCTCTCATGTCTACAACAAAAGCTTTTCCCTTAACTATCCCATGTCATCATTTTATACATCATGTTCTGATCCTGTCCAATTATCTTTGTCTGTTTCCATTTTAGTGGAACTGTGGAAGATGAGACTAGTGAGGGATACAGACAGACATTTGAGGCCTGGTGTATGATGTTTTAGGAAAAAAACAAAGGCTCTATTAGGAACAGGATGGGAGGGGTTCCATGTGATAATTTGGGTAAGAATCTGCTTTTTGACCAGCCTGGGGCTAAAGAAGCATCTGTGATTGTCAAAGAGATTGACAACATTGAAATGAAACCTCTTGTGCTTCCTTGGGACAATAAGAAAGCTTCTTCTCAGGGTCAGCATATAGATGCCAATACAGCTGCAGTCCCAAGGGGACAGGCTGTATCATCAGCTATAGCAGTACATGCAATGTAGGCACATCACCCAGGTAGTACCAGTTTTGAAGACATGAAAGATGCCAGATTGAGGAGCTTATGGAGAACAGCTGAGGCTGGGCACCATGGGGTCCTGACAGATCACTGCATGGAACTGTGAAGATGAAGTCTCAGTTATGGTAGAGACCCCAGGATACTGGAGAGTTCAGTTGTAGAGTGGAGATGCCCTAAACTGAAGAAAGAAGCTGATTGAGCAAGAGCCCAAGGGGCAAGGCTACCCAAGCCCTTTGGAAGCCAGCTTAGACTCTGCACATCAAGCTGTAGGATTGATTTCTCCTGCTGGATTCTGGTTTTGCTTTGTATTCCTCATTACTTCTCAGTTCATTCCCACTAGAATAAGAAAGTTATTCTGTGCCATCATATGTTGGAAGTATATAAGTTGTTCATAATTTTATAGGAACCCATAGTTAAGAAAGGACTTTGGACTTTGTTCTTTTGAGACAGGGATCCTAGTATGTATCCCTGACTGGCCTACCTCATTAGATAGATCAGGCTGGCCTTGAACCTACCTAGATCTGCCTACCTCCACCTCCTGAGTGCTGAAATGAAAGGTCTGTGCTTTTGTGTTAGTCATAATATTTTCTTTTCTACTGCAACCAGAGAAAGGGAACTGGGGTCCAAAATCCAGCATGAGGAAGGGTTCCATTCTCGATGGCCTTACAGGCTACTTACTTATCCAAGTAAAGGTTATCTTAAAGAACAATGATGTGGAGATGGTATCAGGACATATTTGATATAAAAGTAGAGGGAAAGAGTGGGCACGGAGAATGGCAGAGAGGAGGCGGTGTCTTAGTCAGTGTTCTATTGCTGTGAAGAGACACTATGACCAAGGCAACTCTTATAAAGGAAAGCATTTAACTAGGACTTGCTTGTAGTTTCAGCAGTTTAGTCCATTGTCGTTGTGGTAAGAAGCCTGATGGCATGCAGGCAGACACAGTGCTGGACAACTAGTTGAGAGTTCTACAACTGAATCCACAGGCAGCAGGTAGAGAGAGCCATGGAGCCTGTTTTGAGTTTTTACCCCAAAACCCATCCCTAGTGACTCACTTCTTCCAACAAGGCTACACCTACCCCAACAGGGCTACACCCACTCCAACAGGGCCACTCCTCCTAACCCCTCTCAACACCATTCCCTAAGGACAGCACATTTAAATATATGAGCCCATTGGGGCCATTCCTAGTCAAACCATCACAGGACGGCCAACCAGAAATACAAGTTTGAAATGCTGCAGGGAAACTGCTACTTTATCTTTTTAGAAGGAAGGTCTGAGAGTCCTTCAGAGTGATAGGCTAAAGCTACCTGGGGACAAGACGGCTGTCCAAATGACCTCTAAGAGATTTCAGGTTTCATTATCGTCTAATTTTTATGCTAAAGAACTTACAGACCATCATCATTACAGTTTACCATCTCCATGGCAACATCTGAAAAGGCCCATATAAAGAAGGAAAACAGGAGTGATTGGATTCCTAGAAAATCTGCTGCCTTTCTCCTGAGAACTTAACGAATATTTCTCTTTCTAGTTTCTTCTACCCAGTCGCCATGACTCCACAGCCTACGAAGGTTGAGAAGCTGATTTATGATCTAGGCTCCAATTTCTTTTTGGCCACCGAACAAATGTGTGCTATTAGTATTCAGTTTTGGTTTTGAATTTGTCTTCGCTTTTCTGAATAGATAAAAACCCCATTCTGGGGGAGGGTCTCTGTTTCTCAAGGGAGGATGATTCCCACATCTGTGTCCTTCTCCAGAGGGTGAGATGTGTGAGCAGCTCCAGTGAGTGCCTCCAGTGAAGGAATTTATCTGAATCCAAGGAGGGGCTTGTGGGAAGCTACAATAACTAGGAGCCAGTTGCTCAGAAGCACAGGTAAGACAACTGACAGGGAACTTGTGGTTGGCATCTGAAGTGGAGGAGGAACAGCTTTGGCCCTGTATTCTTGGTTAGCCTATGTGATCTAGTGTTTCTTCCTGGTAGAGCACATGGGACCGGCTTCAAGTTAGAGGACACCAGGGGGAGTCAGCTGCAGGACTGACTGCTTGAGGTGCAGGGAAGACCGTCCTCAGCTTGAAGTCTGTTTTGAGAAGTCTGTTTTGAGAGAGGACTCTCTTCTATAAAAAGTGGATTTTCTTATTCTATAGCTGTTGTGCATTGGCTGGCTTTATTCGGCTGCCTGGGCTTAGCTTGGCCCTGGAATGTGGATTTCTCCACAGGGGCCTCACACATACCTACTTGTTTCCCAACCTATTGTGTAACTGCAGAGGAAAAAGTAGGTGTGCTATTTGGTTCCAGCAGAGACTAATTGTTTTCCCCACCTCGTCTTTCAGAATTACTATGGGGCCATGGGGTTTTAGAGATTGAATGTGTTTTGAGTAACTATGGTTGTTATTCTTTCCAAAGCTCTCATTTTTCCTCATATTATTGAGCAAAGCCTTTTGCTTGATGCACAGAGAAACTTACACTATAGCACTGGGGTTTTGCATAAAAGAGAAAGCTTTATTGTGTGGGAAACTGACAGGGAGGTTGGGAGTTGAAAACAAACTCAAATTTGTCTCTGGTCAGTTGGTGATAAGTGGCTAGGGAGAGATTAGCAGGCATGCAGAATCTTCGTCTCACCACCAGCGGACTTTAAAACCAAAGACTGAATCTTCAGGACTCTAATTGCTCTTCAGGAGAATGAGTCTTGAACCCAAGCTTAGGCAGTGGGATGAGCCTTAACATCCTACCTGCACAGAAGATCGTGAATAAGTAATTATCTCTAGCACAAAAGATTAGCATTTAACAGGAAGTTTTCTGATAAAGTCAATCCAAATGGGCTTGTCAGTCACCTGTTCAGAACAAAGTCTTTGAGGAAGAGCTCCTTGCCCCAGAGGCTTTAGAAATAATATATAAATTGTCTAAAACAGCACATTGGTCTCTTTGGCCACACTCACCCCTTGAGAGTTAGTGATACTTTACAACAAACTCTGCATGACTGTGTCTCATCTGAATTCTTTTTACAGAGATCACAGAGACTATGAGAGCAAAGGGGTGGCGTGCAGACAGAGAATGTCAGTGATAGATGTTCTGCGAAATTTACAAGAAGGAAGAGAAGAAAAGTTCCTGGATGGATGCTGAGAGGGTGGAGCTTAGGGTCCTTTATGCAAACTGCAGTGGTAACCACACCTCTTCTCTGGTCTGTTGGTATCTTTGAGTAGAGTTAATTGTGTAAGTGTGTGTGTGTGTGTGTGTGAATGTGTAGAACATGTGACACCAAAAGATCCTTGCCTGGACCATCGGGCTTCCTCTGCATTTGCCCATTCTTTTTAAGCATTGCCAATATTAATACGTGGATTGTATAAATGAATGAGCCTGGCTTTGAGATTCCAGGTTATGTTAGCATGCATAGTGCACACTCTGCACTTGGAAAGTCAGCTTCGATCTGGCTTGTCCTTACACGGATTCTGCAAGTTTTTGCTGAAAGACAAACTAAGAAATTGGTTAGTTAAGGAGTTGGTGACCTTTCGAAAGCAAATCTCAAGTCACTGCATTTATTATAGATGACTTTTTTGTTAAGACTGTTCATGGCTTATCTGAGATCATGGCTATTAGCCATCCTACCTTACTAGCCTCCTTCCCCCAATCCCGGACTACCACAGCCAGTGGCACCTGCAAGCAATGCTTCAATCTCGAGAGTCCATTCGATGCCTTGGAGTCTGTATGGGGGCTGCAGCACCCCTCTGTGCTGAGAACTAACTTGGAAGGAGCCCTGTTAGGATGAGTGTTCTTCTGTGAGAGAGCAATGATCCAAGAAGCAAGAATGACCAGGAGGATAAGGGATATACTGGTGTATATACTGCCGAGGAGCAGCCTCCTGGATTAAGGCAGATACCTGACTCTTCCTAGCACCACCCACTTTTAACACTGTTTTACAACTGGGAAAGTAGAAGTACAAAACATCCAGATCTCCACACTGGAAGTGAGTTGGAGCCAGAAAATGGCTGGCCTGCCAGTCCACTGCACAGTCAGAGCCCACACAGGCAGCCACTGGGGCTGGTGAGAATGGGGACCAGGCAGAGAGCACCGACTCTCTGCTCACAGCTTCATACAAAACTACTCAGAGCCACTAAGAAAGACAAACAGGATTCCTGTCAGCCTTAAAGCTCCATGTCTGAGGTGTCACACTCCTCACCACAGCCCATGACCTTATTGACTCAGGTATTTCTTGAGAAAACCACACAGTCCCCAAGTGTTTGTCATAGTAACACAAGACTAGAGGGCTTTTCCTCTGCCCAGGGCCTGCCTGCAGCATGTGTAGAGATTTCTGTTTTCATGTTTCTTATTACAATGGTTATCAGTCCCTGTCTTCTGTTGCAAGCTGGGAGGAGCAGCCCTAATTATAGATTATAAAACAACATTTTCCTGCTTACAGCATGAATCGGTCTCACAAAAAAGAACTGGGAAGTTTGTTATTTGGCTTGATGTACCAAAATATGCCCATTAAACCCAGCAGATTGATAGATGAAAACACTCACACTGACCCAAGATAAACATCACAGCGTCTGGTCTGTCTGCGAGAGCAGAGTCTGACGCACTGTGAGCTTACCTCTCCAGGCTCAGCTACACTGAGTTCATGTAGCTTTTATTTATTTATTTTAAATTCAGTGTCACACCAGCTGAAGGTTTGTAAACTGAACACAATATGTTTTCAAGAACATTTTAAAATATCACTGCCAATTCCATTTAAGACTAAGTATGCTTTTTTAAAATTTAAAAGGTTGTGAGGCTGGAGACACGGACGACTCAATGGTTGAGAACACTTGATATTCTTGCAGAGGACCTGGCCCAGGTTCCCAGCACCCACGTCGAGCAGCTCACAACTGCTCGTAACTCTGGTTCCAGGGGATCTAACACTCTCTGCTAGCCTTTGTAGGCATGTTCACCCATGTGCACATACATACATGCAAGCACATGTACACATACAATAAATAACTCTGACATACACAAAAAAATGTAGCTTGCTCTCCCCTCATAAAAGAAACTTCTCTTTTCAACAGAATACCATTACAGAAAGTCACAACATGTATATGTATGTGTATGTCTACGTGTATGTATGTGTGTGTGTGTGTGTGTGTAATTCTGGCATACCCAGCACCAGTGACTACATCTACAACATAATTTCTGCCCCTATAGCTTAGAGAACACCAAAGAGGAAGGGGCAGGTAGAGTGTGAAAAGAACTGGAGGCCCAGGAAATCTCCTGCGAGATTGTGTCTTTTAGGAATTCAGGGAAGCTTGACCCATGATACCTCAACAACACAGCTGCCTAGTTGTACTGATGGTCAACAACATGAACTGAACAAGCACACTATGCATAGACAAACCACAGAAGAAGAAATCCCACAGTGCCTCACCCTTAGACAAAGGACTCCAGTGATGAATGACTGTGGAGAGAGAGAATTAGTCTTCCCTAGTGATAAGCCCCCTAAATGAGTATTCAATTAAGTGGTCAGCCCGACACATAGACACAAAAGAACACCAGGAGCCAGTACATGGTACCTTGATGTTGACCATCCAGCTTCAAAACCGTGAGAAACTTATTTACGTTGTTTAATGCACTGAAGTCTGTGGCTTATATTGTGTGCTTAGTATTATCTGCTCCAAATGATGACATGGTGGACACAGAGGTCTGGGGATAGTCTGTCAAACATTTTATCCATTTTTTACCAAACTGAAGACTTTTAAGAATGATTTATTTAGAAGACAGTTTGATAACAAGACAATAGTCATGGGTTCCTCCCTAGTGCCTATGACCTCGCTACTTTGGACTTTTGACCCGATTTACATTACCAGGCATTGAATTAACTCTTGTGATGTAGGACCCAAGTTCAACCCTGTAGACATAATATTATTGTACACTGTGTAAAGATTATCCTTGTGTTATTCAAACGCTGATTTCTTTGCTCCCCATATTACATTGTAACAAGGACATGGCATTGTAGTGATTATTCTAACTATCTCCTGCCTGAATGTTGTGTAAACATTGCTCCACATTTATTTTCTGACTTGTCAATAGAAGTTGATCAGCTAATGGCTGAGCAGAAGTGAGAATAGGGCTGGACTTCCAATCCCAGCCAGGGGAGGAAGGAAGGAAGGAAGGAAGGAAAGAAGGAAGGAAGGAAGGAAGGGAGGGAGGGAGAAAGGAAGGGAGGAAGAGAGGAAGAAACAGAGGGAGAGAGGAAGGAACAGAGGGAGAGGAAGAGGGATAGTAAAGAGGGAGAGGGGGACAAAGAGGGAGAGGAGGACAAAGAGGGAGAGGGGGACAAAGAGGGAGAGGGGGACAAAGAGGGAGAGAGAG
>NW_021604569.1:21041232-21045796 GCF_004785775.1 Grammomys surdaster | reverse complement strand
AGGGAGAGGGAGAGGGAGAGGGAGAGGGAGAGGGAGAGGACTTGCCAGGAGGAAAGGGTCCCAGGAGCCTCTATGGGAACATACTTGGAGCAGAAAGAGTCAGTTCAGCACTAAAATACAAGTATCTTGGGGATTTTGGCTGGGAGGTAGCCAGATTAGCTTAGAAAAATAGAAAAAATTGATAACTGCTCAATTCCTGTGCTGTAAAGCTTATCAACTAAATCTTACAGTCTCTGTCTCATTTATTTGGGAGCTAGCCGGGATAGAGAAAAACTCACTTATAAACTGGCAATAAGACAACCCCAGAGCGTTTGTTTTGTTCCATAACCTTCAGTTCATTACTGCACCACTGGGCACATCTTGCCTGGTAGTTTGGAATTTAAGCATACAGTTTGCCAGGTAATGCCATTGGTGACTTTTCTCCTGCAGTGGTCTACATAAACGTTTCCTCCACCAAGAGCGTGATCCAGCAGGGAGGAGGCGTTCAGGTCAGTGTGTGCCGGGCAAACCATGCATTGTATCTTCAGCTCTCATGCCATACCGTCTGCTTGTGGGCAACCCAGAGCAATAGCAAGAACCTGAGTCCCATCAACCTCTTCTTCTGCAAAATAGCGTTTAATAGCCTCCCCAGAGCTAAAGCGAATTTTCCATTTCCATGGTAATGGATCTTGGCCATCCCAACTACCTTCTTTCGTTTTGCTTTTGTCTGCTGATCCTGTGCTAAGAAAACATGCTCAGCATCATGGTCCTGAGCTGGTAAGCTGACATTAAGACATCAAGTCTGGGAATTGGGTTTGATTGGTTGGGAAGTGTGGTACTAATCTTTTATAGGAGATGCCAGTTTTCCACTCTGGGTTAACACTGCATTTTACATTGATGGACATTTTCAGATGTTAGTCATAACCAACAGAAAGATCACAGTTCATTTTTTTTCTTCCTTCATCTTTACTACAGGATTGCTCTGCTTGGTCATAGATAGAAGCATATTTAGTCAGTCTTGGGAAAGAATTCCTCAAGGGGCGAAATGCATTTCAAAGATAGTCACGGCAAACGCCATAACAATTACCCACTTAAGCTGGAGCTTCCTTTTCTACTCATAATTAATGCTGCTCTTCTGACGAGCAGGAACGACACTTAAGGGGATAAACATTTCTTCAATGATTTCTTTTGTAAAGTCAAGTCCCTTTAAGCACCGGAATGCTTCAGTTCTGTCCTTTACTTCTATGCCAGTCCGCATAATCCTATTGCTGAGGGGATATTAGAAACCCCAAATAAACAGCGTTTGGTCTGTAAATTATTCATGAAGTCAACAAGAAATTTGGGGACCCTTTCTTCAGAACTAAAATACGATATGTGTTTTCTAAATGAGTGGAAGCTGCTCTCCAGTGAGTTTGTTAAACTGAGGGATTTTGAATGTATCTGAGCAAACTGAGAGGGGTTGGACACTGCCCAGAAAGTCACTGGAGTCCTTTGAACAGAATAAATACTGAAGCTGGAGAACAATTTTATGTCAATTTCTTTGATGTCAATAGAAAGAACACCAGATGCTGTCAGAGTGCTTTATGCAGAACAAGGGCAGGGCACCCACCCTGTCCTCAGAGAGTCATCCATTATTATACTTTGAATAAACATTGTCCTCCTGACTGACTCCGATGTCTGCTAACCCCGGGGCTTTAGCATCATCTCCACGAAAATCCTTGCATTGTTTTTCTTAATTGCTAAGTCTACGAGAGAGTCTCTGCCAGACAGCTTCTCTTTTTAAAACTTGGTGTCTGATCTAGAAGAGAGAGTACCTAGGATTGCCTAGAAGCAAGCCTTGTTTAGGACAAAAAGTACTATGCAAACACACGGACTTTTTCCTCCCACACTGTGGTCCTGTGCATTTTTTTTTTGTCAGTGCAGGAAGAGCTCTGCCATTCCTTGACAGTGGACGGAGGGCTACACACTTAATGGCAGGAGACTTACACTTGACAATGTACTTGTAATGGCTGAATTGAAAACACTCTTGGCAGCATCAGGTCAAGACAGTCATTTAAACTGAAAGATTGAGGGTCAGACACCATCTGGAGGGATTCACTTCCTCTGAGGTTCTTTCAACCTCCTCATGTGAATTCTTGTAAAGCAAAACCATTATTGCATCCTTCGGTTTCCGTTAAGGAATGCATCCATCCCTGGGGTCAGCCAGTAGCTGTTGCTGGTGTAGCACTGGCTTCTCACCATTTTGATATAGAATGAACAATCACAACCTGGCCAGGGTTTTGTTGTTTTTGTTGTTGTTGTTTGGTGAGCAGCCACTGGTCAAAAAACATTTCATCACAGGATTGACACTTACGTTTTGGCATTTAGGTCTCCAATAAAAATAAAAGATAGATGGTTAAGAACCACACAGCAAATGAGAATCAATTGATTTCATCTCACAGCTGCCTGAACACATCTGTCTCTCACATACAGGCATTTGAAGAGATAAAATAATAGCAAACTGTGGAGCAAGGCATGGGTTAAACTTGAAGTCTCCTGCAAAGTCCTGAGTGCATTCTTGCTTGACTACCAGGCCTAGCCCTGTTTCTGGGGCTCTGTCACCCATCACAGCTGTGTGGACCAGCCTCATGGGGGCGGGGCTGGAGCTTAATGTGGGTGACTTTGAAGTGGCAGCAGCCTGCTTTACCAGAAGCCCAGGGCATGGTCAGTCTGCTCCTTCTGCAGTCTCCCCTCACCTGCTGTGGCCTGCAGTCAGCACCCATTAGCTGTGAGTGCCATTAATAACTCAGACATGACATAGGGCTTTGGCCAAACATTAATCAGTCTTTGCTTTTCTGGGATTTCCAGAAGAAATACCATTAATTCTCACCTTCTTCATCAGTGCTGCCCCTGCACCTGCAGGTCATGGCAGCGTGGCTCTCAGACCTTATCTGTAGAGGTCAGGGGCTGCTGGGGGCACCATTTGCAACTCAGGGCCAACTTTCAAGAAGCAAATTATCTCTAAACTGTCAGATTTTTGTAATTTATTGAAAAGAAAAACTGAATCCAGGACATTTAGGGCATCCTAGCAAAGCAGGGCAGATGCTGGCAAGGATGCTGAATACAGTCACCCCTGAATCTGCAGAATGGAGACTGGCAGAGCTGCTGAATACGGGCCATGCTCTGTATCTGCAGGACACTGCCACCCTGATTCAGGCTCTGTAGACTGAAGTGGGTCACAGCTTTCTCCCTTCTTCTTGTCATCCTTTGAAGATAAATTTGAGGTTAACCACCAGAGAGCCTCTTCGATGGGCCCCTGAGCTCTGTGACAGACATATGTTGTGGTTCAGGGGGAGCAGGTGATATAATGGACCTTCCTGGACAGGCTGCTGGACTAAAAGGGAAGTCATACTGCAGAGCTAGCTGTGAGTCTCTCACCTCCAGCTGCCTGTCTTTGACCTCAGCCACATTCTCAAGGCAGTGTTGCTGTGACTCCCCCTCCCCCGACACAGGGGTCCTCTCTGTTTTCTCCTCGGCATGGTTTGTGTTACCAGAGCCTCAGGTGGATGCCTGGAAGCATTCAGTCAGAGGATTCTTTGGGAATGGCCATGTGTTTCTCAGAGTTTCTACAGAACCAGACTGTGGAGGACAGAGAAGACGCTCTCTCTAGCAAGTATGGGAACCACACGACATCCATTTTCCCAGGGTACACCTGTCAAAGAGAAATTTGATAAGGTATTAAAGGAAACAAGACATCTGAGGGAAAGGAAGCTAATGAGGAGGCATGTGTCAAGATTCCTGGGGGTCCTGAAGCAGAAGATGAGGGGGGATTCAAGCTCTCTGGGTTAGTGCTCTGTGGATCCAAACTGGCTCAGGCTCAGGAACACTGGGACACAAGTCTTTAAATGATGAAGCACACTTTGTTTCAGGGAAAGCTTCCAGAATCCACCCAAAGATGTTCTGAAACCAACTTTTCAAGAACGGACATGAGAGACTTGCTCCACGGTTCAGAAAGAACACTTGTTGCTCTTGCAGAGGACCTAATTACTACAGAAGACCCAGGTTCGGTTCCCAGTAGAACAGTTTACTACCATCCATTAACTTCAGTTCTGGGGCACCTAACACCCTCTTCTGACCCACACAGGCACCTAACACCCTCTTCTGACCCGCACAGGGACCAATCACCTGATGGTACACATACATACATGTAGGCAAAACACTCATTCACATGAAATAAACAAATCTAAAAAAAAAAATTATTCTTTTAGAAGAATGACTGCATGAGGGGGAAGCCAGTTTGACCTCTTGATGATCTTTTAATGCCTGACCTAAAAACACCCCAGGCAGGTCATGATAGGCCTTCCTTCCCTGAAAAGGAATATGTTTCAGGAGGCCCAATGACTGTCTCTGTACTTGTGTAAACCCAAAACTCCCCTTGCAACCATACACCCAGCAAGCAGCCTCACACATCTCTCCCCACAGGTCTCCCTGCTACCACGAAATGGAAGAGACAGCACTGAGCTTTGCCTCCTGTTTTCTGGTAAACTCCACAACAAAGCTCTTTCTTTCTTTCTTTCTTTCTTTCTTTCTTTCTTTCTTTCTTTCT
>NW_021604569.1:21028476-21041222 GCF_004785775.1 Grammomys surdaster | reverse complement strand
TCTTTCTTTCTTTCTTTCTTTCTTTCTTTCTTTCTTTCTTTCTTTCTTTCTTTCTTTCTTTTTTTTCAAAGACTGGTGCCATGGCATTGACTTTTAAGTACTCTGGGCAGCTGGCCCTCACTCAACAGTATATGCAGGGGGTGTGGAAACAGAAGTTTGAAAACATAGAGGAATAGGAAAGAATGGTCAAGACAAAAGGGCATCCAGATCTTGCAGGAGTAATTTTCTAAGAGAGGGAAGGAGGGAAGTAGGGAGGGAGAGAGGGAGGGAGGAATTATGCCATGTGTGTTCTTGGAATAACTGAGTTATGTTATTGATAGGAAGATTCGAGGGAGGTAGTCCCAGTGTGTGATGGTGTCATATGCAGCATGGGAGAGTCACATGCAGGAGTGTTGTGTGGCTGACTGTCTCGAGTGCAGTAAGCATGGTTCCAGAGGGCGGTTGACAGTGTATTCTGATTCTCACGCTGTTTGGTGGTTAAATGAGACTGACGACAGTCTTGCTGTTGTTATTGTAAGAATTACATTAAAGGCTAATAAGTTCAGCCCAGAAGCTCATAGCCCTCCCCAGAAATAAAGAAAGCAAGATGAGGCAGGGGAATGAGTGTCTGGGCACATCATTGGAACAACAGCAGGTGCAATTCCAGCCGCGCTGACTGCAGATGGATTTGATGATTCAGATCGTCCCTTGTCCACCAACAAAGGCCTTCTTGGGAGGACTGGACACATCATGCAGTTTGCTTTGCCCGGGTTAGCCCCTTTGTTCAGCTGAGCTGGAGAAGGAAATGCGACAAAATGTGAGCAGAGGAGATATTTTGGGGTTCTTTGCTAAAGAAGGGAGAAGAATTGCTGATCTTACGAGGAAACTTTGCTCTTTGAAGATTTTAATGCTAATTTTGCAAATTTGAAAATCTTAGCTGGCTAGGCAAAATTTTCAACGGAAGTCCAAAGTTCTGGGACAGAACTGAATTCCAGCCAGCCAGACCTCATGATCTCCCTGCATGGCTTCATGCAGCACAGATCCCCAGTGCCTAGGAGGCTACTGGAGAGGTGATGTGTTCACTGTACACAAGTGACCAATGACTTGAAGGATGAGCTGACCTCTGGGGTGAGAGAGTAGGGATCAAGAGCTATGTTTGGAACCCGACCCCTGGGATATAGTGAGTAACCAAAACCAAACAGATGAAACGCACTAACCAACCAATCAAGGAACCCAGACACTAACCAACTGACTCAACAACCACTCAGAGCAAGAAACCTTCACACACATGCACGCACGCACGCACACACGTATGGATGCACTCACGTTTGCACATGCGTGCACATTCACATGCCCAGAGGAAACACATATTGCTCACTGTTTTTGCTGAGTATGCTAGAAATGGGACAAGACCAAAAGCCGAATTCATCCGCTATCTGGAGGCTGTATGTCCTGGACTATAAATAAAGAAGAGCTTTGGAAGCTTGGTCCTTGCTGGGCTCACGTGGAGGGAGTTAGGCTCTAATAGTTACAGTGATGTGACTGAATACTGTTCTATGCGATACAGCTTCTCTCTGTCAGGATGAGTGAGAAACTTGGAATGTACAAAATAGGGACCTTCAAACAAAGGGTGGTGGTGAGTCTGACTTACTAGGTGTAGCATCCGTCCTAGTGTCAAGGACAGAGTGGTGTGTGCTGCATTCATACCAAAATTAGTGACAAGAGAGACAAAAAGGGGCCAAAGCAAACACCTAGAGGTGACAGAGAGGACAAAGGGTGCCAGAGAGGCCATGAGGGAGGAGATGGATTATAAATAGCAGGACTGAAAGCCCATTGATGGAGTGAAGTGCAGACACACACTATGGAGAAGCAAAACGGTTGCGTAAATAAAAATCTGAGGAGATTTTCCAGATGCTGAATCAAAGAGAAAGGGTAAAGGGATGATGCAGAAAGCCTGAGACAGCACAAAGAGCAAAGCCAAATACACTATTCAAAGACACCCAAGGAAAATATTTCTGTGACTCAAAATGCAAGGAGGCATGCACCTGTTGGGTGGGGAAGGGCAGGTGTGGCCACAGGTGGCCTTGGGTTGCAAACCTGGGGCTTGGCTTTCTTCTACATGGGGATAGATGGCAGTTTGAAGAGGTTAGGAGGTCCAGTCTCCTTAATAGAGTCAAAAGGAAAGAATGAGGTGGACCACAGACAAAGCAATGTCATTTCCAGGGTACTACCACGCGGAAGATTATTGTCATTTTCTGGTTGCACACACCTCTGCCAGGTACTGCCCAGCAACACGGGAAACTGGTTCTGTGAGAACCACTTCCCTTTGTCGTGCTTGCTGCTGCCTAGCCCCCTTTATGTCTAGCTTTTTCTCATCTCGACACTTCCTGTCCTGTTCCCGTTCCCACCTAGCTTCATTTTCATCCAGTTCCCTTCCCCGTTCAGACTCTGTCCCATCAACACACAGCTCTGGTTAGGTGATCTTCCAGAGTAGTTGTCTGTGCCAGGCAGGATGGCACAAGCTGCCTTCTGAGCCACCAGCAGGTGCTGCAGCTCAGAGCTGACTTGGTCTGGGTCACAGTGATGAAACTGTTGATTTCGGCATTTTGTAAGATTCCTTGAATCAGCACATCCAGAAAGCTTTTTGCTTTGTGTCTCATGGGGAAATGCTCAGCCCCTTTCCAGTGTCTGGAAAAAATGAAAAGAAAACACAGAAGTTTTTCTCATGGTCCCCTCACCCCCACACATCAGTCTCAATTTAGAGTCCACTATATCATCATTTTGCACCCATAGTTTATACTCGGGTTCATCTTTGATATTGCATCTTGTGTATGCTTAAATAAATATAGAGTAACATGTAAATTCACTCAGGATTCTCACTGTTCTGTGTCATTCCGGTTCCTTCTACTCATCCCTCCCTCCCCTGGCCCCTGGTGACCTCTCATCATTTTCTTCTCTTTCTAGCTTTTCCTTTTTTAGAATGTTATAGCTTTTGGCTTCTAGTTTGCAGTCTTTACAGATCTTTCACTTGCTAATACATACTTACGTTTGCTCCATGTTTTAATCACCATAGCTTAGTTTGGTTTAGTGCTGAGTAATATTCCACTGTTGGGTGCATCACGGTGTGCTTATCCGTTCACCCACCGAAGGACATCTTAGTTTGTCTCTTATAGAGACATCATTTCAGGAACAGATCTTCAGAATCCTTCCCTCTGTCTTGAGGAGTCATGGCCACAGTTTTGGTTCTTACAGAGTCTCATTGTGTTGTCTAGGCTAGACTGGTTTCCAACTCATGACCCTCCTCAGCATGTCAACTCACCTGACCAAATTTGCCAACTATGTGTGAAGCAGAATAGACTTCCATGTCCATGCTTTTGTATGGATATGGGCTTTCAGTTCTTTTGGGTGAATGCCCAGGAGTAGATTGCTGGGGTTTTGAGGAGAGCATGTAGAATGTTGTAAGAAATGGCTGACCTGTCTTCTGAAGCTCAATCTTGCATTCTTATGGAGTCCTTATGGTTCACTGTCCTCACCAGCATTGGGCTTTGTCTGTGTTCCAGACCCAGCAGCACTAATCGGTATGTAACAAAGGCAGTATATTTGAAAAAGAATATATCAATAGAGAAATGAATGAACGAATGCTACGTTTCCTCTAGATGCCTATTCTCAAAGGGGCAGCCCATAAAGGCATCTATCACCCCTCTAGGGACAGCTGCTGTGCCATCTTGGGGGGAGTATAGAGTCTAGGCAGCTGAGCTCTAGAGAACATGTTTTTCTATAGTTTGTATAAGGAAGGAAGAGTACTGGGATCAATGGCAGGTATAGTTATTGTCCCCACCTTGTGCCCACATGGACACAGAGGTCATGCAGGTGTTTGCTGTATGGACATTTCAGGGATACATCTCCAGAATCATCCATGTTTCCTTCCTCTGTCTTGAGGACTAAAACAGTGCACTGTGCTCTCAGCAGAAGCCTCCCTCAGGCTCTGTAGCTCAAGCAAGAAACAGACAGAAGGCCTGTTACCCGAGGTCTAAATGTTTAATGGACTGTTTAAGATACAGCACTGTAAGGGGAAGTCAACTTCCTCCTGGTGACATTGGACAATACGTACAGGAGCCTCAGAGGTCATCTTGTCCATCTTTTCCCACTTTTGATGCCCCAGGAACAGGCCCAGACTACAGCGAGAGGAACTGGCCAGCTGTTTGCTGTGTTTATAGCAGGTTAGCCTCTTGTATCCAGAGAGCCCATGGCTGAGAGTTCACTAGACTTTTCAGGAGCAACTGAGATCTGGGTTTTCATGTTAAAAAAAAAATCAGTTTTCAAATTGCCTCAGAAAAAGCTGTTGAATGCCACCTTTGTGGCCAGGTCTGGTTCTTAAACTTCTATCTAGCATTTTTGACTTAGTGGAAGATCTGAGTGATCTCCCTGGACACCCCACCCCAGGTCCTGCCTCAGTGAAGCTAGAAGGGCAGCCTGGTCATTGAATGGGTGGGAGCTGTACACATCATGGTGTTTATAGTCCTGCTCCTTGGTGTGTCCCTCTTGTGAGGCTGAGAGGGGACTCTTTAGGGATGCTTTATTGGTAGCCTGTGTCTGACGGAAGAGTGACTTTGGTGGGACTTAGGCCTTGGCCTCTGAGCCTGCATTTTCTCTTCTAGACATGTACTTCCTCATCCAGAGGAACCTGGACTTGCTGCTCTCAAAATCCTGTCATTTCTAGAGCCTTGAAGCTCCTGAGAGACGACCTGCCCAATACCTCCATTTTATAGCCAGAAAGCAGACAACTGCAGTGAGAGGTATGGAAAGATGTTGAGACATTCAGGATAGGTGATGTCACCACACAGCCTTTCATATTCTGGCAATACACATCCTGGCTGAGGAAGCTCTGGAGATACAAGATGCTGTCTCAGGACCAGTCAAGTCCCTGTGTCAGGGTTGAAAACAGCTAGATCAATCTTCTCAGGAAAAGGCTCTAGTAAGAATTATGGGAGAAGTCCTTCATCTGTTGCTGGGTGGTGAGGAGCCAGACCCAGCATTAGTGAACAGCAACCCACCCATGGGAGAAGGGCCAGCTGGACTCCTATCACTCAGAGACTGGGGCCTTGCCCCATCTGAGGCAGCTCAGCTGTCTACAGGGAAAGCATCTTGCATGTTCAGCTTCTGGCAGAGGTAGGCTTCGGGGTCCTTTAGGAAAACCCTAGCACAGTGGGAAGGTAAGATTGAGTGCACTTGGACCCACTTGTAAAGTCTCTGAAGGCGCTGGCATCATTGTTGAGCTTCCATTAGCCTCAACTTCTATTCAATTGCCCATAGAGAAACCACCCAAGGTAAGGGGTACAGAGATGGTCTGAGGGGTTCCATGGGAGAAAAGCAGGCTGGGAACTAATAAGAAAGTTGGCCAGAGGGAGGCATGGGCTGAGGGTGGAGGCAAAGGAACAGTTCTTTTTCAGTAGTGGACACATGGCTCACAGAATAGTCCTTAACAAGAATGTTAGAATTTCACTTTTAAAATGCTGGCTAGCTACCCTATGCTGCCTGGCAACTGCATAAAAATGAGGACCTCGTTATCTGTCTTCAGAGAGCTTGACGGATATTGCCACCCACTAAAGCAAAGTGAAAGACATGCACAGCTCATCCCCTTCCCTAACTAACAATGATTTGAAATATTCCATGTTATGATTGTTCAAAGCAATATGCATTTGGTGGGAACTGTACTTTAAGGTCTGACTTTCGATCTCCTCCTAAGCCTCTCTTATGATTCTGGATGATGGCAGATGTTCCCAGTCAGCCTTGAGGCCTCAAGGGACATATGTAACACCTAACAGTCCATAGTGCTATGATGTTGGAAGGTACGGTGTGCTTATTGCATTTTCCACTTTATGGTATTTTAAAATTGGAATGGGTTTCCTGGGACACAGCATCAAAGTTCTTCCAGGAGCACCAGGCAGGTAAAGGATGGAAGTTGTGAAAGTACCTTCTTTAGAGGGGGAGCAGAAATGACCAACACCCGTGGATCTAGCTAGCACCTCCCTGAAACAATGTCCAGGGCTGGCCAGCTCTACCTTGCATTTGTTTTGCTCCAAGCTGAATCTATTTTTCTAAACGATAGAGGGGCACAGGAGAAATGTACTCAGAATTCTGACCATTGTTCTGGAAAGAGACGGGCTTGGAGTCTGCTTGGTCCAGGCATGGCCTGCTCCCCACTATGTGTTGACTAGTTCTTCCAACCTGATATGAACTAGAGTCCCTTGGGAAGAGGGAACTTCCATTGAGGAATTGCCTCTATCAGATTGGTCGATGGACATGTCCATGGGACATTTCTGATTGGGGATCGATACGGGAGGGTCCACTCCACTGTGGGTGGTGCAATCCCTGGGCAGGTGGGCCTGGATTATGTAAAAAAAAAGGAATTGAGAAAACCAGAAGAAGCTAGCTAATAAACTGTGTTCTCCTACGGTTTCTGTTTCCCCTCCTGCTTCCTGCCCTATCTTCCCTCAGTGATGGATTGTGACCTGGGAGTTGTAAGATGAAATAAACTCTTTCCTCCACAAGTTGGTTTTGGTTAATGTTTTATCACAGTAACAGAGAAGCAAACTGATGCAGCCTACCCAAGAGAGACCTGGTGAGTTTTCATCAAATTGGGTTAGGCCTGGCAGGGATTCTATTGAAACCCCAGAAAACTTGTCTCCGAAAACTCATTGCCTCTCAAATCCTAGGAGACAACTATTTTTAGGGAGTGTTTTGTTTTCAAAGGCACATTGCTGTTGTGAAGCCAGCTGGGGGCTCATCTAATCAAGAAGCACTTGGGAGTGTTTATGCTAATCCCTGAAGCCAACCTCCTCTATTTGGAATCAGCTCCCACTCTTTCTCCTCCCAGCCTTTTTAGCTGTGGAAGAAGCAGGTGCTTTGCACACAGGGCCACCATATACACTGGCATCTCCACTGTCTCATGGCTTTGGCTTCCTGTAAATGAGCCCTATCACAGAGCTTAGCAGTGAAGTTCTTCAATAGAAGCTCATTCATACCAGCCCACACATTTTACATGTTTTAACATGTATGTATGGAGTACTGAATTATAGGGCCTTACACACCACACACACACACACACACACACACACACACACACACAGAGAGAGAGAGAGAGAGAGAGAGAGAGAGAGAGAGAGAGACAGAGACAGAGACAGAGTCAGAGAAACAGAGAGACAGAGAGACAGAGATGGAGAAAAACAAAGACAGAGAGACAGAGAGAGATAGAGGGAGACAGAGAGAGACAGAGAGAGAATGAAAGAGAGTGATATCTGTTCCACATCATTCTGTGCTTCAAGCTACTCAGTAGCAACACTCCTTCATGGCGTCTGCTTAAGTTCCTGCCTCCAGATGCCTCCCTGAGTTCTTACCTTGGTTTCCCCCGACAATAGACTGTGATCAGGATCTACAAGCTTAATAAACCCTTTCCCCACAAAGTCTGTTTTGGTCCTGGCCTTTATCATATAGTAGAAAGCTAATCAGGAGAGCTACTATTTTTTTTTCATGTTGTGACAAAAATCTCTGACAAGAAGCAACTTAAAGGATGAAGAGTTTATTTTGGCATGGACAGTTTAAGGAGATGCCTGGCAGAGTGGGCATGGCAGCAGGAACAAGAGGCACCTGGTGATAATACATCCTCAGTCTGGAAGTGGGGGGCAGACAGGAAGTGGGGGCAGACAGGAAGTGGGGGCAGACAGGAAGTGGGGGCAGACAGGAAGTGGGGGGCAGATTGGAAGTGGGGAGCAGATTGGAAGAGGAGACTGCATATATATCTCAAGACCCACCTGCAGTGACCCCTCTCTGTCAGGCTCCACATCCATAAGGTTCCACAACATCTCAAAACTACTAGCTGGGGACCAAGTATTCAAACGTGAATCCATAGAATAGATTTTACACTCAAATCATAGCAGCATGAATTCTGCTAAGGTTGTTTAAAGAGAGCCTTTCTCGATCTCTGAACAGGTTCCTCATCTTCCAGAACTTTCTGCATGTTGTGTAACAACCCCTATTCTGCAAGAGTATACTGCCAGGCCAGGTTAGCCAGCATCCCCGTTACCTAACGTTGCTTTTGCTTGTTTTCTGTCTGCTGGGTACCACTCCTCTCTTCTTGTATGTATGAAACTGAGCTGAGTTTTATACTAAAGTCTTTTCCCCTAGTACAATGGTTTCTAAGATAAAATCTGTTTCTATCTCTCAAGTTACCATTTGACTCTGGTTCTCTTCAGCAGTTGTGAAACAGACATTGTCTTTGGGCAAAGCTATACCTTTGTGCTTGAAGGCATGTGAGTTCCAACATGATTCTCTAGCACCAGCTGGCTGTGCAACAACTCAATTCAAGCCCGATTCCAGCTTCCAAGAGACCCAACAAATTAAAGGGCAATGCCCCAGCTTCAGATGCTAGTGACAAGGAAGTCCCTACCTTCCTTCTAGCCATCAGCAAAGTCAGATATTCTTACAGTCCCCTCTCAAGTTCATCAATTTACTAAGACCACTTAAAGAGTACAAAAACAGCCTGTATGTACGATGACCATACTATTACAAAGAATGCATATGAGTGGCCAATGAGTGGGCTGTAGGGCTAAATCTCGGTGGTCCTCAACTCAGAACCGTCAGAGGTAGACTATTCTAGCCTCATCGGTGTGGTCATCATATGACAAACTATGAGAGGAAAGGTTTCTCTTGGTAATGGTTTTAGAGGTTTCCATCCATGTGACAGTATGGCATAACAGCTTCCAGTGTGGTGAAAACTCAGCTCAGTTTCATACATACAAGAAGAGAGGAGTGGTACCCAGAAGACAGAAAACAAGCAAGAGTAACATTAGGTAACGGGGATGCTGGCTAACCTGGCCTGGCAGTACTCTTGCAGAATAGGGGTTGTTAGACATCACCACAGGAAGCAAAGTAGAGAGCGTTCTACCACTGACCTACTAGCTCCAACTAGAGCCTATATTCCACAACCCCAGCACTTTCCAATGGTCTATTTTGATTCTTCCATTGGATGAACCCATTCATTAGGGCATAACTCTCATGATCTAATCATCTCTGAAGAATTCAGAGGCATGTGAATGAATTCCCATAGTAGCTTCCCACAAGCTACTAGTGGTGCTTTAGTAATTTCCCAGACAGTGCAGTCTAACCAAGTTAGCCTTCATGTATGTCAGTGTGAGGGTGTCTGATCCTGGAGTTACAGACAGCTGTGAGTTGCCATGTGAGTGCTGATAATTGAACCTGGGTCCTCTGGAAGAACAGCTAATGCTCTTAACCACTGAGCCACCTCTCCAGCCTCATCTCCCATATATTTAAGACAGGGTCTTTCATTGAATCTGAAGTTAACTGATTTGGCTAGGCCATGCAAGTCCCTGGGACCTTCTGTCTCCATTGTCTGATGCTGAGATTATAGGCGAATGCTTCTCCTGGCTAGGTTTTATGTCAACTTGATACAGGCTAGGGTCATCTGGGAGGAGGGAACATCATTTAATAAAATGCCTTCATGAGATTGAGTTGTAGGCAAGCCTGTAGGGCATTTTCTTAATTAGTGACTGATGGGGGATGGGACAGTACATTGTGGGTGGTACTGTCCCTGGGCTGGTGGTCCTGGGTTCTACACGAAAGCAGGAAGAGCAAGCCAAGAAGCAGCACCCCTTCATGGTTTCTGCACTAGCTCTTGCATCTAAGTTCTGGCTCTGATTGAGTCTTTGTCTTGATGTTCTTTGTTGATGAACCATGCCGTGGAAGCATAAGCCAAATAAACCCCCTCCTTTCCAACTTGCTGGGAAGAAGGCATAGTGTTTTCTCACAGGAGTAGAGACTCCAACTAAGACAGTGCACTGAAAGTAGCTTTTTACTTGAGTGCTGAAGGTCCAGACTCAGGTCCTCATGCTTGAGGGCAGACCCTCACTAAGCCATCTTCCCAGCCCCATCCTACTTCATTTTTTCTTTCTGCTTTTCTTCTTTCCTTTTTACATGATGCTTCTTTTTTTAAAAAAAATTGCTATCCCTGGCCTTGAGAAATGGCTCATTGGTTAAGAGCACTGGCTGACCTTGCAGAGGACCTAGGTTCTCTATCCCACATGGTGGCTCATAACCTTCAATAACTTTGGTTCTGGGGCATCTGATGCTTTCTTTCAAAGTCTATGGGTTCCAGGAACACATGTGGTATGCATACATACATGCAGGTAAATACTCAAAAATATAAAATAACATCAATAAACCTTCTGTTAAACTTAGCTGTTTTGGTTCTAGGGATGGTCAAGGTGGCCTTGCACTCATTCATTGAGGAAGATTTAGTGGGACATTGTTTTATGAAATTATTTATAAAAATTTAAATTGCTTTCCTAAAGAAAAAGCTCTAAGAACTTGGAATCACAACCAAAGCAAAGCAAAGCAAAGCAAAGCAAAGCAAAGCAAAGCAAAGCAAAGCAAAGCAAAGCAAAGCAAAGCAAACCAAAGCAAACCAAACCAAACCAAACCAAACCAAACCAAACCAAACCAAACCGACAAAAACAGCCTGGGTGGCCACGGTGGTTTGAATAGGTATGGGCCCCATAGACTCATGTATTTGAATGCTTGACCTACCAGGAGTGGCACCATTAGGAAGTGTGGCCTAGTTGGAGGAACTATATCACTGTTGGGGATGGGTTTAAGGTTTCCTATGCTTAAGGTACACCCAGTATGACACACAGTCTCCTTCTGCTGCCTTTGCATCAAGATGTTCTCAGCCCCTTCTCCAGCACCATGTCTGTCTGCACACCACCATGTTTGCCACCATGACAACAAAGGACTAAACCTCTGAAACTGTAAGCTAGCCCCAATTAAATGTTTTCTCTTTATAAGAGTTGCCTTGGTCATGGTGTCTCTTCTAAGTGTCAGAGTGTAGAAGGGAAAGAAGTCAGTCTCGAACATTGCAGAGGGGAAAGTCTAAGTTAGAAAATAGCAGTAGAGGCCTAGCACCCATGGGACAGTGGTAAAAAGGTCTTGCATTTGTGTGCAGGGTTCCAGAAGGGAAATGGAGTGAGGTGGTACCAATAAGATATTGAGGGTATAATGGCTGCAGAAATCTCATGTAACCTACAGATTTAAGATCAATAAACTGTCAGCATGTTGAAATGCACAGAAACCCATCAAAGACATAAATAAAGATCCAGAGAAAGCTTGAAAGCATTTTTGGGAGATATCACAGTAACAAAGGAACAATGGATAAGATATTGTGGATTGTCCTCTGAACACAGAGACCAGGAAGAAATATAAAATAATACAGAAATTATTTTTTATTGAAGAAAACTTTCATATAATATAATCTAATCATACTGTCCCCTCCTCCCAAATCCTACTAACCCAGTCATCCCCCAACCCTTTCCACACCATTTCTTTTTCTCTTTTTAAAAGCTAAACAAGAAAGCAAACTAACTAACTAACTAACTAACTAACTAACTAACTAACTAACTAACTAGACAAAACTAGATAAAATTCCCAAACAAACAAAGAAACAAACAAAATCAAGAAGCATGCACATAGCCCACAAATATGGAAACCAAAATATACAACCAAATATCAGTAAGACAAAAACCAAAAACCAAAACCCAACCAAACAACCAACCAACCAACCAAACAAACAAACAACTCCACAAACAAAGCAATAAAGCAATCTGAGACCAAGAAAAGTCTATAAAAATATCATTGAGCTTGCTTTGTGGTCTACTGCTGGAACGGGCCCTCCCTGAAGTGTGATTAATATACTCAGTGAGACACCACTGAGGAAAACTACCTTTTAAATGCAAGCAGGGGCCAAGGGCAAGAGGTTTTGGTTGGAGCTGGGAGCTGGGGTCCACTTTTTATTTTCAATGCCAGGACCCCATCTGGTTTGAGCCTGTGCTGTCCTATGCATGCTGCCATGGTCTCCGTGAATTCACATGTACATTAGTCTTGCTGCTTGCTTGGAGTCATTGTCTTCTTCAGCTATTACAGTTTTTGTGTCTTCTTCTTCATGGATCTCTGAGCCCTGAGTGAAAACATCCCATTTCAGATCTAGTGTTCCAAAATCTCTCATTCTTTGCATATTAAAAACAACAACAACAATAACAACAACATAAAATCTGTCAACTCATGGACTTTACATCCAGAAGAAATATATCCTTCACAAACGAAAGTAACATAAAGATGGCTCAGATGGCAGGATGCTGAGACAACCAAACAGGACTTTCTGCTCCATGACAATGTTAAGGACAGTGACACAGACAGAGGGGAAACATGACTAGAGGAAAATGGAGTGTCAGGAAATGAGGGTAGAGCCACCCAAACCATCGATATCTATGGAAATAGAACAGTTTTTCCCTTAACACATTATACTTGTTGACAAGCATAGCATTTCCTGACAGAGTTGCCTGCATACAATTTCCTTATTCATCTGTGTGTGTACATGCATGTGGACAGGTACACATCATGTGTGAATGTGTATGTAGAAGCCAGAAGGCAACACAAAGTATTTTGCCTCATGTATACCCATCAACCCATCCACCAGTGTTTCGTTTTGCCTTAGATGTTTGTGATTGTTATTTTATTTTTGTTTTGAGACAGGATCTTTCACTAGTCTGTTTCCTGCCAAGCTGGCAAAGCTTGCCTCAGAGTCCCGGGAATCTGCCATCTTTGCTTCCCTGAGTACTGGGATTACAAGCACAGAAGCAGAGTGCCTTGCTTTTCCTTCCTTCCTTCCTTCCTTCCTTCCTTCCTTCCTTCCTTCCTTC
>NW_021604569.1:21010172-21028466 GCF_004785775.1 Grammomys surdaster | reverse complement strand
TTCCTTCCTTCCTTCCTTCCTTCCTTCCTTCCTTCCTTCCTTCCTTCCTTCCTTCCTTCCTTCCTTCCTATCTTTCTTTGAATTCAGGTCTTCATGCTTTCAATGAAAGCTTTAGCAACTGAACTATCTTCCTAGACTCATGACAAAATAGTGGTATAGGCAGGGGGCGGGGTAAGGAGTGTCCATAATCACAGACATTCTACAGTCCTGCTGAGGTGTTAAAACATGGATTCGATGTGAGGGGAAGTGGTAAGAATGCATTTTATAATCCCGAAGCCATTGCTACAAAAATACAAAGAAATCCAAACAAAACCAGAATGCATAAAGTGGGAGAGCAAATACAGGAGGGAAAGAAAACAACAGAAAAAAAAAACAAATAAAATGGTAGATTTAAATCCAAACTAAGTGATGATTATTCCAAATCTAAGTGGCTTGAGCTACATGCCTCATACTTATTATACAAAGTAAAGGCTTTGTGTGACCTTCCTGTGCGGACTTGTGCTGAGCTGAGGTCTGGCTATATGCACATCCTTACCACTTCTGGAAGAGGTCCCCTGTCTCCTCCCTCTTCCATCCTGTCCTTTGTTCCAATAACCTGTAGCATCTTTCTTGTTTCTTTTTTTTTCTACATATGAGAGAAAACATGTGGCATATGTCTTTCCCACACTGGCTTGTTTCACACAGTGTGCTAACTGCCTCTTCCATTGTTTTTTTTTTTTTTCTGCAAGAAGAGAATCTCATTGTTTATGCGGTGTAAAACTCCTCTGTGTATGTGTGCTGCACTTCATTCATTGATGGACACCTCTGCTGATTCCACGCCCGGTGTGCAGGTGTCTCTATTGTATTGCTGACTTTGATTTCTTCAGGAGTGGTGTGTACCTGGATTGTATGGTGAATCTATTTTCAGAAACTCCTATTAGGGTTTCTATAACGTTTCTAGATGTTTATATTTCCATCAGCCACATACAAATGTGCTCATCGGGTTCTCCAGAGAAACAAACTGATAGAATGAATGTGTGGACAGGGGAGGGAGGGAAGGAGGAGAAGCAAGGGAGGGAGGTAAGGAAGGATAGAGGGAGAGAGAGGTGGAGGGAGGAAGAGAAAGAGGGAGGGAAGGGGAAAGAAAGAGAGAGAGGGAAGGAGAGAGAGAGAGGGAAGGAGAGAGAGAGAAGAGAGGAGAGAGGGAGGGAGGAAGGGTGGGAGGGAGGGAGGGAGAGAGAGAGAGACAGAGAGAGACAGACAGAGAGAGACAGAGAGAGACAGAGAGAGACTAGAGTGTCTTATAGGCTGCAGTCCTGGTGGAAAGGCAGAGACTCAGTCCACCATGCTCTGTGTCTCAGTAGTCTCAATCCGGTACAGAGGCCCTGGCAAATTCCTAGAGAGCTGCTGTTCTTCAATCGATGTTGGAATCCTGAGGAAGTGGGTTCTAACTCAGGTGAAGAAATGCTTCTGCAATGAGGTAGATGCCTTGGCAGCAAGAGTGAAGACAAGCAGGCTGAAAAGCAAAATCTTCCTTCTTCCATGTCCTTTTATCTGGGCCACCCACCACCAGTGTGTGTGGCCCAGACTTAGGGCACATCATCTGATCTCAAGTGATCCAGTTAAGAAAATCTCTCACGAGCGTGCCCAGGTGCCAGAAGTCAAGGCAACAACCAATGGCCACCACAGCAGGGCACCTTTACTTAGCTTCCTCATGAGCTGTCCCCTTCCCCTTTGTTGTAGCTCAGGCTGCTCTTGAACCACTGATGGCCACAGGTATGGAGGATTCCCTCTCCCCACAGACACTTACCAGGGATTTGTATGAGTTCTTTTAAGAACTGTCTGTTTCCATACTTGTCATTGATTGATTGGTTGATTGGGTTATTTGTCCTGTTGTTGATGGCCCTATTTTGGGCTCTTTGTGCAATTTAGAATTAATGATGACTAGCGGGAAGATCTTCTCTTCATTCTGTAGGCCCTCACTTGACGATATTGATTGTTTCCTTGGTGGTGCAGAAGCTTTTTAATTCTATCCAGTTCTGTTTGTCGCTTCTTGCTTTTATTTCCTGAGTGATTGGCGTCCCATCCAGAAATCATTGCTTGGTAACCACACCAAGTAAATGACAGAGAATGCTTAGATAGATTTTTTTTTAAAGAACTGGCTTAAATCTCTGTTATTTGGAAGGAACTTATTTCAAATGCCATGATACAGCGAGGCTGAAAGTAGAAAGCTAGAAAATGCTACAGTGTAAAAATTGAATAGGAAATATGGAATGTCTATACTGTTACCAGGCAAAATAGACCGTAGAGCATAGTCTATTATTGGGACAGAGAGCCACACTACCTAACGAAAAAGGATCAATAGAACATGACTCTTGAGTGTGAATTCACTTAAAATCACAGAAATTAAAACCATGTGGGCAAAATTACAAACAATAGCCCTATGGTTATAGTGGGATATTTCAACGGGCCTCTCTCGGCGACACGTAGAGCAGACAGAAAGCCAGCAAGAACACAGAAAAATTAAGCTCTCTAACCAATTGCATCTAATTGATGTAGACAATATTACACCATAGAGCAGGAACAGTCTTTTCCAATAGACAGGGACTACTCACTCTAATAGAGACATGGACCCCAAATTAAACATTAACATATTAGGGAAAACTGAAATTGTACAGCACATTCTAGATATAATGGAATTGAAACAGAAATCAGAAACAGAGGGAGAGAAAGTCTCTAAATACCTGGAAATTAAACTATATCTTCTTAAGCCACCTGTGAACCCCAGGGAAAGTCTGGGGTGGGGAGGGAAGCAGTCTAAACTATGAATAATAAGAAAAATATAAAGAATAATGCAGGATACAGCTATTCTAGTAATTGAAGGAAAATTTATTCCATAAATGTTTGTATTAAAAAAGGAGATGGGGCTGGAGAGATGAGTTAATCGTTAAGAGCATTGGCTGACTTTGCAGAGGACCAGCCTTAGGTTTCTCAATCCCCATGTGGCCCTTCACAACCTTCTGTAGTGTTTTGAATCCCTCTTTGGCTTCTGAGGGCACTGCATGCATGTGGTGCACAGGCACACATGCAGACAAAACACAGACACAGAGAACAATTAAATCTTTAAAAAGTAAGATGGCAAATCTATATTCAACCTTCCATATTAGGAAACTAGGAAAGGGTAAGGAAGAAGCAAATCATTTTCCAAATCAATATTTGCAAAATTGTAGTCTTAGTTTTTCATTTATAATGTCTGCATTCTTTTTGCTAATACCTAGGAGAATCCCAGAATTTATTAATACGTATAGGAAAAATGTAAACTGCATTAGCGATTCTCACCTTATATATTGATAGAGATGCCTTCGTTATGATGTCCTGTGTGTTAGAGGGAACTGAAATGAATTGCTCCTTTAAGTTAAGCAATGCTTTTCTTCTAATTATTTTAACATTTAAAAATAGATATCCTATTTGCTCTGACTTATGTAGTGTTAGTTTTAAATGGGACATGGTGAGCTATGGGCTAGAGCACAAGTCCACTCTTCTTAAAGAGATGATGATTTGTCTATCATCTTGGAAAAAAAGGAGCTGAAGAATGAGAACAGATGACCATGGCTGTTTTCGCAGAAGGGTTTTTTAAAAGTTGCAATGACAAACTTTGTAGTTAGAAGAAGACATAGAGAATACTTTCTTAAAGACACATCTTCCTTTAGAGAAAATTCTAAACCAAACCCAAAGGAATGATACATATGATAATCTTCCCAGAAACTACAGTATCCTCCATGACAATTATCACGTATTATCAACATATCTACATAGCCTAATACTTCAAAAGATAACAGTAGACTCTATGTCATCTCGTTTCTCTTTCATCTATTTTTTAACAGTAAATAAAGTCAAAGGTGTTCTCAAAGGAACTTTAAATATTGTAGGAAATTAAATACTCAGTGTCAGGCAATGTCTAGCAATTGGTGTAAACTCTGGTCCTGGATCTGGAATAAATCGCATCTTTCTCAGCATACTGATGTCTGCAACTCAAAGGGCCCAGGATACATGGGAGACTCCCTGCAGCATGATGAATCAAGTTGTCACATCCAGCGTCCAGATGAGCTTCATAGCTCCCCATGGGGTCTTCCAGAAAGATGGTGTGGGTCGTTTACATATTGATCCCTCTCAGGTTTTCAGAGTCAATGTCTAAGATCAAGGTGGAGAAAAAGTAAAAGCACACTTCCTGGTACTCACACTCACTTCCTACTGTGTCTTCACATGAAGGAGAAAGAATTCTATGAAGTGTTTTCCTCTTCTTAAGAGGGCAGGAACCCCGTCATAGGGACCCCATCCTTATAATCCATGTTCTCCCTTACCATTAAGTGGGCATAGAAGCATCAGTATCTGGAAGGAAAGGAAAGTGTTTCAATGGTCATGGAGCACAGACTCAAGACATTCGTCCTATTGACAATTACTGATATGCAAATTTATGAATTAGCTAGGGCTGCCATGCAAACTCACCATCTACCTGGACCAAAATTGAGCAATTCATTCCTTCACAGATCCAGTATTCCTGTTCTGGGTCTAGATGAAGAGATTCTCTGATCTCCATGTTTGTGGTTCTGAAAGGGCTATCTTATGATGATGAGAGGTTTGTCCAGGGGCAGAGATAACCTACTATGTAATCTCAGGAAGGAATCTGTGAGGGTTGAAGCAGCAGACATGGAGAGAGTTTTGCTTTTGGGTCCAGGCAGGGGATGGCCCTGCCTTCTCCAGGAAAAGTCTCCACTGCATCTTAGAGCTTCAGTTGCAATGCCTGGAACATAGAAGCTAGAAGGCAGAGAAGAGCTGCTACTCAAGGGTGGTTGTTTTGAGTGACTTGCTTTGCAAGACAAGAGTTTGAGAGGCGAGCAGAGCAAAGAATGAGATAGCATTCATCAGAAAGTGTGTGCTGAGCATAGTGATAGGGATTAGTAGAAAGAGAGGGAAAGGGGCATGAAGGAACAGGGTGGGTGCAGGCCAGCAGGCAGCAGACAGTCAAAACAGGGACCCAGGGACCCACTGGAAGTTGTGGCATAGAATCTCAGTGAAGTTGACCAACTTTTTCTACTCACTCATTGAGGTCTCGGAATGCTGGCTCTCCTGCTCATCTTTTCTGGCAACTTCAAACCTTCACGACTGTCAACGTGATTGTGAGGATCTGCCTCTCACTTCGGAGGACACCACTGGAAGTCATGTTTGAGCTTTTGATTGATGCTCAGATCTCCATGGGTGACATCACCCCCATGGGTGCTTTGGTCCTTGGCTTCTTCCTACCTGCTTCTCCTTTCCTTGGTGATTTCCACCAACAACTTTCCTACATCTGGGTTCCTACTACAGAGACAGAGGTTGCCTCAGGAACCACTCTGGTAGGACAGCACCTCCCTAGGACATTGTGAGGGTGAATTCAGGAGGGATTTGTATGGCACTGAACTGCCTGTACAGGTGAATGCTTTAGAGTGAGTGGGCAGGCAAGTACTTGGAGGGGGCATGTCAAGAAGTAATGTCTAGGCAGACATACAGAGGCTTCTTTAGTAACCAAGGGCACCGAGGGCCCATGGCTTCATATCTAAGATGGTGAAGAACAAGGAGCCAATGATTTTCTTTGTTCTCAGATTAAGTAGACTGGAGAGGTGAGGCTGGGCAGGCAGGCAACAGTGCAGGAGCATGCAGAGTGCAGGGGAGCCAGAATTAGACTGCAGGTGGCCACAGAACGAAGGCCAAATGCAACACGGGGATGTTAAAAAATACACACTTAATTGCTACAGAAAGTGCTAGAGAATCGGAACTATATTTGGATTGGAACGGCTTATTGGCAAAATATTGCGGCAGATGCTGGAAGGGCACTTAATTGGAGGAGGCTGCCTGCTCAGAGCCCAGAGATTCTGCAATTGTCGGATGCAATTTCAGTTTTTGCAAAATATAGCATCTTTTAAAAGGTTGAGGGCCGCCATAGAAGCTGTTTATAGTTGTGAGAGGGGCATTTTTCTTCTCAAAATAATTTGAAATGCTCTCTAATGACTGAAAAGGAAAATAATGGTTTCTTGCAGGGGGTGTGTGTGTGAAGGAAAAGACTTTCTAAGCATCTGTGCCCATGTCGTTATTTCCTTTACCTTCACAGTGAAACCTCTGAAAATTAAGTAATCTTCTTTTCCCTTTCAAAGTAAACTAGGCATCCCGGAGAGTCAGTGAAGAGAATTGATTCCATCTTGTCTAATGAGGACGCCACACTGAACTTGAGACAACATTCGGTCAGCATGAGGGCTTCCGTCTGTATCGGGCTGCAGTCTACTCGTCCCTTTCTCTGAGAGTCCACCCCACGAACTGACCCCAGTGATTTTCTTCTGCACCATGATCCCAGCTACAGTTGGTTGGACAACTGGAAGGTCGCCTGTTCATAAGTGCCCTCTGTTGTCTTCTGGGGATACAGAGGGTGGAGACAGATGCCAGTGGAGTCTTGTGGAGTGGAATGTGAGCTGCGGGCTGAGTGGCCCTCTTTAGTTCTCCATATACCCTGACAAACACATTAAAATACAGGCTGCAGAGAAAAAAATCCTCAAAAACACATCTACAGAAGGCAGTTAAGAAGCCCGGAGGGCAGAGGGCTCCTCTGGCTCATGTTGCCACTTCTTGGCAGACATGGTCCATCCCTAGAACATGGCAGAGTCTTCTCTTGGGTCCTTTGGAAAACAAGCAAAGAAACAAATACCTTACTACTTTAAATAATTGCTTCTATACTTGTTTGTGTTGGGTTCTAGAACTTTCCAAAGAAATTATTAATGAAGCCAAATATCTCTCAGCAATGGGGCTGCAGTCAAGAGCTTCAAAAGAGGTGGGGAGATGAGATGCCACATGTCTCCTCAGGAGGTGGAGCACCCAAACTGCCTTCCCTCAAGATGTGTTGGCTCCTACAGCAGTCTTTTGGAAGATAAAACAGGACACGACCGCCAGATGGAAGGATATGAGCAAGCAGCAGGCTCTCCTCATGTCCCAGTAAAAAAGCATGCTCAACAAACCACAGGACTTGACACGTGCCCTTTCCAGGATGCTGAGGGACTATTCTGGGTGCTTGCAGTGCTGAAGTACTCTGCTCTTATGTCTCTAAGAAGCCCACCTTGTTGACTCATGTTGGAATTGGTTTCTGGGGACTCCCACCCACAGCAGTGACTCAAAGTCAGGGACCTTTGACACTCTCGCTGTTCTGCAGGAAGTCTGAGCACTGGTCAAGTCCAGATCTTAACATTGACTCCAGAGCTGGTCAGCAAGTCTGCAGCACCCTCCCTGTAACAAGTCCTTAACTGTGATGGTCGCTGCTGGCTGCTCCTGCCTGTTTGAGATCACAGTGGAGATCTAACCAGTTCTACAGGAGTACATCACAGCTTCTGAGTTAAAAATAGCAAGTAAAAATGAACAGGTCAGAAGAGTCTAGGAGCAAGGAAACATTTCAGCAGAGGGTGGCCAGAGCTGTTCTCTTCTGCTCAGACCTTGGGGGAGGGGCTCCAGAAAGAGCCCTGGAGAAAGGGTTACGGATGCAGGGCTCAGGACACAAGAGTGGTGCCCTAGGGAGAGCGGAGCAAGTTTTTTTCCTCATAAGTGAATGAACAGAAGCTCTTTCCTAAAGTGGTCCATTTCCTATTAGTTTCTGCCACCGTATACCTTCAGTAATGAAGTCCACAGGGAAAGGAAGCCCTTTGGATTTTTTTATGACTGGCCCCCGTTCTTTCCCACTTCGTTTCTCCCAGACCAAGGAAACTGCAGGATGATCTGTGTTCCGACCACATAGTGGTGACTGCTTTTGAGGCACGCACCAGGGGTCTCTCATGTCCTCCTGCTTTTGTTTCCCATAATCTCCCAAGAGTCACTGTTAAGGGTGGATAGTGTAGAGATCTCCTCTGTACTCTTGTGATGGCTCTCCCTGGGCTCTTTCTACTTGTCTGTAGAAAAGAGTCAAAACCAGGAGTGGAGTGAGTGGAATGTGATTCAGTTCTGTGACGTTCTATGAAGTTTACAGGCTTTTGATAGACTCACTGCAGTCGAATTACAGAGATGCAGAAGTTGTGCCAGCACTTCCCCTGCAGCCCCGTTCCATAAGCATGTACTTTCCTCTTCACCACCTACCCTAAGCCTTGGTAACCACTAGTTGGTTCCTATGAATTAGTATGTGTATGCTTATCTACAAATACAAAACATGACATGTTTACATTATATACTGTCATTATATATTATGAAAATGCTGTGGTACAGAATGTGACCTGTATACTTGCCTTTTTCATTCAGTGGAATAGCCCTGAGATCTTCCCTGGTGGTCACGTGTATCAGCATTGTATTCTTCTTTACTGAGTATTAGTCTACAGTATGCATGAGAATCATATTCTGTGTTATAGTTCATCTGTTGAAGTACAGTTCGTTCATATTTTGGTTTTTAATACTACCAATAAGGTTAAGGCCTCTATCTATCATCTATCTGTCTGTCTGTCTGTCTGTGTGTACGTGTATGTGTGTGTGTTTGTGTGTGTGTGTATGCTTAAGAAGTTGTGTGTTACAAATGTGTGTTTGTTAAGAAAATGCCAAGATGTTTTTCAGGCTGTCTCTCTTATTTTACTGTTTTGATTCCCACTAGTAACCTGAGTGGCCAACTTTGAGTCCTGCTTGCACTGGTGTGCATCACCTTTTCACTGTTGGCTGTTTGGTAAGGTGTGACCATTGGTGCTTTGGGTCTCCAGCACCAGTCAAGGACACTTGAAAAGATGGTATGTGCTCAGTTGTCCTTTGACTTCACATCAGTTCCTTTCTTCTGTCCATTTTCTCTTGCTGGGCCGAGAGAGTTCTCTATGTAATCTAGGCACTAGTTTTTGTTGGATACTGGTTTTCAAAGTCTTCCCCTCTTCCAGGCATGTAGCCTATCTTTCAATCCATTTGACAGTCCTTTGTGAAGCTAAAGTCTTCAATTTTATTAAAGCTTATGAAACTCATTTTCTGTTACGGATTGTAATTTTAGTGTCAAGTCTAAGAACTGTGGAATAAACCCTAGACAATGACTTTCTCCTGTGTGTGTGTGTGTGTGTGTGTGTGTGGTGTGTGTATTCAGTCTAAGCTTCATGCACAATAGGGAGGAACCCTCTCCTGGAGTACAACTTACATGTGTTATATTTGAATGTAACTGTGGCCTGCGCTGATTACAGGTGCAGGATGAAGGACATGGCTTGCATGTCCTAGGCGTGGGTGTGGAGCTACCCTGGCAGTATCTCTGGAAAGCATCGTCCTTCCTCCTCTGAACTGTTTGTAGCTGGCTGTACTTAAGAGTGTTCTGCTCTGCTCATCGATCTATGTGTCCTCTTGCCAAGACCACATTTTCATTAGCTACTCAGGTCTATAATCGTTCATGTAGAATGACTCCTAATGATTTATTCTTATTAAAATTCTGTCTTCTTAGTCTTATCCTAAATTTTAGGATAATCTTGCCCATGTTTACAAATAGCATTTCTGAGATTTTAAAATTATACTAAAGCTCTTCACCCTAGAGAAGCAATTTTCTAACTATATTTAGTTTTCTAATATGAAGCAATGTGCCTCACTACCACTGACAACCTAAAATAGTTGTTTTTCATTTTGCCTACCAACATAACCATCTCTCTATTTATCTGTGTCCTTGTTTTGTGTTCAGAAGGTGCATTTTTTTTACTGTTTTTATGTATAATATATAATATTATTAATATTCATATATATTAGTATGATATTTTTTTCAAGGCATATATTTTATTATTTTAGCTTATACAAATATTTTCAGAAGGTGAATTTTGACCTAAATTGTGCATCAGAACATTTCAACCTCAAATACTCCACCACTCACGCCATTAGGTGAAGTTCAATATTTGCCCAAGGTTCTTATTTGATATAATTTTTATTCAACAAGATATCCTAATAGTAGGCGTATTATCCAGCAGGTTTTGAAAAATACAAACATCTGTGACACATGACTTGGCTTTCATATCTCTTGAAGGCGTGTTCCCAAAGTGACCTCCTCAGGGGCAAATGATATTCTGATTTGTTTCCCACACTAGAAAAGCCCTTTATCTTCTAGCACTGCATGTGGGTATAACTGCATCAGATACACTGTTTTTTAAAGATTCTTTTACTAAATGTAGTTCTGATATTATCCCATTTTGTTTCATGTATCAATAACTTGTTCCTTTCTATTATTAATTCAAAATTTTTATTTTTTGAGGATTTCATACGTGAGTATTGTTTTTATCATTTCCACTTGGCCTCTCCTCCCTCCAACTCCTCCACAGCCACACTCTTTCAGATGTTCTTTAGAACACCTTCACACATATGTGTGCTTATTTATCCTGCTGAGTCCAGTTAGTGTTGCTCACGTGGACACGTGTTTAGGGCTGAGGACTGGCATTGGATAGCCTCTCAGGAGGCTAGGTTGGCCTCTCAGGAGGCTAGCCTCCGATTATTCTACTGGGTGGATGTACCACATTTTGTCTGTTTAGCTCCCTGGAAGGTACTTTTTGTTTCTCTCCCTGCCCTGACCTTGTGTCTAATATGAATAAAACTGTCATGAAGTCTTAAAAAATATTCATCCAATACTTAACTCTTTACATAACAATAACTAAGCACATACATCTCATTGGTATTCACATTTGTTCTCCTCTTTAATAAATGGTCAAATTACACATGTAATGACGAACTCTTTATGATTTCAGTGAATGTTTGATTTGTAGATTTATATCACAAACCATATATTTGGGGTAGAAATTTCTCAGGCCCAAAGTAGAGTGGAATGGAGAAGTTTCGGAAGCCCCGGTATAAGAGCACAGTAGATTTGGCATGCTGGCTTTGTGTGTTGACATCTTAATGAAACCATTCAATTTCTAGAGTTTTTTTTTTTAATTTATGAGACACTTTTGTACGTGCATGTGTCATGTGTGTGGAAGTCAGAAGTCAATGTTAAGCATTGAGACTTGAGATACTGCCCATCTTGTTTTTTTTTGAGACAGATTCAAATTGGGACCCCACCAGCTGATTGGACCAGACTGGCTGGTGAAAGAGTTTCTGGAATCCCAATGTCTCTGAGATTACAAGTTCACCCCTCCCCCATTTTTCTTTATGAATGGGTTCTTGTGCTTTTGTAGTAGACACTTCATGAACCATCTCCCCAGTCCTAGTTTCCCTTTTAAATTTGGACACTCTTTGGGGTTCTATGGAGACAACAATACCATCTAGAATGGGGATACCCTTATCTATTCCTTTCTGTTTTCATGCCCTTTGCTTCCTCCCAGTTTGCATCTCATTTCCTTCATAGAAACTATTGCCAGCACTTTGTGGGTTGTGAGTGGTGAGAGAACAACCTTCCATCTTCTGACATAAGGGAAAAACATCCATTGTTTCACCAGAACGTGTAATGTTAGATGCAGGATTTTATAATCCCCTTTTATCAACTTGAGGGCCTTTCCTCCACTCACGTACACATAAGTGTGTGCTAGGCTTTACTACAGTACATACTCGGTGTTGTCTAATCCTGGCCTGCAGTAATTGACATGATACTGTAGTTCTTCATTATCTTATTACTGTGACAGTTATATTGATTGACGTTTAAATATTGAACCATTCTTGAAAATTTGAATTAAATATCAGCTGGTTACAGAGAATACATTTAAAAATCAGATTTGTAAATTCTGTTTGACACTGCTTTGTTAAGGGCTTTTGTATTTAGATGAAAGAGGATATTGCACTATGTTTTGTGGTTTGTGTGCTGGGAAGTGCTAAGAGTGGCCTCCTAATATGAAGTGTAAAATTTTCTTTCTTATTTTCCTGAATAGTGATATTAATTCTTTTTCAAACATTACCGAGAATTCTCCCACACAACCATGGGGTCTGAAGATGCCTTTTTGGAGCATTTTAAAATGACAACTCCTTCAATACTTACAGGCTAATAAATGAGCTGTTTCATAACTGAATGGGTTGTCACACTTTGTGAGTTCTTTCAAGAACTGGCCCACTTCATCTCATTTGTGAACTTACACATATATGTGTATTATGTTAACATCAAGGTCTGCAGACTCTGTGGCCATACTGTATTTAATTTTGATGAGTTTTGTCTTCTTATTAGAGGTCCCTCAATTCTGCTGGTTGGTTGAAGTTGCTTTTAGTTTCATTGGTTTTTCTTTCTGTTTTAAAATTATATATTCATTTATTTAGGAATGTGTGTGCGTGCATGTGTGTATGTGTATGTATGTGTGTGTGTGTGTGTGTACAAAAGCCACAACATGCATGTCAAGGCCAGAGAATGACTTGCCAGAGTTGCTTCCTTCTTTCCACCATGTGGGGCTCAGGGATCAAACTCAGGTCGTCAGGCTTGGTGGCAAGTGCCTTTACTTGCTCTTGTTGGCAATGTTTTTTGTTTTTAATTTCATTAATTTCTCTCTCCTGCTGTCTTAATTCGTTCCTGTTCTCTGCTTTTGTTGGGATCACGTAATCTTCCTTTCTGTGTAGTGGGACTTAGGCTACCAGTGTCCCTGTCTCCTTCCTCTACTGTGTGCAGTTGGCATCCCAGCCACACTTTCACTGGATGCCAGGGGCGGGGGTTGTTGCTTGCAGATTGCATTCAGTTCCACACATATTTATTTTTCTTGTGAGATGTCTTTGACTCATGGTTACTTTAGAAGTAGTACACTGTGTTGTTTCCAAGTGTTTGGAACAATGCCAGTCATCTTCCATGTACTGATTTCCACTGTACTCCAAGATTGTTCTCCACTTTACAGATGAACAGTCAAGGCTCAGAGAGGACAAAGTATCATGTGAGTGTTAGAGGGGCTATTGGACTTTAGTGGCAACCCATGGTCCACACACTTGACTACAGAGTCCCAGCTAGTCTGGGAGGAGGTCCACAAACCCACTTTTCCAGGGGAGGATCTTCCAGGAAGGATGCTCAAGGCAGAAGTAGGTGAGCTGAGTTATTATCAAGTGTTAGGAAGTAAGGAGCTTGAATGAAAGAGTCAGGTAGAGTAAAGAGTATGGATCATTACTTTTATGTTTCAAAGTCTAACCCAGCCCTTTCCCATCTTGCTGCCATGGAATAAATAGATGACATACAGCACCTGCCAAGCAGGAGGGAAAAGGTTGCTTCTTCTCCTTCTCCTTCTCCTTCTCCTTCTCCTTCTCCTTCTCCTTCTCCTTCTCCTTCTCCTTCTCCTTCTCCTTCTCCTCCTCCTCCTCCTCCTCCTCCTCCTCCTCCTCCTCCTCCTCCTTCTCATTATTTGTTATTATTATTATCATTATTATTATTTTATTATTATTATTATGCCAAGTAGGAGAAGCTTGAAAGCCTTAAAGGTGAGTATTTCAACCCAAGGAAAGATGGGACATTCCATTTAGAGTTAGGGGAGAAGGGGGGATTTTAGATAATGAGTGGAATTCTTCATGAATTTACCAGTGGTTAGAGGAGAGGAGCAGGAGGATCACGGGAGAACCATTTTCCTTTAATCTCCACTCAGGCTAGCTAGTTCCACCCCATGTCAGAAACTGTCTGGTCCAAAATGACATTAGGAAAGGACATTTGACTAGAGTAACATAGTGCAGGTAGTAAAAATGAGTCTGGGAGTGGAAAGTTGTTCAACATGGCCTCCTTTGTGTGGCTGCAAATAGCATTGTTCCGTCCTTCAGGATACAGCCAACAGGGCACCCGATGCTCCTGTGGCTGCCTAGCTGGAAATCTTGTCTGAAACAGAAAGTGGGATTGTAAGGATCATTTATTCAAGTTCAAAAGGGTACTTGCCTAGTGACAGAATGACAGAATTCCTTTGTAGTCTGCACACAAGGATGTGAGGAGGCCTTGGACAGTGTGACACACAAGAATGAGAGAACCATTTTTTTTCATTTAAAAAAATTTCAGTTGGTGACAGTGTGGCACACAAGAAGGGACAGTCTGTGGAAGGGTGAAGAGCTGGCTCTGACTGGGGCAGGGATGGACCGAGAGGTCCTCTTGGTAAGGTGTTTAGTTAGGTGTAGCCTGTGTTTCAGAAAAGCAGAGCAGCCAGACTGGTCCAGTATATTTTTTTTGTGCAACTCTACAGGTAGAGGAGCAACTTATTCAACCAAGAGGGTATGATCTTAAGGAGAAGGGGGACATTGGTGCTGCAAATTGTCACCACCGATGATGCAGTGATTAGTTTGTACATCCAGCTATGAAGACCTATGAAGTGAACACAGGAATGCACAGTCTGGAAAGACAGGGAAGTGATGGCTTGGGTCCTGTATGCAAGCTCTGTAGCACAAGGGGGAGTAGTACATACAGTCATCTTCTTGAAATGGCTACATTACCTGATCATTGGAAGTATCCTCCAAGTGGGTAGCAGTAACCATGAGGCAGGAGGTGCAGGGGAGGCCCTGGAGTGCACTGGAGGAAGGGCTACAACAGGCAACATTTGTGCTGGGGCCCTGTGTGAGCTCATTGCCTCTTTGATTAAAGTGAATGGGAACCAGATGAATTCTGATCCTCAGAGAAGATCTCAGCCCCACAGTGACCCAGGGGACAGCCTTGGAGTGGCTCACAGAGATCTCTTCATGCTTAGGAAAGAGCAGACTGTGGGATAGCAGTCCCCACCAAGACAAGCAGTTATGAACAGATGTTGAAAGGCAACTGTAGTGTTTGGTCTAAAACACCAAGTATGTAAAGTAGTGTTGCTTTGGGGAAAAGAATGAACTCAAGGGGCACCTGACTTTGTGTTTATAGAAGGCACATGTAAATAGTAATCCATACCCATAAGATCTGCATATTTTATTGTATTTAAATTATTATTGGTTGAATTCTGCCCTCCCATAAATTTACATGTTAAAATTCTACTTCCCAGTACCTCATAATGTGCTCTCATTTGGAAGTAGAGTTGCTGCTGTTGTAATTAGTAGAGTCAGACTTCACTAGCTGTACTTAATAGGATGGACTTCTAATTCAGTATAATGGGAACCCACGTTAAGAGGAAAATTTGGACACATGCATACATAATGAGAATTCCATGTGAGGGTCGTCGTGACATTGCCACAAGCTAAGGAGCCACCAGCGTCTGGGGGAAGTAGTAACAGACTCCCTCACAGTCTTGGAAGGAGATGATACCTTGACCTTGGACTTCTACCCTCCAGCACTGGAAAATGATGAATGTCTGTTGTTAAAGCCACCCAGACCATGCTGTTCTGTTCTGTCAAAGTAAATAAATATATCCTTAGCAAAGAAATACCCAAGATACACGTGCCCTGTTAATGTCTGTCTGGAAGCTAAAATAGCGTCCTCAGTTTGGCACAGTTAAGCCAGAAGTTAATAATCCAACTAGAAGTGGCTAGGCATTGGTGGGCAGCCACCAGGCCCTGGCTTGTACTTGGTGGATGTTCAGAGTGAACTTCATTTCTTTGGAGGAATCTGTGGATTCATTGATGAAATATGGCTTCATTTCAAATCAGCTATTGTTAAAGAGCTGAAGTTGATTGAGGTAAATATTTATGTAATCTCAGCATGGGTGTTTCTTTTTTTTTTAAATTGGATATTCTACTTATTTACATTTCAGATGTTATCCCCTTTCCCCATTTCCCCTTCCCCCTGGAACTTCCTATGCCATCCCATCCCCCCTCCCACTGGTTCTGTAAGAGTATGTCCCCACTCATCCACCTACTCCCCCCTCCCTGCCATCGAATTTCCCCACACTGTGGCATCCCACCTTCATTGGACCAAGGACCTCCACTCCCACCAATGCCTGGCAAGGCCATTCACCACTGTATATACAGCTGGAGCCATGGGTCCCTCCATGTGTGTTCCCAGGCTGGCAGTTTGGTATTTCTAATGATGTAAAAATCAGAAAGGAAGATACACGTTTGGTACTTAAAACATAAACATGAATACTTTCTCCAAAATAGCAATACATGCATTCTTCTTTGATATACAGGAACTGTTCTCTAAGCCAGGCCATCTAGGAGGTCATTTAATAATACTCAAGAGAGGTCAAAGAATTGGAACAAAAGTATATTCCCTGCCCATGGAATCAAACTAGACATCAATCAGGGAAGGAATTTTAGGGAATTCAAAATGTCTATATACTTTTAAAGGAACTAAAACTACACTAACTCTCATAGACAATGGAGCAAAGGGGGAAACATGTCAGAAATTAGAAAGTACACTGACATAAGTGAAAACCTAACTTATGGGATAGGACCAAAACTAATGGGGTGTGCTGAAAGCAGTGCCTGCAGGGAGACTTGTGCCTATAAGACTCTATGCTTAAATTGGCCTGATGCCCTCTTCTGGCCTCTGTGGATATCTGCACACATGTAGATACACACACACACACACACACACACACACACAGACACACACAGACACACAGAGGTTAGAATCGAAGTGTTTTAGCTAGGGTTCTTTGGAGAAAGAGAAATACATATACACATACACACTTACATATACAATCACTTAAAAATATCTTCACAGTGTCACATGTTTGATCAAACACATCTGGACACTATGCCTCGTCAAGTTGACATGTAAAATTAGTCTAGCTTTCTACCTTAAGAAAGAATAGAGCAAATTAAACCTATGACAAGAAGGAAGGAAGGAAGGAAGGAAGGAAGGAAGGAAGGAAGGAAGGAAGGAAGGAAGGAAGGAAGGAAATAATGACTATTGGAACGAAACAGATTTTAAAACCAAGAGAGGGAACCATTTAACTCGTAACTTGATCTTTTGAAGAGAACAACAAAAATGGCAAACATTTCTAGACTAAAGAAACTCTCCATTTCTGGAGATCAAGAATAAAAGAGGGTCTGCTCATGGAGGCATATATCTGTAGTTCAGATACTGGGAGGCAGAGGCAAAAGAACTGGACAAGTTCAAAGCCAGCCTGGTTTATACAATGCATTTCGGGAATCTAAGGTCATCTAGTCAGACTCTGTCTCAACAAACAAAATAAAACACCTTCTAAAACCTTCAAAACAAAACCAACATCCAACCCCTCCTCCCCCCACACACACACAATGTGATGCTACTACTTATCAAATTTACAGAAATAAAATGAATTTTAGGGCCTGACCGTGGGATGTAAAACCAAGACAGGAAGTGTGGTAAGGTAGGGCAGGTTGAGACCTGGAGACTCGGTGGGCACACACCTGAGGCTTAGGTGACTACCAGATCCCTGCCAGACTCCTGACTTAGAAGATGTGCCATGTTTCTCACATAAAAGACATCACCACAGCCACATAGGCTCAAAACAGAGTTCTCCATGCTAATTCGGTTCTAGAGGTCCCAAGGGCTTAGCCAATAAACTTTCCTTCCCAGACATTCCTCCTTACAAAAGATATTTGATCTCAGACCCACCCTGACAAATGGGGTATGGTTTTATGCACCCACTTTCTGCCATGGCAATAAACTGTTTAGAACCATGGGCTGTCTCTTTTTACCAAGATCTGCCATAGGGAACCATGAGGAAGAACTTTGCTTACAGAGTCACAGCCTAATCTCCTGTAGAAGGCCTCTCTGCATTCACATCCACAACTGCCACCAAGCCTGCCACCACCAAGCTAACAACCATCTTCCTGATGGGACAAGCTGGAGCTCCTCTTGTCCTTTAGTCCTGGGGTAAATGTTCTCCCCAGCCTGTGGCCCCCAACTATGTTTTCTGCTCTTCCACGACTCCCAGCAGTTCCTTGAATGTCCAAGAGTCTGAGAAACCAATGGATCCAGCCTCATCGCAGGCCCAGGATCCACCCCGTGTGTTTCAGACTGTTCTTTCCCACCCCTGGAGTGGCATCATGGCGCTTCCCTATGGCCCAGCACCTGCCCCAGAGGAGGCATGGGATAAGCACAGTCAAACTCCCCGTGTCCTGCCTCCCCAAGAGGCCATGCCATGTGGCAGAGCAGACAGGGACCTACAACCCTACAGCTGACTGCGATGCTGTAGGTAGCTCAGTGTGAAAAATGTGTGAGAATCTGAGTTTGCCTCTCAGCAATCTGTGGAAAGCCTGATGTAGTTTTCTACACTTGTAATTCTGGAGAAGGGAAGGCAGAGGTGGATGGATCCCAGGATCTCACTGGCCAGCCAGCCTAGCCTGATTGAGAAGCACCAGATCCCAGTGAGAGACCCTACTCAGAGAATGAAGTGGATGGCACCTGAGGAAAGACACATGACACTGACCTTTGGCCTTTATATACATGCACGCACACACACACACACACACACACACACACACACACATATATATATATATATATATATATATATATATATATATATATATATACACACACACACA
>NW_021604569.1:20976971-21010072 GCF_004785775.1 Grammomys surdaster | reverse complement strand
CACACACATGGGTGCACACATTTGTTCTCACACAAACATAAACAAAAAGACCTTTAATAAAATATTGTGGTTACTTCTAGGCTGCTCTGTTAGGTAATTGTAGTGGAACAATTCCCAGAAATTCTCAAATGGAGTTGAAAAAAAAAGGAAAATCAAATAAAGCATAGTAAGTAAAGCCATTGGGTTAGTCATTTAAAAATCCCTTCAACAAAGAAAACCCTGAAGCCTCATGGCTTCGTTGGCAGATTCTATTGAATGCTTAAAAAAAAATTGACACCAACTTCCAAACATACAAGAGGAGGGAATAACTTCCAACTTATTTTACGAGGCCAGTGTTAGCCTGATACGAAAACCACACAAAGAAATGGAAACTGAAGCTCTTGTGAATAAGTTTGACAGCCTTGGGATAACACCTGGAAACTGAACCCAATACCACCTAATAGAGACGATGCCCAGTGATCAAACAGTGATCAAGAGGGGTTTGGCTTAAGAATGTATAGATGGCTCAACACATGAAAAACCCTATCAATGTAATACACCATGTTCCGGGGATCTGAGGAACTCTGAGTGAAGTGTACTGTCGAAGGGCACAGCTGGGTCGAGGACCCAAAGCATCAGATTCACAGAAATGCAAAGGCTTCCCTGTATGGATCAGGCTTAAAACTCGTAAAGCCTTCCTGGGCTCCAAGTTCGCATGTGCAAGTACAAGTGTTTACAAATGATTGATCACCATGTGCAAAAACCAGCAGCTGCAGATTTCTCCTCCTGGACATTTACCTCCCGAGACTACTCACCGACACGCACCTCTTACTGAAAGTAGCTACATCCCCTCCCCAACACCCCTACTCCCATCCTGTGCATAATAAACACACAGAGGTTCTGGGCTGCTGCCTAGTTGGTACCACTCCATCAGAGTGCACATAGCCCACTTGACCCCAGCTTGTCTATTCCTGTGTCTGTTTTTTCGTCATTCCTTTACTGCCCTACTCAGGTTTCTGGCATCCAAGCTACACAGGATACAGTATATATTAGTAGGAGAAAGGAAGAATACACAAAATCATATCAAAGACACTGAAAAAGCATCTGACCAAATTCATCATCCTTTCACAATAAAGATTCCAAACAGGTCAGGACTAGAAAAGTGCTTTCTCAACGGAACAAAGACTGTCCATGAGAAACTCAAAGCTAAATGTACATGATGCTGAAACCTAAATGTTTTCCTCTAAGCCCAGGAACAAATTCAGGATGCATGCTCTAACTTCTGCTCAACATTTACCTAGTCAGGATAATTGGTCAAGAAGAAAGTAAGTAAAAGGTACTCTAACTTAAACTATCTTTAGCGTTAGACAATATGATCTTGTATGTAGAAAATCCCAAGGAAGATAGAGGCTCACAAGAAAGCAAAGAAAGAAAAAACCCTAACAGCTAAAAATGAGTGTGAAAGTCTGTAGGATACAATATACAAAAACCAGTCTAGGTAACTGGGAAGCTCTCTCATTCTTGGGTATCAGGAGTCTTACTGGTGTTAAGACTGCAATTCTTTCCACGTGTTCTACAGACTCCATGAAGTCCCGTCTGAAATTTCATATGGAAATGCAAGGACTCAAAATAACTCAAAAGAGCCTGTGAAAAGAACAAGGTTGACACACATTTTCACACTTCAAAAGCTCGCTGAAGCCTATGGTTCTCAGCACATCCGGACACCAGCACAAAGATACATAGATCAATGTGGGTGGAACTGAAACTCTAAACCCAGGTCTATCCACAACTCTATGACTAACCAATTTCAGCAGTGTATCAGGGCGGTTCATTCAGGTAACAGTCTTTTCAGAGGATGCTGCTGGGATAATTAGGGGCCCAGGGGTAATCTGGAGCTCTACCTCAAAGCACATAAAAATTAAGTGCAGAAGAATCAAGTATCTAGGTGTAAGAGCTTAAAACGGAGCTCTGTGTTTTAGGAGAAAACACAGGTGGAAATCTTGCAATCTTGAACTAGGTCGTAGTTTTCTACTTATAATACCTTAAAGTGTGTGCGACTGAGGAAGAAATATGTCATTTGAATGAAACTCAAATTAAAAACATTTTGTGAAGTCAAGATCCATTGTTAAGAGACTGAAAAGAAGGGACTGGAGAGATGGCTTAACAGCTAACAGCACTGGCTGCCCTTCCAGGAGATCAGGGTTCCAGTCTCGGCAAACATTTATTATGTTAGTTCTAGAGGATCGGAACTTCTGGGTTGCAGGGTACCAGATACACATGTGATGCACAGATTTATGCAGGCAAAATGTTCATACACCATACACATATAATAGAATTCTTTATTTAAAAAAGAGACTGAAAAGAAAATTCATAGAGTGGGAGGATACATTTTTCAATTATATATCTGATGTGTCCAGGATCAGAGTGTATAAAGAGTTCTTATAAAACACCAATTTAAAAGACAACAGGACCAAAAATAGCAGACACATAAAAAAAAACCCACTAACTGGGTTTTAGTAGACATTTCTCATAGACATACCTCATGGAAATGGCTGAAAAGAGCATAAAATCATGCTCACTGTCATTAGCCATCAGGACAACTACAAGGAAGAGCACCATGAGATACTGAAATCTCACAATCCTTAGGATTCTAGTGTGGGTGAGGATGTGGACAGGTGGAACCACCATCTCTACTGCTGACAGAGTGGGAAATGGAGAAGGTAGTTTCACAATCACCTTGGGAATACATGAACATATTAAACACAGAGTTACAAGGGGATCCAGCAAGTCCGTGATGCATGCCTCAGAACAAGTTCACACAGAAAGCTGCATGCAACAGTTCATGGCAGAGTTCTTTACAATAGCCAAAACATGTGCGTAACTCACACATTCATGAAATCATGGATGGGTAATAAATGTTATATTGTTATGGCAGACCATTGTTCTGACACACAAACGAATGATGCAGTGATACATGGGACAGCATGGATGGAGCTTGAAAACCTTAATGAAGGGAGCCTGACACTGAAGAGCTCAAAATAATTATTTAATTTATAGGAAATGTCCAAAGAGTCATTAGGAGCTGATGATGGAGAAAGTGGTGAAGACTGGTTGGGCACTAGGGTGGGGCTGGGGTGGGTTCAAGTATGTGAGTAGTGACTGAACAACCTTATGAATGGACTAACACCCTGAATTGTGTACCTTCAAATAGCAAATTTTATACATGAGTTGTATCTTTTTAAAAAGTGAGGGCAAAGTAAAATTAGCAGGCAAATAAACAGAAAGGTTTTTTTTTTTAAACCACCACAATAAAAAAAAAGCTAATATTGTGAAGATACTGAGAACTGCTGAAAATCATCTTAGAAATTCCCATGGAGATATCAGTTAGTGACAAGGCCACGCAGACACAGAGCAGCCCGTGTTAGACGGAAGGAGTGTAGAGAGCGAGAAACAGTCTTTTGTCTATCTAACGACTAAATGAGCTCAAATTCACAGGGTGTTAGTGGTTATAGACTTATGGTTCTCCATGTTTTAAGTACTTTTAAGTGGTGTATTTATTTTCTCTTTTAAAATACTGTTTAAAAAGATGCTCCCACGAATGGTTGCACACTCATGTGGGTATCACCAGCCTAAACAGATTCAGTGGTTTCAAAGAGTACTTGAAGCAGGGAGCAGGGAGGAGTTGGAGTGGAAGGGATCTGGGGAGGATTTCCTGACAACACGTTACATATCTGTATAAAATTCCCAAAGAGAAATTACATGCAGACAAAAATGGTAATATATGATATATTATATATTTATAACAACCAATATTTATTTAATAACTAAGCTCTTGGAGAATTCTGGAAGCTTGTGCCTCCATGGGTGGGAGGTTTGGAATTTCTGATGTCTCTGGCTACACACATCCTGGAAGGCACTTAAGAGGAAGCTCCTTGTAATCAAACAACAGAGAAGAGGCCCAGCTCTTGATGGAGTGCACCAGGATCCACGTGGCCAATACCTGGGAAATAACAGAAAAGCAGGTTCAATCAAGGGTCCCAAACTCCTGCCTCAGGAAGCACCAGGACTCCCTTCTCCAGACAGAATTCTTCGTGTCAGTAGCAATGCCCAAATCTACACATTCCAGAAGCCTCCTGAATCAAAGCCAGGCGGGTACAGAAGCTGCTAGGCAAAGGGTCATGGGAAGCCCAGACCTGACTTTAGGGAAGGTGAAGACCCAGACAGCCACTGTGGCGGAAGTATAGCAGACTATCTAGATCTATGTTGAAACAGCTCCTTATATGTTCCCTGTAGGGGTGCGAGTGCCTAGAGTAGGATCCAGGGGCTCTGACTGGGAAGACAAAGAGAGGGCAAACTCCCCAATTCCAGCTAGGAGCAGAAAAGTATGGTTACAGTAATGTTTCAGCAAAGATGTGACATGTGGGGGATTGCCTGGGTGCAAAGAGGGTGGGAAGGAATGGAGACTAAACTTGACGGGGGAGATGCCTCAGGAAACTATATGATTACAAGCTTGGCTTTCCCCTCCCTTTTCCCCTCGGTCTCTCTCTCTCCTTTCCTTCCTCCTTCCCTCCCTCCATCTCTGCGTGCTTATTATCACTTATGTGTGTACTTGCTTGTGAGTTCCTGCATTCCTGTGGGTACCGATTGGGGTAGTCTGGTACATACTTGGAGCCTATATTCAAGTCCAGGCTTTGAGTAGATCACTTCCTGTGAAATATCCCCTGTCACTGAACCTAAGTGCTGAGGGGCTTAAGCTAGGATATGCCTCAAAGATAAGTCTGTTTGGGCCAGAGGTATAAACACAGCAGAACACTGTGACCTTTCATGTTCTAGAAATGGAGGGATGGAGGGGTTCTTATACTTTACTTGCTTTTTTTTTTTTTACAATAACCTAAGTTAGCAGGAAGCCACTGCTGTGCTTGAAGCATGGCAAGTCCCTTGTCTTGCTATGTGTCCATTCCCCACTGACCTCATGGACAGTAATACATACACCACACTGAGCCAGGCATGGGTGTGTGGGCCAGCACCAGGGGAGCACTGTTGATATGTGTGCTATGGGAGTCATGGACCCACATGGAGGAAACCGCGTCCTCTCTGTACCTTTCAAGTGCTCCAAGTTCAGTTGACTGTGCAACTTTGATGTTTGATTTTTTTTTTCTATTTAGCATTAGTTCATAACAGCCTGTTGGAGCCATCATTGGTTTTTAAGGCTCTTGACACTGAAAGTTGAGGTTAAAACTACAGGCACTGATTCTCTGCCCTGGAAATTATGCTCACTCTGTAGCTCTTTGGAGAAAAGACTTGAACAGGGCTCTTTAAAGGCCCCTGAGCACTAAGATAAACTGGAAAATCCCTATGTAGCTTTCAAGTTGCTTTTGTTATAAACTCTGAGCTGTCCATTCATGGCTGGCTGTGTGAGGATGGGAGCAAAATGGCAATGACCTCATAGCTGCATAGTTGCCTTCTCAGAAAGGGGTATGCACATAGGTTACCTGGTGAGATACACTTCCTGTTGGTGCATCAGGGAATGCAAGGCCCAATGATTTCAATATCTTTCCCTAATTTTCCAATTAGACTTGCATAACTTTCTTTCTTTCTTTCTTTCTTTCTTTCTTTCTTTCTTTCTTTCTTTCTTTCTTTCTTCCTTTTTTTTCTCTCTCTCTCTTTCTCTCTCTCTCTTTCTTTCTTTCTTTCTTTCTTTCTTTCCTTCCTTCCTTCCTTCCTTCCTTCCTTCCTTCCTTCCTTCCTTTTTTTATTATGTTGTGTTGTGTGCATGGATGTTCTACTTGCACCTTATACCATATGTACACAGTGTTCTCAGAGGCCAGAAGAGGGCATTGGATTCTCCAGAACTGAAGTTACAGATGGTTGTGAGTTGCCGTGTGGGTGCTGGGAATTGAACCCAGGTCCTCTGAAAAAGTAGTCAGTGTTCCTAACTACTGAGCCGTAGTTCCAGTCCCATAATACCTTTACTTTTAAAATAGTGAGGATCTAGTAAGACACAGGTCCTTTTGTTAGGAAGGGTGTGCATGAGTGGTCTTTCCTAGCAGCATGGCAAGTGTTCTTACCTTGGGATGCAGTGAAGTGACAGCTCTGTCATCTGGGCAGTTATATAAACATTCTCTGGCCTCATGTAGCTAAACAGAGCCTCAGGAGATGACAACCAAAAACCTCAGCTTTCCTAAGTTCTCAAGGTGATTATGATATAGGCTTAGGTTTGAGAATACCTAATTTATAGCAAAAATATAGACAGTATTCCTGTTTATACAAACCAACAGAACATCCACATGCAGCTAACGATATAATATACATCTATACATATATATGTATCCATGTACATATATATGTATATATGTATATGTATATATATATATATACACACACACACATACATATAAAATGCTGCACATACAAAAGAGTCACACATAGTTCATTTACACAAATACATGTACACAGAACACATACATATATGTGCATATACATATATAATAATATACATATTTAATTATTAACAAACACAGGAGGACATATAACACACATATATGTACATGTGTATAAACAACACATACATGTATGTACACATATACTTAGCAATGCATTCATATATAAATACAAGACATACATAATACACACATAGACACACAATATATGCCTATACATATATATATATAATATGCACATACACACATGTATGATATGCAACATTTATAATATGATACATAAGTAAAACACAATGTCACACACATATAATGAATACATAAAGTATTCTTACTTTATTTGTTTATCTATTTATTTATTATTTATTATTTTTATCCATGAGCACATACATATATACAAAAAATAGTCCAAGACTCTCTTATGACCTTCACAGGAAAAAGTGGCAAGCCAGTAGAGAGCAGCCCTGATCTCTCTAGCAGCCTCACTTGCTGCACAGTCATAGGTTTTTCAGTCTGTAAAAAGAGAGTAAGGCTAACCTGACAGACCGCTAAAACATTAGGTCTGCCTCGAGATGGATCAGAGCTTAGTAACCTCTCAGGGTCAGATTCTGCTGGGTGTTTGGTCTAGCACACTCTGTTTCTGGCAGTCAAAGACCTGAACTGAGTGGTGGCTTGACCTGGGATCTCTGGAGAATCTCCAACCATACGAGACGGGACGACCTGTGAGTGACAGGGCTTGAGTTCATTTGGAGTCCTCTGTGCTCCCAGCACATCCACAGATGCAGGCCTATTCACGCTCTCCTTGTAGAACATATGCTTCCTTGTGGACACTTTTGCCAAGGGAGCATGCTGCAGGGCATCTCTTCATGATCAGTTCAGATGCATTTTTTCCTATGTCTGTCTTTGATCTTCAGTTAGGTCTGTGTATGAGCAATCTGTGGCTATGGGGTTGGTCTATGTGACATGGAAGCAGATTCACTCTCAGCTGTGGAGATAAAGTTTTGTTTCCATGTGGTTTGTCTTTCTGTGTTTACGATGTCCTGGCAGACAGGTATTCTCTACTGTCCTGTCATAGTCTGTCTCCAAGCATCTGGCCTTTGGTACCTTATAGAGGCCATCTTTCTTGCCTCAAAGGCCATAAGAGTCTCCTTCCTCTTATAGACAAGTCAGCATCACCTTTACCTGAGGTCTGGACTCAAGCCAGACTCCAGGTTCTCATTTTGTAGTCTTTTAAAATTGAATATATATCATTTTCTTGGGAATCAATAATGCTATCTCTGTCAAATTTCATATACAGATGGGTCTATTTCTAGATGATTTGGTTCCATTGTTTGATTCTGCCTCCTCTTCCTTCTGACTCCTTCCCTCCCCTCTCCCTCCTTTCCCTCTTCCCTGTCCTAGAATATATTTTCTTTTTCCTTTTATTGAAATAGTTTTTTTCACATAATATATCCTTGTTACTGTCTTCCCTCCCTCCACTCCCAGCATCTCCCCACCTCCCCTCCCAGCTAGATCCATCCCCTTTCTGTATCTCATTAGAAAATAAACAGGCTTTTATGAGATAATAATAGAATAAAATAAGATAAACCATAATAAGAGAAAAACGACACTTCAAAATTGGACAAAACCAACAACAACAGAAGGAAAAGACCCAAGAGGAGGAACAAGAAACCTACTCACACACACTCAGGAATCCCATAAAAACACAAAACCAGATGCCATAATATATTCATACTCAAAGGGCCTGTAGGGAAAAAGTGAGAAGAAAAAGTATTAACAAAATAAAAAAGGAAGGTTCCCTACAGTACATTATGATGTGAGATCCAAAGGCACCGTCGAATTCATCTTCTGCTGGCCATCTACTGCTGGGCACACAACCTACCTTTAAGAATAGTTTGTTTTCCCAGTGAGAATTCCTTGTAGAAAAGTATATTTTCATTTACAAGTGTTAATTAATTGGAGATTGCCTCTGGGTTAGAGATGAGGACATGTGTCCCCCTCTCCTTTCAGCTCTGGGACACCCACCTGTGCAGACTTGTGCAAGATGCTTCAGTCTCTGTTAGTTCCTATGAGCTTTGAGTATGTTGACTTAAAGGGCCTTTTTCCTTGGTGACTTCCATCCCTTCTGGCTCTTACAGTTTTTCTGCTAGCCTTCCTTGAGCCCTGAGGAGAGAGATTTGATGGAGACACCTCATTTAGGGCTCAGTGTCCCATGGTCTCTCATTCAGCACATCGTATCTGCTGTGGTTTCTGTATTTGTTCCTGTCTGCCACAGGAAGAGGCTTCACTGATGAAGGCTGAACAAGGCATTGATCTGTCGCCCTGGCTGGAGTTGCTAGGATATCTTATCCCTCCTCAAGGCTGTCTTCACATAGGAGCTTTAGAATCAGTTTGTAAAAAGTCCCTTAAGACACTTGCTACAGTTTCAATGAAATTACAAGTCACATGGGAGTGAATATATATATATATATATATATATATTTATATATATATATATATATGATTTTTCTCTTTTTTATGATTTTTCTCTTACTCATAGAAAATCCTTTTTATTATTTATTTGGTCTACAGTTACATCTGGAAAACCTAAGTTTTAAATCCCTACAGGATACAAATTTTTGGTAAGTTTTATTTTTAGATATTTTGTAATACTTACTTTTATTATAAGTGGAATCTTTTAGAAATTTCTATGTCATAATTTTTCAGGAGTACAAGGGTTTGATGTTGATCTTATTTAACTGTATTGTTAAAAGCACAGTATCCTGAAGTTTGGGGATTACACTCATATTTTTATATGATAAGCCATGTTTTATACTGTATGAGACCATCTAGTGGTTCTGTGTGTGAATGTAGGCTCCCTTGCCATATTCCTGATTTTTTTTAAGGACACTTTTTTCTAAGATTGACTATGAACTATATCCATCCATCCATCTAGCAATCTGTAGTTTTTAATATCTATAGTTTTTGACACTATCATACAGCCTGTTTTTCATGTTCTTGATTTTGTTGACAGACTTTGGGAACAGAGAGGAACTCCGGGACAATTTTACCGGAATTTTAAGGACAACAGACTAGATGAGCGGGAGATCTCACCAGCTGCACAGAGGAACTGGGGAAGGAGAAGCTGACAGTTACATTGTCTGCTACACTATCTGTGCCTGGAGCAAGAATCCCTGAACAGTAGGAGTCTGCCAGTTGCTTGGATGGGGTGTCTGCAGAGAGGGACTGTCAGGACAAGCAGCTTGGGAGTTTGGTTGGTGTCCAGAGAGGGATATGGAAGGAGTGGGAAAGAGAGAAGCTTAGAACTGGGGAAGCAGGCAGGCTCATCAGCAACTTCCTCTCCTCCTCTCCCCTTCTCCCCGTTTCATATCAAGTCTTTGGGGTACCACATTTCTTGTCACCTTCTGACTTCAGGCTGGTCTTTAGGCTTCAAAACAGTATGATTTCTTTGCAGTAGGGGATCTCAGACCCTTGTCTCAACTGAGGAAGCACCTGCTGTTTGCATCAACAGGGTGTTACCAGCTAATGACCAAACTGTGTAAAGGGGGCTATTGACCATTAACCATGTTGTTTGTGTATGGGAATAACAGCATGCTATTCATATATCCTAAAGGGGATCCAGATAAGGGAAAGAGAGCTGTGTATCTCAGAAAAGATGCTGCACAGGGATCATGCCATTTGAACCACAGGAAGCTCACGTATATAATCAACCAGTTGCAAATTGCCTCTTTTGTTCCATTTTCTTCAGCATAGCATCCCTCAACACCACTGAGACACCCATCAACACCACTGTACCTCAGGCTGGCCTTTTAACCTATTGTTATCTTGTCTGGAGCTTCTCCTGTGCTGGGATTAGAGGCATGTGCTATCACTTACTAGCTTTCCAATGGTCTGACAGATAAGTGTTATCAGCCTGGACTGACCTCAGATTCCCAACTGTCTACCTCCTTCAGCATCTCAAGTGCTGGGATTACAGGTGTGCACCACATCTGGCAATAATGAAGTCTTATATACTTGCAATTAGCTAAGCAAGCAGATTTCAAGTGTTTCTTCCACACACAATGGTAGCTGTCTGAGATGGTGGACATGCCACCAAGCTTGGTGGCAGCCATAGTTTCCTGATGTATTTAAATCTCAAAACAATACTCACACATTTTGAAGACATACGGTTTTGGTTATTTACTTTTCAACAAAATTATTTATATTTTAATGGAATATACAAAGGATATTGTGTATTTGTTTTCTATTTTGGACTTTAAAAAAGCAGTGCTCTTGTTATAGAAGGATGGAATTGGAACGGGATAAAGTTTACCACTGAACTGTTCAGCTAGCTGCTCCACTAATCGTGCTGGCATCTTCTCTCTCTCTCTCTCTCTCTCTCTCTCTCTCTCTCTCTCTGTGTGTGTGTGTGTGTGTGTGTGTGTGTGTGTGCGTATATGCTCTGCTTTGTGGCTCAAGCTGGCCTTGTGACACTGTTGCTCCTTCTGAGACTGCAGGAGTGGGCCAGCATGCCTGACTAATTCTAGACCTTCCTGTGCTACCATGATCCACATGTGACATTTGAGTTTATTCTGTAGTTGGATTCTTAGTTTTTAACAGTTCATTCTTTTCCTTTTCTGTTTAAGGATTTGAGGCTCTAACGTTCTGATTGCTGCTTTCTGGCTGTTCATCTTGTAAGTATTGATCTGGCATGTTTTCACTGTCTGCTTTTAAGGATTTCAAATGTTTTTGCTGTGGTTTCGCCTGGTATCCTGCTGTAGTTAGAAGTACATGTTTCTTATTTGTTTGGTAGCACTAGGGTCCAGCAAGCCTGTACAAGAGAATCTCACTTACCTAGGCAGGTGATCCATACCTGAGCTTCACATCAGTTCTTCAAATTCATTTGAAATGATATACATATGGTAAGGTCTTAAGATTTTTCAAGAGTACATGTATCTTAACTTTATTGTTTCTAGTTGTTCTGTATGAATCTGGCTCTTTTGAGAATTTTAAAGGTTGCTTATGGAGAGGGATGGTCTGATCAATCTCATCCCCGCCCTCTCAGTTTTCATGTAGACTTTTTGGCTGAGTGTAGGAATCAAATTAGTATAAGGCTAAATAACAAATGAGAAGTATACAAGTTTTATTAATTTTACGCCTACGAGGGGGCATGAGAGAGTGAAGTCTAAAATCTTCACCAAAATACTATGTGCTGGCACTTCTTAGACAGAGGACAACTAGTCTGTGAAGAAATGACTGGATAAATGGATCTCCAGAGTAAGGTAGTGACTAGGAGAACCATTGGGCAATGAAAGGTGAGAATGGCGGTCCCTGAAAAGCCACACCTATGAATGGGTAATTGGCTGAGTTGCTGGAGGTTCAGAATGATGCAGATGGACAGCCAAGATGATTTTGGGTAATCTTTAGTCCCCTTAATAGGCATTTACCAATTACACCTGAATCTGACCTAACATCCTCGTGACTCTCAGGTGAGCCCCTTTGAAGTGTTGACTTAGCAGACCACTAGCTTCCTCTAAGCCAAGAGCTAAGAAGGCTGTCAGATAGTACCTGATACCTGAGCAGAGATTTCCTTGCTTGCTGCATGAAATGTCCATTAGAGGATTAAATTAGTCAAGAAAGCATCATTAACAAAGAAGCAAGGCAAAGCAAAACAAAGCAAAACTGTAAAATGACTATTTGACAAACAATCCCTCTCGATTGTCCTAAAATCCTAGTATAAGCTCAAGGTTGCATTCTGCCTATCACTTTCGGTGCCTTAGGTTAGCCAACCAGTAAAAATGTGCACTCTGATCATTCAGACCACTCAGTGGGTTTGCCTGCTCCATTAAGCAGGGCTACCCACCGAACATGGAGCTCACTGATTGGCCTAGGCTGGTTGGCAAACAAATTCCATGAATCTATTAGTCTTTATGCCCGCAGTGCTGAGGTCACAGATATGCGCTGCTGCAGCATGTTCGTTCTTATGTGAGTGTTGAAGATGCAAACTCAGGCTGGCATGCCTGCTCAGCAGATGTTTTTATCAATGCAACCATCTCTCCAGTCCCCGAAAGGACACATTTTGATATGATATGTGCTTATCTCCTCATACTCACAGCTGCAGGAGGCTAGAAGGATACCCTTCTGCAGGCTCCAGGGAGAACATGGTCTTGAAACCTTGAGTTTGAAGCTCTGGCTTCGAGACTATGAGAGGATGCATTTCTGTTGTAAAATAGTCACCAGACATTCCCGGAAACGTCTCTGATGTTGAATGGTGTCCGACTTTGCTTTCTCCTGGTGAGTTAAAGATCATGACCAAAAGCAACTTGGGAAGGAAGGGTTAGTGGTCCCAATTACAGCCCATTATTGAAGGCATCCAAAGAAGGACTCAAGCAGGGCAGGAATGTGGCGGCAGGAACAAGGCAGAGACTTGCTCCTCTGCCTCACGGTCTGATTTTTTTTAATCCCACTCAAGACCACCTACCCAGGGATGGCACTGCCCACTGTGACTGGGTCCACTCACATTAATCATTAGTGAAGGAAATATCCCACAGATTTGTCTACAGACAATCTTCATGGAGGCAATCTCTCAATTAAGGTTCCTTCTCTCCAATGACTCTAGTTTGTGTCAAGCTGACAACAAACAAGCAAAACCAAAAAACAGAACCTAACCACCATCCATGGCGATCATCCAGCTTCCCCTCTGTGGCTCCTAGAGGACTCAGATACCTCTGACTTGACTTTAAAAACTACTTCTCTCTCTAGTACTCAGCCTGTGTTGGAGAAGCTGTTTGCATTAGGGACTGTGGATGTGTCCACCCAGGGATTTTCCAGTGTCTCCAAGCAGACATGGCCTCTGAGCATGAAAAGTCTTTAAGAAATCTACCTCCAGCTTGTTGTTTCTTGTCTGCGAGTCAGGAGGCACCAAAATGTCACCTATATCCAGACTCCAAGGATACCAGCAGCAGCAATGCTAAAGAATGTGGCCATTTGGCCATGGAGGTTTTAGGGGTGAGAATATAGATACTTGTTCTTGTCAGCTCATGCTTCTGTGACTTATAAATTCTCCAGGACCTATTTTTAAATCATAAAAAAGAAACCTAATATGGTAAGGTTTGTGATCTGACACATGACACGTTACTTTGCACATCAGTGACTTTAGGAGAACATGTGAGCAGGGGCTGTGCAGGGTGAGGCAGCTCCATTAGAGCTCTGATGCTATTTCTTTTACAAAGCAGGGTAAATTATAAACCCACAGAGACAGGCAAAGCCAGGTCATTTACTCAGCTCACAATCACCAAGTCCCTACTGCTAGCCTGCTGGAGGCAGATGCAATTATTAATCACCTGGGGCCCAGCCTTCTAGGGCTAGAATACTGGCTGGTTTTGTGTGTCAACTTGACACAAGCTGGAGTTATCATAGAGAAAGGAGCTTCAGTTGAGGAAATGCTTCCATAAGATCCAGCTGAAAGGCATTTTCTCAATCAGTGATCAAGGGGTGAGGGCCCATTTTAGGTGGTGCCATCCCTGTGCTGGTAGTCTTGGATTCTATAAGAAAGCAAACTGAGCAAACCAGAGGAGGCAAGCCAGTAAGTAACATCCCTCCATGGCCTCTGTATCAGCTCCTGCTTCCTGACTTCCTTTGGTGATGAATAGCAATGTGGAAGTGTAACTGAATAAACCCTTTCCTCCCCAGCTTGCTTCTTGGTCATGATGTTTGTGTAAGACTAGAAACCCTGACTAAGACAGCTGGCCAGATATTTCATAAAGCAGGGCCTTCACCTCCCACCCTAGTGGGTTTGGCTTGTTTTATGTGGATAGATTTAAGAAGAGAAAACTGAAATGTTTCAGGAAATGTATTTCTCCAGAAAACTTTGTCTTTCCGCCCTGTCAGCTAGCTCCTGGTGCTTTACACAAGTGGGGAGTAAATGCTTAGTTATTACTACTAACTATCCACATGGAGAAACAGAGTTAAAATGCTCCTGAAGTCATCATGGAAGAGGGGATTAAAACTCCAAGAAGATGTTGCTATGCTTCTAAGAGAGCCTCAAATCTGCTCTGGTCTTGCTGTACTTTTCTTTAGACTCCTGAGCCCAAGACACATCTACTCTGTAGGTCTTGGGTGCTTCAGAACACTGTATCTACATTTTGGAAAGAGTTACTTGGTAGCCATGAAAATTGGCACAGCAATTTCCTCTCAATTGAAACATTCCGTTCTTGAGTGTGAAGGGCTATTACAATGCAGGAGGTAAATAAAACTGAACCCAACCGCAAACTCAGAAGTCTCAGGAAGTTGTTGAAACTAACACGAATCACAAAGCCACTCCCTCAAGATTGTATGCCAGTTAGGACTACTGGGAAAGAAGCCCCTCTGGGCCTCTGAGTTTCTTTGTTGCAGATGTTCCAGGGAAACAACTTTTGTGACCCATCACCTTTGTTTGGGTGTGCTTTTAAGTGATACAGCTGCCTTTGGGTGATCCATGCCCCCTTAAGTAGCCTTCTCTCTACAATTCTGCAAGCAACCCCAATAAATTTACTAGTCTACTAAGTGAGTAGGAGAGTTTCTTTGGTCTGTTTTTTGGTGCTCTAACCAGGGTAAATAGACATTTGTTCATGTCTTCCCAGGAGAAGAATCACACAACCCAATTGGCATCTGAACAAGGACTGATAGGATCAAAGATGAGTTGGGAGGAAATGTTGCATGGCTCCTGCAGTGGGTGTTGACTAATGTTAACTGAAGCCAAACTTTGTAAAGATGGAATGCCCCTGTAGGGGAATTCTAATATGGCTACCTTCCCCTATATGGTAGAGGATAGTGTGACTCCTTGTTGTAATGGTGGCTGTATGCTTTCTAAAATAGAATATAGAATGTGTAACCAAGGATTAGATATGCTTGGAATATCCTTGGGAAGAATCCTAGGGTGGTTATATTTTTCTATTTGCTATGGTATGGTACCTCATATGATGAATGGGGTCCATAACATGAACACAGGAATGCCCAGAACCGTTGATAGACTAGAGAATGCAGTTCAATTCTTCAAAGTAGAACATACTAGTTGATATTGAAAATAGCCTGTGGCAGCTTTTTTCATGGTTTCTTCTGTTGATAATAAGACACGAAACTGGGACTCATGTCTCTGTCCCCAAAGGATGTGCTTCTATAAAGGAGGAATACAGTGGGAAAAAAAGACATATGGATGCTATATCTTACATGAGCCTCTGAGTTGGAAAGAAACGTGAAAAGGGGGGGACGATGGGATGGAAGTGTTGGCTTGAATTTTTTTTTTTTACAACTTGAAGAATATAAGAGAAAGAGAGTAGAAGTTAAGTCTTTTAAGCTAAGGCTAAAGAGCCTTTCCTGTGATCCAGAACCAAGGAACCCATGGGGAGAGTCAGACAGCAAGGAGGGAGAGAACACACAGGAGATGCTCCGCTTTGGCTGTTGGACCAGTTGCTTTCTGCTTTCGAGAGAAACACTATGACCTGAAGCAGCTTTTAGAAGAAAGTGTTTATATTCACTCATGATTCCAGAGGGATAAGAGTCTAGCAGGGCGAGAAGGCATGGCAGAAAGCAGCAAACATGACGATTGGCAGAAGGAGGAAGCTGAGAGCTCATGTCTTGAACCTCAAGCACAGAACAGAGGAAGAATGGAAAACAGAGAGACTGTCTGCACACAAAGCCCACCTTCATCCCCAGCGATGTACTTCCTCCAGAGGCTTCACCTCTCAAAGATTCCACTACCTTTCCAGACAGAACACTAACTGGGGAACAAGTAGCTGAGCCTCTCAGAGACATTCTAGGAAAACCACTATACCCTTTAATAGAGAAAGAAGAAGAGAAAAATCCAGTATTCAGACAGAGGGCTTAATAATGGCCCAACATAAGAAACTCTGATAGTGAGGGAGTATTCTGTCTCTAAACTTGAGTTGAGAAGAACTTTAAAGCAAGATATGAAAGAACTTCCCATGCCTGGCTCACGAGGCTGTGGCCACGGCAGATGGGCTGGGATCAGTCTGAGGCCTGTGAAAGCAGAGGCACTGATCAACAAACCTGCCCATCCCTTCCTGAGGCAAAGGTTGAATAACCTGAGGCAATATGAGGGAAATCAGTCCCTGATGAACTGGCTTATAAAAGCCACTAGTGTCACTTGGTCATTTCTGGATGTTGTGCCTGTGACTACCAGGGACTGGAGGGGCATTTCTAAGGGAATTGTCCATAAGAGAGGCAGTATTTGATGCCCTTCTCACTGGATTAGGTAGGGCTGAATTCACAGGAGATTCATTTAGCAGGGTCCTCAGGAATGGTTTTGTTGAGCCCTGTGGTAGGTCATCATCCTTATGAGGTAGGAGAAGTTCTGGTCAGTCTAAACAACTTAAGCTAGTATACAAAACCAGGCTCATCGAGTACAAAGGCAAAACTTAAAAAAAAAAAGAAAGAAATGAAGATGAGAAAAGAAGACACAAGTGTCTGTTTGGGTACCCAAGAAAGAATTGGTGAGAAGCCAAATGCTGTGGTAGTGAGCTTCTGGAAGGCTATCAAATCTGGGCAGTGGTTCATAGAAGACATAAATAATAAAACAACACAGATAAAGATTAGGCTTGACAAAGACGTGGGCAGTTTCCTCTTAGAGTACATGATATGGGTAAGGATTGTCCACCCATCCCAGAGCTCTGTCAGCAGTTCTCCGGTGATGGCCCAGAGACAGATGGAGATAGCGTTGGCTCTAGTAGCAGGCACTGGAGGCCAGAGTGCAGCTCTTGAATCTGCACATGGCTAAGTAGTGTAAGTCGGCCTCACTGAGACCATCAGAGTGCGAGGAGATACACAGTAGTCCTGTGGCAGCAGCATTACCTCAGCATGAGGAGGCTAAGTGGAAAAATGTCTGTGATAAACTAAATAAGACAGTGCTCCTCATTTATGCTGCTATTGCAAATACCGTTCTTCTGATGAAAAGATTACTAACAGTTGTGAGATCCTCTCACACTATGTTGGGCTTTTAAAACAGGCTCTCTCTCTCTCTCTCTCTCTCTCTCTCTCTCTCTCTCTCTCTGTGTGTGTGTGTGTGTGTGTGTGTGTGTGTGTTTATATTTTAACTGTCCAAGACCAAACTGGCACTTGGCAGTGAACAGTCAGATATTCTGCCTACCATCTGTTAAAAGGTATTGTTATATAATGCTAACCCTTGACTGACTTACAGATATATAAAAACATTGAAAGAACAACAAAGAAACAGGTAAGTTGTTTGAATAAAGACACCTTTCATGAGTGGGAGAAGGCACTACCAGGAGTCATATGGTTGTTGAGTGAAAATCCCAGTACCCTGACAGGTTAATTACTTATGAGTTGTTGGCCAGGGAGGTCCTCAAGGCCTCCCCCAAACCATAAAAGGCATCACCAGTGCTGTTGGTTGAATATCAGAACTAGATAGTAACTCTATTTTTGAAGACACTGCATGCATTAGCTACAGAGTGGGATTAAACTGAAAGTGCCTTCCTTGCTGGCTTGTTGTCATAATGCTAGAAATTGTCACTAACAGTCCTGTTGAGGTATGGACCCCCAGTACTAGATTACTGACATGCCAGGTAAAATGGGCCCATGATACAACAGTGGCGTGGCTGTTACAGATGCAACTAACTTGTGATACAGGAAGGGCCTCACATTTGATTCTGTAAGCCAATTCAAAAGCTCATAGGCTTCAGCATGGAGTCTAATGCTATTGCTTTGTTAAACAGAGGTACTGCACCTATCAAATTGCCTTCTGGCCATGTCTGTTTAGACCCATAGATCACTGCTGCCATTAGCCTCAATTGGTTATGGAAGGAAAATTTCATATTTGCAGTGGGAGATATACTGCAGAGACTCATTACTGGTCCAACTCCTAAGACTAAGTGACTTTCAGGCACTTATAGCCACCTCTACCCCCACAGCTCAGGAAATATTACAGAAGAGGTGTCAGAAAGAGCTGGAGAAATGGATGGAATTTTATGTAGTGATCTCTTTCAAACTAAAATGTCCATAATGACAAGAGGCTTGCTGACATCTGGGAAGAAAAGAAACCTCACAAGTCTCTAGAAGTTCCTGAAACTAGAAGGTTCATAAAGCCCTCCCCACAAGTGATGTAAGCATTAAGGACTACTGACAAGACACTATCCAACAGTCAGAGCTGCTTGCCAAGATCCTACATCTGGGGTGAATACACATTTGTTCATTTCTCCCCAGAATAAATCATATGACATGGTGACAGTCTTCACTTTGCAAAACTCTGCCAAGCTCAGTGACTTGCTGAACATACTTCTTGGGTTTTTTTGTTTGCCTTCAACGTATCTCTCAGTTTCACCTATGGAGGCAAGATCTGCTGTGGGGGTTCCAGCCTCCTAAGCATACACATTTTCATCTGTAAAGAAGAAGAGGTGGATTCTAAAGAAAAAATCAAGGATTGCCTTGAAGGAAGTGCTGAGAGATTTCTATGCTGGGGAAGGAACCATGTTGAAGAAAAGGAGACCCTCTGCCCCCACCCCAGACACACAGACACAGACACACACAGACACACAGACGCACATAGAAACACACACACACACACACACACAGAGAGAGAGAGAGAGAGAGAGAGAGAGAGAGAGAGAGAGAGAGAGAGAGAGAGAGAGAGGAGGGGGGTATGTCCCTAGAAGTGGAGTTGGGCAAGAGAAGTTTTCCACTCCAATGGCCTAGAGAAGCAGCACCTAGAGTGGCCACCTGGGATGGAATGTGGACAACCTTGTGGAAGAGTTCTAATGCACTCAGATTGTATGTATAAAAAAGAAAAAACTTATATGAAAAATGTAGGGAGGTTGTTCTAGAATAAAAGAAAAATTCTGATTTGTTGTAACACATGAACCTTGCTTAGATTTTGCTTTAGAGAACCAACACCTGAAAGGGTGTTTGGGGGACAATCAAGGAAATATAAAGTGTAGAGGCTGTTATTATATGAGGAGCATGACTAATTGGCTAGCTAGCTTAATCTTAAGGTCTGTCACAAAAAACTAGAGCCTTCATTGTTAGTAAATGGATGGAGTTCTACTGTGTCTGTAACCGTCCTTCAACTGAACCAAAAACAATTTCTATTCTTCTTTACCATTGAAAGTTTTAATATCAAAAGTTAGGAAAATGAGAAGGAAGGAAAAAGAAAAAACCTATCTGGAGCCTAAACAGAAGTCTCCTTGATTGTCATAAGGAGCCCACAAACTTTATGGGATAACATTTAGATTTTAGGCCCCTGGCTCTTCACAGATTAGAAAAAAGTAAGCCCTGAGATTCATATTTACAATGATCAGAGACAGGAGAAGCTGAAAAAAAGCCCCCGATAGGAAAGTCAACAGATGAGACTTGAAGACATTGTAGGGCTCGGAGGTACAGTGCAAATGAAAAATAAGTGGTGCCTTAAAGGAGCTAACATGATAGCTAAAAGATGAGTGAGTACCAGACTGCAGACAAGAAAGATGGAAGAGCAACTGGAGCATCGGATTCCAATTTTAAAGGCCTGAGACAAATCTAGTCTCTAGCCTACCATTGCACAATCTGAAGAATGTATGTTGTGAAAGAGGACAAAATTAAGACAGTTCAAGAAAACCAAAGACAGAGAGGTATGAGAGCTCCCAAATAACTACACAGAGAAGCATCTGGAGTGTTCTAGAAGCATCTGGAGTGCTCTTGGAGGAAATGGAAATGGACCCAAAGAGACAACATGAAGTGAGGGGTTGACTCAATGACAACTGCAGCACCTACAACCACACTAATTAATGTATCAGCTACTCAGGGAATGCAAACAATGGCTGATGGTAGCTAGTCAAGAACAAGGAAGGTCAATGCTGGACAGAGGGATGACTGGTAATATCAAAACCAGGCAGGACAAAGCTAAACACCAATATTAGGAAAGAGAATAGTATCCTACCACAGAAAGCAGAGAGTTTACAAGGAAGATATCATTACTAGCTAATCAATGCAAAACTAGACTCCAAAGACATGAATTAAAAACTGGTAGAATTGTAAAGAGTCACTGAAAGCTTCTTGTCAGACTGGATGACTTTAATCAACTTCAATCAATCTCTTTCAATTATTAATAGGTTAAAACACCAAGACACTAGTGAAGATCAAGTCTGAACATTGTTAGAAAACTTACCTTGTGTGTGGAGAGCTAAGCAGCCTATAACTGGAGATTACACATTTTTTAGGTGCATTTGTGACATTTAGAAAAAATTAAGTACTATGCCACAAAGTTTAAAGGATATGTCATCACTAACGTTCATTAGTATATTGATTATTTTAAACTGAGAGCACTAGCTCTTACCTTCAGAGAAAGGGCCAATCAGACTATATTTTCCCATGTTCCTTCATGTAAAGCCATGAAGATTTCCTTGGCAGGGTCTCTTCCCACAAATAGCTCTAATCAGCAGAACTAGACATTGGGGTTGCAATATATCTGAATGACCAAACTCACTAGAGTGACGTTCATCTTCTACCATCTTCATACAGGCCTGTATCTCGCATTCGTGAGCTACACTGCATTACCCAATCTAGGGATCCATTTTCTTTGTTTTTCTTCAAAAACCTGTCATCCTTTGTAGAAGAACTATCAAAGGTGACATTTCGATTATTTCTTGGGACTTCATACACTGGTGGAGATCCATGTACATGAAAAATTGATAAAACACATTTTTCTTCCCCTTGTCAATCTGCCTCATTGGTTCCTTGAGCCACTCACGGTGGCCACATAGGCTTGAAGGGAGTCAGGGGGAGTGGGCTTGCTCCGTCACAGATGGTGGCCAGTAATCCTCAAGGCTCTTGGGCTTGTTCTAGCATTACATCAAGCTCTGACTTGGTCTTTCTCATGATTTATTCCCTGTGTTCATACTAAATCTAAATTAATAGCACCACTAGAGTGCTAACAAATTGAATTAGTTATGCCTTGCCAGGTACTCTATTTGGGGAACCGCAGTTAAGATAGAATGATCTAGCACTTTAATACCCTACAGATATTTGAAGGAAGCAGATATATGTGAACTTTTTGGGTCTTTGAGACTCATAGCACTGCAGCAAACAATGGAAAAACAACCACCAAATATTGGACACACCTAATATATCAAGCTTGTTGGACAGGACCAGAGACACAGACACATATAAGGAGAGCCACTTTAGCCTGCAGCATAGCACAGCACGATTACTAGGCGTACTTTATCACCAACCACTTTTGTTTTAAAGATTTATTTATTTTTACTTTATGCGTATGAATGTTCTTCAAGCATATATATGCCTGTGCATCATGTTTGTGCCTGGTGAGCATGGAGGTCATAAGAGGATGTCAGATCCTCTGGAACTGGAATTATGGCCAGTCCATATGGGTACTGGCAACTGAGCTCAGTTCCCTGAAACAGAAGTAAGTACTGCTGTATGTATGGTGAGCCATCATTCCAGCCACAGTGGACCACTTTTTAAATGCCCATTCCAGCCTCTGTCCGAGAAATTGTCAGGTGATGAGCTATCCTCAGACACAGCTCCACATGGTCAAACCTTGTACTGGCACCACACTTCTATACAACACACATATCTCTGTGATCTATTTACTGTATCCAAACCTAACCAGCTCTACTGACTCTTCTCCATTGCCTATGGTTTTCTTCACGCCTTTCTAGCTTCCTTGAATGTATGTATTATTGTGTGTAGTACAATGTGTGATTGACTGCTATAGCTATTACTGATACTGATAATTTTAAGATTGGATGGTCATGGTCATGACTCAGTAAAGCGAGGTACACATGGTGAAAAAAGGTCAGTGGAACAGATGTCATGTATGACCTATTACATACATACATACATACATACATACATACATATCTGAGAATTGTAGAAAGACACAGATGTGTTGGTTTATTCTGATGGCATTATTTGCTCATGACCAATGACATCTGCAAACACACATTTCCTAAGGCCGCTTTCAGACATTTCAGATAGACATGAACTTTGGAGGCCCCATTCACTAAGACACTAAGACTAACCAAGACACTGAAGAGTCATGTCTTAGTTAGGTTTCTATTGCTGTGATAATACACCATGACCAAAACAACATGGGGAGAAAGGGTTTACTTCAGCTTACAACCCTCAAATTCACCCCCTGAAACTTTACAAGCCAGGCCTTCACCATCTGCATGGCTCTCAACCTCATAAGCTCTTGTAGCAACCCCTTGAGCTGTGAGCATCAGTGGTTTTTTTCAGACCCAACTTCTAAACACCTCTGTAATCTTCCACTAGACCATCTTGGTCAGGTCTGTCATAGCGAAACCCCATGACCCTGGTACCAAATTTTACTTTAGGTTTCTGTTGCTGTAATGAAACACCATGACTAAAAGCAAGTTGGTGGGGGTAGGGGAAAAGGGTTTAATTTATTTCAGCTTATATTTCCAGGTAGCAGTACATCACTGAGGGAAGTCAGGGCAGGGACTGAAGTAGAGGCTGTGGAGGAATACTACTTACTGGTTTACTCATCCTGGCTTGCTCAGCCTACTTTCTTACAACTTCCAGAACCAGGACTTGGACCACCCCACAATGAGCTGGGCCTTCAGTCTTTAATCACAGAAAATGTCCTACAGACTTGCCTACAGCCACGTCTGTTGGAGGCATTTTCTTAATTGAGAGTCCCTCTTTCTGAATGACTATAGCTTTTGTCAAGTTGAAATAAAACTAACCAGCACAAATTAAGGCTGAAGGGGAGGAGTTAAAGGTAAAGGGTCTGTATGGGTGATGAAAGACTGTCCTCATGTCCTTCAACGTAGAGGCAATTGGATTGCTTCTCAGTAAGTACTGATCATATTTTACTGTAGCAGCATCCCCATCTTCCCTGACCAATATGCTCGTATGGACTGGACTTTCTATATATCTCTTAAACACCCTCTAACCTGAGGGATGACATTGACGCCTTATATAGCACTACTCCCATGGAAGGCCATGTGACCAGAGCTGGGAAAGGGAGCTCTTTTTTACTGGTAAGCCAGTAAACTCTGAAGACTGGAGCCACATGCTGCGAGAGACTCTTTTTCAAGCGCAGGTATAAGGGGAGTCTGAGGACTTCCATGTTGTCTTCTGCCTGGTGGACAGAACAGGCTGGGATGGTGTAGATCTTGATGTTTGCCCGTATTCTACATCACACAGCCCCTGAAACCTCAGAGTCTCCAAAGTGAAGTGTCTTTGTTTGTTGGTGAGATGACCGATTGCTGGCGCTAGTGCCCAGCTTCAGGGCGGGGAACCAGCTTTGAGAAGGAAAGGTTGAAACTTTCAGCCTGTCCTGTGGAGTTTGGGAGAGGAAAAAAAAATGAGGCAATGTTTTAATGGTCACCATCGATCAATGATTTAAACACCCCTAAGGATGGGACTTAGGAGTAGTAAACAAAACACATCCAGCTGCTGGGATAGTGCTAAACCCCAAACATCGTAGGGTTGGAAGTGATGGTGCTTTGGGCCTCTCTAAGACCTCTGTGTATCTCTTTCGGTGGCTCTTCAACAATGTCCTTTAATGTCCTTTGTAATGAACAGGTAACCCAGCAAGGAGACTTTCTGGGGGTTTCTGAGGTGTCCTTAAGAACCTTAGGCCAGGGCTATAAGAACTTCTGCTTTGCAGCTGTGTCAAGCAGAAGTTGTAGTGACGTGTGGACTCCCTGCCTGCAGGTGGAATCTAAGGTAGAGGCAGTTGAGGGTCTGAGCCTGTCTGTCCTGACACTATCCTTTGGAAGCAGTGTCAGACCAGAGTGACACTGAAGGACATCCAGCTGCTGTCAGCTTTGATTTCTGTGGGAAACCCTTCACCTTTGGAAGTGTCCTGTGTGGAGTGTGAACTGAGAGGAAAGGCAGTAGGCCTTCCCCATGTTCTCTGTAAGGAGGAAGCAAGATTGGGATAGGGTCTAAAAGGTGGCAAGCTACAGAAGCAGAACACAGGGATGGGTCAAGACTCCCTGGGAGCAGTACAGGGGACTTGCAGCAAGGTGTGTTTAGGGGAGAAAAGTACAGCTGGAAGAGCCCCAGGGCTGTTGTGCTGGCCTGGGTCATCCTTGGGACACGTGGGGTGTTCTTTAGTGAGAAATTGTAGGTGAAGGTGTGTCTTGTCTGGCTTATCACCTCCGAGTGCATTCAAAGATGGCAAGTTTTTCTTTTTTAATTTTAAATTCTATTTATTTTTAGTTTTCTTACCCAATGGGATATGGACCCTGTAAAAACACACAGTAGGGGATGCTTTGATGCACCAGGAAGCTGCCGAGTATCTCAGAGCCAGAAAATGACAAGATCCTATTCACATTTCAGAAGAGACACTGTGCTGGAGCCTGAGCAGGTGCATGCGGGGTACAGAACAGAGGGCGGTAGCTCTAAGGGTCCTGGCAGGAGTCTCTGAGGACCTGAATTCAGGCAGTGACAGGTCTGGTGTGGAGATGCACAGGAGGAAGCTATTTTGGGGACAGGATCCATAGGACTTGGTGACAGATTGGCTGTGGGGAGGAGAGGGAGGAGGGGAACATGCGAGTGCTGGGTTCCTTGCCGGGGTTAGGTAGTACACGGAGATAGGGAGAATCCAGAGTGGGTGGGGTCTGGCGCACATCCACCGTATGCTGACGGTATCATCATGTACACTTGTCAAGCACAACCAGAGCCCCTGCTCCACTTCTGGCTTTTGAGCATGGCCATTTAACAGCTAGCACTCCAACAGTGGCTAGTGGGGATGGCTCTGGGCTCAGGTCCAAGGCTTCAGGGTGGCTTTGCAGGAGCCTTTGGCCTTGTCTGTAAAGCTAAGGCCTGCTCAGGACCTTCCAGACAGCGACTGTGTTTAGGTAGCCCACTGAGACCCCTGCTCTTAAAGGAGAAACAAAATTTATTTTTAAATCTTTCTGGAGTTTTGGGTTTCCTTTTAGTCCCAAATGGCCTTTTAAGCTTCTGGCTCCTATATTTAACCTATTTAATGAGATTTCTTTTCCAGTAATTCCTGAAACTGGTAATCTCTAATTGGGTCAAATTCTCTACCCACAAGCCAGTGATGCTATTTTTAGCACAAATCCTCAGGCTGAAGCTCCTTGGGCCTTTCAAGCGCAGCTGTCAGCGCCCGACTTTCACCACACTCCTCTCTCCAGAGCCAGACCTGATTTTCGATATTTTCCCTGTTCACTCCAGGGCAAGCCTGCCCACCCAACCCTCCAGCCTCCTCCCCATCTGCGGCTCCAGGATGGTTTACACAAATCCATTTAGCGCTCATCAGCTTAGGTCTCCAGTGTCACTATAAATAATCGGGTCCTGGCGGCTTTGGGGAAGCACCTGGGCTCTGGTGAATGCGAACCACCTGGGGACAGGCAGACAGGTGGGCAGGGGCACATGCTGACCCCAACAGTCACTAGGGGGATTTAGAGAATGCTTTCCTACTGTCCTCATTCAACCAGGGGACCTTGCTGGTCTTAGGATGTTCCTGTTGTGCCTTTGCTCCCCTAGATGCCTCCTGGTGGGAGAGGTCCCTTCTAGCTTTCCTTTGGATCCAGCAGGGCCTAGTAACCTCAGAGGGTGCTGGCTCTCCTGCCCTATGATTCCCATGTCAAGTGCAGGACTGTGATCTCTTGGGGTCAGGGTAAGGCTCTCTACCTTTGTAACCCCAGAAAACACACACAATGCCCCTGGGGAGTACAAGGACATTATTCACAGGGGCTTCTACTGGGAAGATACTGCGCCTACCATTGTTTGAAGAATCCGAATCTCATTTCATCTGGCAAAAGGGACAAGAAAGTCCCTGCCTATAGGTAGAACCAGTGTGGTGTGGCTGCATAGCTTCTGGAATTTCCTTGACCTTTGCCATCACATCGTGTTATGTGACCAGAAGATACCAGTTCCATTTCCTTCAAAGCGAGGATGTTGGCAGAGGATGGCAAAGTGGGGCCTCCCGAATTTTAATGCCTTCTGTTTGGGTTCTTTGTCCAAAGTCTTCATCTTTATAATGTACAATGTGCCTTGTGTATAGTGAAATTCTGTTCTAGAACATTCTGTTTTTTTTCTGCTTGTGTTCACAAAACACTTAAAAGAAAGATACCTGGCTCAGCATCAAATATACCTTCCAAGCTTCGAGTCTGGACTTCTAGCTTGCCCACTGGCAGGACATGTGCCCTGCTGTCCATTCCCACAAATAAACACACCCTATCCATTCCTTACTGGTAATTTCACCATGAAGTTAATTTCATGTGTCATCTTGGTTGGGTCATGGTGCCTTGAAAGGTAGTCTGACATTATTTTGAATTTACACCTACAAGGATGATTTGGGAGTGAAATTTACATTCACACCAGGAGATTCTGAGCCAAACAGATCATTCTCTATAATGTGAATGGGCTTCATTCAATTTACTTAAGCCTGAATAGAAAGGGCAACCCCCCTAAACAAAACAAAACAAAACAAAACAACAACAACAACTGGCTTCCATCCAGTAATAAAGACCTCTGTAGCTGATGGTCATTGAACTTGTACTGCAACATGAGCCCTTCTCTGGGTCTCTAGCTGTCCACCAGTTACTCAGATCCTGAACTTCACAGCCTTCATCATGGCATGAGCAAAATATAGCTTCCTCCATGAACATGCCATTTGTACACCAGTGTGTGTGTGTGTGTGTGTATGTGTGTGTGTGTGTAGGCAGTATACATATCCTGTGGCTTCTGTTTTTCTGGAAAGTCCTGACTCATACACTCCTGTCCAGTAAACTTCAAATGCTGCCACATACTGGCCTTCCTAAGAGAACAGTGTAGAGAGCAGGCAGTAACAGAAGGAAGCAGGACAGATGCAGTCTGGCTGCAAGTGGACCAGGCTCCTTCAGTAGGGGAAGAGCCTGGAGATAGCTGCTTCTGTTCTCCAAATTCTAGTACCTCCTTGCGCTGTGAAAATATACCGCATGAGGACATGTTGTAAAACCTAAGCTCCTTTTATGAAGTTGGCAGTCATTCTCAACTAATCAGGACCAAGGACAGAAGGCTGTGATCCCTGAGAGAAAGCTTCAGGGCACACATCAGGACAGATCTGGAAAATAGTAGCTGGCAAAACCCTCTGGGAGAGCTGTATCCACCACCTCTAGGATATACCAAAGAGCTCCAGAGGGCTTAGGAAAAATGCAGCATGTACCATACACCATACGGATCATGTAGGAGCTGCCCTTTGCTATCTGATACGAGGAGAGTGAACATCTGAGGTTCCTAGTACACTTGAATGACTCTAATTGCCTTTGAATTCAGTGGAAATGAATTGCAATAAAAATGCAGGATATGCACGAACTAGCTTTGGGCTTTGTGGTGTGTGTGATGTACATTTAGAAAGATGGCTCTTCCTTAGGAAAATCTGAGTGAGCATGTGTAGGTGTCTGGAATGACTCACTGTCTCTGGGAGCAGGAGCAGGACGGGACAGACAGGCCACAATGCTGTGTACAGACAATAATGGAGGCTGAAGTTCTGCTGCATGGCTGAGAAGCTGGGACATCAGTCAGTCTGAAAAGGAGATGGGAGAGATGAAGAGTCACAGAGGATCTCGTGGGAGATTTCACAGCGGGGCCTGCGGAGTCACGGTGTGCACAGTCTTAGGCATTGCCGAGAAGGATGGTCTCCTCACTGCCTTAGCTCTCTCCTGGGCTCCATGGTTGTATTTAACAACAATGAAAACCGTGTGCATTTGTGAGGTTTACATGTACCTAGGGGCAATCTCAAGACTGGGGTCTAAGTTTAAAGGATGACTTTAAACTTCTTAGGCAAAGAACGGTAAGTCTGTGCAGGGATGGCATGACTGGTGGATCACCATCAAGCTAGCATGGAGCATGGTCCACTGAGTTTATCAGCAAGACACCTTTAAGATCAGGCCTGCTAGTGTTCCTTTCTAGAAGGAGGGGATGGAGAGGGTCATTAGCTCTTCACCTGAGCTGTCACCACTTTCCTCTCTACATGACCCTACCATCTGATCTGTGTGCAGTTCTGGCTTAGCTGTAGTTGTCCAATGCTCGAGTATAGGTGTGAGGTGACCTGAAGTGGGGACTCCCTCCATTGTCGCTATGGGAAAAGCATTGCCCATGCTGGGTGAGACATTTCAGGGGTGCAGTGTGGGGGTCACTCATGCTCCTGTAAGCAAGTCCCTCAATACATTCACAAGCTTACCAACCTGACTTTACATGGGACTGTCGTCTTTTTGGTCGAAAATTGGTGCCCTACCACAGGGATAGGTGTTTGTTCATGTCTTCCCACGGAAAGTTTATGACATATACTAAGTTCTACGGATATACCAAGAATAAAAACATCAGCATGACTGGCCAACAGCTGGTTTTCCCTCTTTCTGTGACACAGGGGACACCAGACACCGATGCTTGCAGTGACAGAGTCACTGAACCCCAATTCTGCTTACTATGGTCCTTGTCTTCTGCTTGTTACCCATGCCTCCTTGTGCAGCTGCATCCCTGCCTGGAGTGCTGGAACACTTTATTTTCAATTCCAGATATCAAAAAAGACCCCATACCTCCCACCTACTAATGTCATCTCCAGGTCTGGCAGGTGGCAGCAGGAGCCCCATCTGTAGCATTTCCAGGCTTTGGAGCTGAGAATGGACACAGCTGTGACTATCCCAGACCTTTAGTCACAAGAGCCAGCCCTTCTCTGTTTCAGATGAAGGCAGTCTAAGACTTTCTGTCTTTTTGAAAGGAAAAATCCTAAACAGATGCATGAGATGGTTTTTGATGGTTGCCATGTGAAGTAGAAATCCCCTTCCTGTGCCCTGATGCTCTAAAGAAGTACACAGAAGGAGAGTGGAGACGTGGTGTATGTGCATGTGCGTGAGAGAGGAGGAGGGGTTATGAATGTGGGAGAAATGAGATGGAAGCAGCAAGCCAGGGAGTGTTCTGATCCATTTTCTATTGCTATAACAGAATATCCAAGGATCAAGACTTTATAAGGAAAAGGGGGCTGTTTGGCTCACAGTTTGGAAAGCTGGGAATCTAAGAATACAATGCCAGACTCTTCTGTTTCAGGAGAAGGGCTCATGCTGACCCATACATGGCATAAAGTGGAAGAGGGAATGAATGTGGGTGGATGGGAACTGGGAAAGGGTGCAGACCAGCTAACTGTTCCTGAAGTTCCATTTATTAGGGCTCCACCCCCATGACCCCTACATTTCCCGCTAGAGCCTACCTCTGAATGCCACAACGTAGATTAATTAAGCCCCAACATGAATTTTGGCGAAGACAAACCATACTGTACTCACAGCAGGGATGGGCTTGCTCAAGGCTTGAGCCTAGCATGTCAAACACTTGGATTGCTCCACTATTCCCAGACCTTTACGTGCGCATTTTGAAAATCATCATGGCGACATTAACTTTACTGAGCATCCTATAGTCACAGAGCTGGCATCCTCTTTCCTGGCTAAGCTCATGTTGGCAGTGGCTCAAAGGCAATTAAAGTAGACACTAATCTCCCTACAGGTTCACAGGGAAACATTATTCCCAAATATGGAGTGGGAATAAACTATGGTACACATCCTTGCAAATGCTGACCCCTGACTGCAATCAGAGGAAACCAGGGCTAGGTGAGTTCTCTGGCTACTAGGGCCAGTGTTCAGATGGCGAAATCAAGAGTTTGTAGGAGCCTCACCCACTTGTGTGTATATAAAGCACTGAATTAGTAGAGGAAAAGTGTCTTTGCTTTGTGCATAGGAAGGGCAGTCTGTGTGTTCGTGGCTCCCTCTTTTCACATTTTGCTAGGCATTAAATCCATAGTTCACAGTCAAACCCCAGAGAGGATGAGGAGCTGGCTGAAAGTCACACAGCTAGCAAGGGTGCCCTTGAGGTATCAGCTCAGCACTGATTCAGGTATCCACACTCTTTTAGTCATGCCATCTCATGACCTGCTCTCGTTGACATGAACTGGGGCTGGTCAGATGGGCTGAGGCTTCATGGGCTCCACAGCAGGGATTGGCTCACTCAAGACTTGAGCCTAGTGTGTCAAGGTTATTTGAGCTCACTTGAGCCTAGCACGACAAAGACTTTGATTCCTCCACTATTCTGAGACCTTCATGTGTGCATTTGATCACTTAAAAATTCAGGCCAGGCTCATTCTGCGTCACTGGAACGATCCTGTACTGTGCAGTTTCAATGAATTAATACAAAAACACATAGGAAGACTCTGTTTAAGAGTGACAAGCCAGAGGATGGCCAGTGACATTCTTCCATATGGATGGAGAAGACTCTGGACCTGAGAGACCCTTGCATGGGACAAAAATGCTCAAAGTGCCCTATGAGTTTTAAAATTAAATTAAATTTAGTTATTTGTTGGAGAGAGAATGGCGTGGATTGGGGAGAAGAGAGATGCTATAGTGACTGGGAAGGGACCAAGATTCTGGCCTCTCAGGAGTATATACACTCTTATGGGTGGTCACAGTGTCCCTTTAAGTTCACAGTCTTTTGGAGAGGAAGGTACTCCTGTGGGGGAAGATTTGTTCTGGGCCCTTCTTTCAACACTCTAGTAGATCCTTGGCTTGGGACAGCATCACTCATGATGTTCTCTGTGTATGAGTCTGTGCCCAGGTTTTCCCCTTTTATAATGACCACAGTTGTATTAAACAGTTATATGGGAGGTACACACCACCCCTGTTCCCACTGCATTACAGATAACCTTTCTGTCTGTCTTTGGCTGCAAACTGTCCATTGAAGCCCTTCATCCAACCTGGCACGTAGTGTGTAGGTCTATACCAGCAATAGCAATTATCAACTCTTCTGCCTTCTAAGGTTGTGCAACAAGGCTTGAAGTGAGGCACCTCATACTCCCTCTAGACTGTGAGACTCAGCCAGCAACTGAGCATCTCTGAGGATCTGGTTCTTCATCAACAAAACAAAGGTGACAAAGGCTATTTTCCAAGATGCTATGTAGGATATTACAGACAGACATAAAAAGTTGGTCAGCTATGGCAGTGAGTAAAAAGGGTCATGTCATGACCCACCTTCTTTCTAAACCTGAATATAGGTTCCTCCAGGCGCTCTTGAAAGCAGTTGATGTTGACTCACAAACAAACAAACAAACAAACAGCCTTGAGTGAGGGGAGAACTGGGAGCCAACATAGAAGCAGGTGGGTGAGGTTTACTTATGAACTTAGCATTTAAACGACTTCACTACATGTCTTTCTTTTTCATGCAGTTGGGATATTTTTCAGATGTGCTTTGATAAAATCATTAGGATAGAAAATCACACAATATTAAGTAACAAGAGACTCTATGCCTAACGTGGACACTTGAGAAATCTTGCAGACTTTAAAGTATTTAGAGACAATTGGAAATCAGGTGATGACAACGATGCTTTTTCAAGGCAGTGCCCTAAAGATGGGGCGAGACCATCTTCTCAGCATCAGCTGACTCTCTCCGTGGGTTTCAGCCAAAAGAACACGGAGAGGAAAATGACCAGAAAATGAGGCTGCAGAGTAGTAGGTGTGAGCCTTCATGGAAGGAGCAGGGACTGGGGTGAAAACAGTTAGCTTGGGTGCAGGCTGGGGCCAGGCAGTCTCTGCACTGGGGGTGTCTTGCTGGGGAGTCTGCTCCAAGAATAGCTATTAACTGGTTATTAAGTGGTTTCAGCAGACCTTGGGTATGAACTATTGGAGATGTTGACTGGGAATATTTTTATAAAAACGACAAGTTCATGTGGCTCAAACGGCAGCATCTCAAATCCTAACCTCTGAACCTAAACCGTAGGACAGCAGGGGCTCGTATCCAGGGAACCTTCAGGGTCTTCTAAAACAGTCTGGGCAGGATGGACTGAAACTGAAAATTTGGAAGCAGGACCTCCAGTAGGAGGGACAGCATATGGGCTGCAAAATTTTGTGAGAGACATAGTTCCTCGTGCACCCATGGGATCCAGAGGTGGCAAAGACTTCTGGCATCCTTTCTACTCTCTGGGTCCTCTGGGACTCTCTCTAAAGGAGAACAGAGGCGCGATCCCAGGGGGCCACCTGAGCACCGAATGAAATTCTGTCCAGTCCCTTCCTTTAGCGAACGGACATCACTAAGATCCGCATCTGAGGCGGATCTGTCCTTGACACTTGTTCTGCTGGAAGAAAACGTCTTGCCATCATTTGCATGGCCAGTTCCTATTTAGGGAGCCGGCCGCGCTATTTTCTCTCTCCTTTTAGCCCTCCCTCACCCATCCCTGCACCTAGACCTCACAGTGTCCCTGGACATTGCAGGGCTTTATTCTTGCTCAGGTCAACAGGCAGAACTTCCACTACACACCCAAGTGGTGGGCAAACCAGCCACTTAGAGCGCCTTGCATGTGTGACCAGAGATCCTCGGGGCTTCTCGGTGGGCACTGAGTCTAGAGCTGCGTGCGGGCTCCTCTCGGGGTGACCTGGTTCTGCTTGGGGAGGGGACACACATCTGGCAGAGCTGTTCCTCCCTCTACTGGGAATTTCGGCGTTTATAACGCCTCCGAAGACTCGTAGAGGGGTGGGCTCCACTGTACATAGGAGGGGAAATCGAGGCTCAAAGAGTCAAGATCGGTGCCCAAGGTCACGTGGCCCCTCAAGCGTACGGGATCGGAGGCGCTGAGTTGGGCGCGGACTCCGTCCGCCCAGGATCGGGGCTCTTGGGGCTCGCCTGTCGCAGCGCGGTCGCCGCGGAAGACCACTGCCGGGGCGCGGGCGGGCGCCAGTGCGCAGGCGC
>NW_021604569.1:20962289-20976571 GCF_004785775.1 Grammomys surdaster | reverse complement strand
CGCGCGGCCAAGGCGGCGGCGGAGGCGCGGGCGAGCCCGGGGGCGCAGAGCGGGCGGCCGGGCCGGGCAGCCGGCGTGGGTTCCGGGCGTGTGGCGAGGAGTTCGCGTGCCCCGAGCTGGAGGCGCTGTTCCGCGGCTACACGTTGCGGTTGGAGCAGGCGGCCACGCTGAAAGCGCTGGCGGTGCTCAGCCTGCTGGCGGGTGCCCTGGCGCTGGCCGAGCTGCTGGGCGCACCGGGGCCAGCGCCCGGCCTCGCCAAGGGGTCGCACCCAGTGCACTGCATCCTTTTCCTGGCGCTGTTCGTGGTCACCAATGTCCGATCCCTGCAGGTGTCCCAGCTGCAGCAGGTCGGTCAGCTGGCGCTGTTCTTCAGCCTCACCTTCGCGCTACTCTGCTGCCCCTTCGCGCTGGGCGGCCCCGCGAGGAGCTCTGCGGGAGGCGCAATGGGCTCGACAGTCGCCGAACAGGGGGTTTGGCAACTCCTTTTGGTCACCTTCGTGTCCTATGCCTTGCTGCCCGTGCGCAGCCTACTGGCCATCGGCTTCGGGCTAGTGGTAGCTGCCTCGCACTTACTGGTCACAGCCGCCTTGGTCCCTGCCAAGCGCCCACGTCTCTGGAGGACGGTAAGTAGCACCACGCGTCCCCCATTGCCCCATTGGGTTGGAGACACATCTGCCAGCAGCACTGGAGTGGCAGGAGTTTAACGTTCTCCATGTGGGGAAGGTGGGGAAACTGAGGTTCTGAGGGTGGGACGAGTGTTCAAGGTCACTCAGCAAGCTGGGGATGCACCCTCCACCCGGTGTTTCTTACGAGATAAGAGTCCGTAAGCGTCTTTAGGGTGGAGACGAGAGACTGGTGAGACTGGTGTGTGATGGTGATGATGGTGGTGACAGGCCCAAGGTCAGGCAGTAGTTGTGTGGCCGGCCAAGCGGGGACCCAAGCCTGATCCACCGCGCTGGCTGGGTTGTACCCATGTCCCTCCGTAGAGGTACTGAAAAGTGGGAGGGTGCGCGGCGGTCTGTCTCCAGGCCAGGCTTTTAGGCTGGCAGAGCACGCAGCCCCTGGGTTCCTCTCCAGCTCGCCTGGAGCGCACCTGGGGCTCGTTTCTCAATTTTTCGGACCCGAGGGAGCAGTTAGTGGGAGGGAAAGGACTTTGAACCCCTCCAGTATCGCTAACCACCCCGCTGTGAATCCGAATTCTGCTCTGAAGGAGAGGAATTTGCCAAGGTCACACACAGTCTGGTCTCCCCAGCTTCTGTTCCCAGCCCTGACCCTGGCTCCATGGAGCCTAAACTTTATCTCTTTCAACTTGGGCGGGTGAGCTGGCTGCTGGGACAAGGGCATGGGACTTGACTTCTCTTGAGGATCCTCTTGGACCCTAGAGGTTCCTATTTTCCAGTACCACCGCACCCAAGCAGGTGGGAGGTGGACCAGGAGACTGTTCCCAAGAGTTTGGGACCTTCTCCTGCTCTGGTCCTGCCCAGGCGTGGCGTCTGAGGGAGGGTTTTGTTCTAGGTCTAGCTACAGAAGAGTGGGAGGGAGATCAGAGCCAGAAAGGTGGGAGAGCCCATCTAAGGAAAGAAGGTAGCTTGTGCGAGCATATGGGAAGTTGTGGGGGGCTGGGCTAGGCATAGACGCCTAACTGGGGGTAGAATAACTTGTGTTTGTGAGATAGATAGCTGTCAGTCAGCTGTACCTGCCACCCATAAGATCGACATTCACACCCAGGCTCAGATGGCAGGGAGCAGTACTTGGTCTTAAGGGCCATGATGACAGGTCTATTGCTGAGCCTACATTGTAGGGCTAGAGAGGGACAGCCGGAGTCTCGGGACTGTGGTGGCTTCTCTAGGAGGCTTAAAAGGCTGTGTTGTTAGTTAAAACAAAAACAAGAAACAAAAAACAAAAACCAAAAAAAAAAAACCTAGTAAGTTTCTTTTTTTTCCCTCCTACACAGCCTCTAGGTACTCCTTTTAGAGAAAAGATTAGGGAGGAGTCTGTATCCCAGAGTGCCCCTCCCTCTGGGATACAGGAGACCTTGTTACTTCAGTGGGGAAGGAAGCCCACTGTGAAAATGAGATTCTTAGGTAGCTGCTACCCACATTTCCCTGTGACTAGCCTCCAATTTGATATAAATCCCTCCCTCACCAAAACTCAGCCTCTGCCGCGCCTTCCTCTCCCCTCCCACCTCCTTCTCCCCCTCCCCAAGGAAAGATGCTGCTTTCCACAGAGATGGTGTAAATGTAGGCAGTCCATAAGGAAAGCATGTGTTGAAAATCTTCTGCCATTTCTAAGGCATTTTATCATCTACCTCCTTATCAACACTTAAATGGGGATCATGTAAGGAAACCTGAGATAAAGGGAAGCTGGTTGTCTCCAAGGATTTCAAATATCTTCCCATCACACAATCCTAGCCACCCCGCAGTCTGTTAGTGAGCTCCGCCACTTATCTGAGAGGCCATCTCCCTTCAGACCCTGTCACCTCTGCTGCACAGCCTTCTTCTGCTGATGCCCCTGCCTCCTCACCTCCGAATTCTAGGCAGACAGTACCTGAGATGGCATGGGGCAAATGTGCAGAAGGAGTAACATCAGCAGTGCTGCAGGGTGGCCTTTGCTGCGTACACAGGGGATGGGTGCTGATGAGGGTTAGGTCTCCATGGGAGCCTGTTGGGGCTGAGTCCTGTGGAAGCTCCAGGTCAGGTGCACACCCCAGTCTCAGAACTACAGCCTTAGCTTCCTGTCAAGGGCAGAGGCTCAGAGCAAACTGATACTTTGTACTGGTTTGTGAAGGTGGGCTTGTGAGGGTCTCCTTACTCTGTACAGGGGAGCAAGTCTCTTCCAGAACCACTGCCCACCTTCAGAGGGGCTTCTCAGAGCCTTGGGGAAAGAGAGGTAGCAAAGCAGCTCCTTCCTTGGAGTGCTATTGAGGGCAGGGGATTCTTGGGAAAAGTGGGCCTGCATTTGTCTAGCCACTGGCTCAAGACTTCTACCCACAGTGGTTCCCCCCTGCCCTGCCTTTCCTGAGGCTGGAATAGAGGAGGCAGGCAGGCCTGGGTCCACTGGCTCTGCGTTTTCTCCTCTACCCAGTGTTCTTCATAGCCAGCCCCATGTGTTTCTTTTTCTTTTTTCTTTTCTTGCCTCAGATGAGTCGTTACTACTGTTATTATTTTTTTTCTCTTCGAAGTAGCCCAGCTCTATTACACTGTGTGTATTGTGTGTTTTCAATTAAGCTGCCTATCAGGGTGGAGGAAATGGATTTCAGTTTCTACTGGTTCTTAACCATAGGTTCCCTGTGATGGAAATTAGGATTGTCAAGGAATATGTGCGTTCTTGTTCCTGTCTATCATCAAAGCTGTCAGCACCACTCTCTGGGGTGTTCAATGGCTTCAGATGCACTCTTTCTCCTGTGACATCCCTGATGTCCCAGGGGTAAGGGCTGAGCTCCTTGCGTACACAGTGGCTTTGGCCATTGAGCAGGGTGGCTCAGGTGCTGACGTAGATGGGTGAAGGTGGGCTTGTGAGTGTCTCCAAGCACTTAAGGGGGGCTGGCACAGTCTTGTGAGTGGGAGCACAGGATGATCTCTGTGCCTCAGTTTCTCCCACTGTCAATGGGAACAGGAATTCATCCTACAGTTATATAGGACAGCTGTGTTTTCTGAGTATCACATGTGGGTTGTGCCTGGCAGGTGTTCCCTGTTCCGTCAGCCATCTTGGAATCAGTGGCATGGATGTGGCCACTTCAGTTAGCTGCTTGAAGCCAATGATCTGCTAGTTTGCCTCTAGCTTTGAGAACCAGAATTGTTTGGAACGAGGTGATTTCAAAACTATCAGAGAACACTCTGCCTGTTCTCTGCCAACTGCAGTTGCAGGAGCAGAGTGTGGCCATATGGGCTGTATGGCTGTGGTGGCCCTGTGGCCTGGGCTTTGAGCCTTCACTTTGCCTGGCAGGCCTCTATGAAGCATGGACTTGCAGCAGACAAGGTTGAAGGAACAAGGCCCCAGACCCCAGCATGTACAGAAAGATCAGGGTGGCCCCCAGGGAGACTGTTCCCACAGCTTCGGGCTCTTGTCTTCATCTCAGGAGCTGAGTGGGACCAGGAAAGAACCCCTGCTCTGTAGGACACCGCTTTCCTTACTGTGTCTGGGGATATGAGTCATAGCTGCTCCTCGCTCTGTTCACCCTCACATGCAAGCACGCATGCCCACTCAGAAGCACACCCACCAACTCCCGTGCAAGCACCTACACAAATGCTTCATGTGCACCCTGCCACATTCTCCCATTTACACACTCCTGTTCTCATGTAGACACACCCACAGTATTATACACACACCCACAAATCTACAAATCTCTACCTCCATGCACACCCAAGCTCGTCTCTTTTATGCCTGTGCATGTGCACATGGCAGCACAAATACAAATCAATGCACACTCACACACTGAAGACACTTGGTGCACATACACACTCCCCAGCATGTACTCCAATGCTCATTTTCACACCCGTATACCTGTGCTCACACACCACTGCCACGCATGCTTACATGCACTAGAGCCTCATGTCTTCTGCACATGCAAATCATCTTCATGCAAACATTCAGGAATGGATGTACTCTTGTACACACCCATGAACACCCAAACATGCCTCTCTGCACACTTGTGCATGCTCACGGCCCCTCATACCACAGGACTGTTCAAATGCATTTTCTCACATAGGGTAGATACGTGAGCAGGAGGGAGATGTAGCCCCAAGGAGGGTAGTGTGGGCATAGTCCCAGCAGTACTTGGGCAGAGTCATTGGCTAAGGCCTACCTCCTGCATCCCTACTTCCATGACTGTGGGTCACTTCTGGGTCTGCATGTTGGAGTAAGGGGTCTAAGTTCAGACATCGTCTGAATCAGTGAGATTGTGTGTATCCATGTAAGGCCAGTGTGGCAGAGGGACAAGGTCCAGGGTTTCAGCACTCGGTGAAGAAAGGAGTGAGATCTCTTGCCACTTAACCTCGACCAATATGGGCTTGTGTCCTGTGTTCCTCACACATGGCAGTAGTCCCTTCAGCATGTCCCTCCTGTCATCCTTCCCCGGGATTCTTTCTCTGTTCTTTTTAACCTCCTACTTCCCTCAGCCCTCTTTTTAGCTGTAAAAAGACCTACTGTGCATTCTTATGCTAACAGATCCTAGCCCCCTACTATGTGCTGTGCTGAAACACCAGCCTCAGGAGGATGCTGGAAGTCCATGTCAGGCTGAAGGCAGCATAGACCCTGTATGATCTGCCCTCGGACTGGAGAAAAACGGCCTGTTTTGATGGCTAAGCTGGGTGTTTGCTCGGCCTTTAGTTGGGAATAAGAAGAAAGCTTGGAGTCGTGCTGTATGAACCCCAGGGTTTAGGACTGTAGAGACCCTGTGGGTGTTTACCCAATCTGGCCACCTTCATGTGTGTACACACTCACATGTGCATTCATGTATGTGTGTGCATGGGTGCACACTTGTGGAAATATACACAGAGGAATGTGCACTTGTCTCTGTGCATATATCCATGCTGGGGTGTGCATATGTGTGCATATGTACACATGAAAAAGAGTTGATAGCATCCAGAAGATGGCTCAGGTGAACAGGAAGCCACCTGTGGTGTGACAGGGCCCCTTTGTGTCTCTGCTTTGGCCTCTGAGTTCCACAGAGAAATTCACGCTAGCAACACACTGTGGATTTTTTACTCTAAGAACACAGAACAGCCTTAAATATAGTACAGTGTTTCTGTAGGAGATGCTCCAGCCTTCAGAAGTGGCCTTAACCTGAGGCAGTACCCATACACAGTGCATGGGTCGGCTGGCTCCCCAGTGTTCACCACTGGAGTTCCCTTTTCTTAGCATCAGTGGCTTATCTGCTTGCTGTCATGCAGCATGCTTTGTGTGGTGCTCGCTCACCTGCTGCTTTGTTCTCTGCTTTCTGGGAGCACTGATGATGCCTCCGATAGACAGGAGGGCCATTTTTTGCTCACACAGTAGTCTCTGAGTGAGGAGGTATGGCATGTACATCTTAAACAAGGAAAACAACCAGTTTGCAACAGGACCATGACTGAGTTGGTCACCTCCTGTTGTCTGAACCCTATCACAGTCCTAGGTCAGTACTAGACCATCAGTTCTCATGGTCCACTTGATCTCTTGACCCTGCACACAGCCCTTTTAGTGCTGTTGCCTAGCAACAGGACCTCTGTGCTCTTCATGAACCTATATAATTTTTTATTCTTTGGAGGGTGTCTCCCCTTCCTTGCCCACCTGCGTGATCCAGATCCAAGTTGAGATCCCCTAGCCTGTGGCTAGCATGCAAATTGTTATGGATGATTCTTCCCTGTCCACCTGCCTGTACAGCGGAGGGTCTCAGCACCCTCTTGGGGGGGCATCTATGGAGCATGAATTACCATGCAACCCTTGGAAGCAGCTTTATCATGTTAACTGTACATTTGGCTGAGTGAGTCTCCTGGAGAGGGGCAGAGGCAAGTTCAAGAGACTCTGGAAGGTGGCAGATGGGAACGAACCAGGAGCAGGGACAGCCCACTCCAGAACATCCTACTCCTGCAGGGAAAAATATGCCATGAGCATTCTGATTGGTTATGGTGGAGGTGTGCTGGGCACCTGCCAGTGTGAGGATGCTGTGTTGAGGTCACATGTGATGTCACTCCAAGGATGCTTAGCGTGTTTTGCCTTGTGTCTTAACCCGTGCCCTTCCCAGAGGAGGAAGGTATGTCTGCCTGGGAAGATGACTTGTTGCCCTCTGAAGCGACACAGCCTCGAAAGGGCTGGAAAACTCAACCCTCTGAACTGCTTTCCATGGCGTTTTCTCTAATGCTATATTCCCTGTGGTATAAAGGGCTAATGGAATGACCATGTATTAAAAATTATTGGTTGAGCTAGCTCTGCTCCCCCTTCACTTGTCTATACTTTAAAATGTTTCCTGAGCACTGAGAGGTGAGTGGCAGGTAGGATCTCATCCAAAGACGAGAGCCCAGAGCATAGCCAGCAATCTTATCTCTTAATGGCCTCTGCTGATGTCCGGGTGTCCAAAGAGGCTGGAGGTTCATCGACATCAGAGACTATCATGGTGGATGGGTGAGTTGGAAGTGGAGCTTTCCGAGGCTCCAGTGGATGAATTTGAGCCTCTCCCCTGGGAAGCTTTGATGGCCACTGTATTGCTACTAATTAATCCTCTGGCCAGGGTGTGTGGAGCTGTGTGGGGAGCTTCTCTCTTGGGTGAGAACTGCCCCTGCGTTGCCAAGCCACCTAGAGCCTCACACCTGGCCTCTTAATCCTACCTCTCACTCACAGCATTCTTGCTGCTGTCCCTGAATCCACCCTTCCCGCCTCCCTTGGCATCTAAGGATGTGGTGTAAGTGATCTGGGAGGAGAGGCCCATTTACTGAGAGAGAGGCACTGTGAGGGTGGGTAAGTGCAGCTTCTATGTGCGGTCCTAAGACCTGGGAGCCCCTTGGTATTGAGGTACAAAGAGTTAAACAGGATACACCAAGGGGCATGCCTCTGCCGTCCCAGGGGGAGTCGTTTCTTGGCCTGGTGGCCACAGGTTCACGAGTGGGAAACTAAGTAGAAGGAGCTTGTGAGGAGCCACCATATGCTTGAGTTTAAACTTGTTTTTATTTTAACCATGGAAAATTCAGACACGCCCAGAAGCCAGAGACCAGGACCTAAATTGCCATCACTATCTCCAGCAAAGATCAGCATTCTGTTGGTCGTCTTTCAAATGATGCTAATTCTAAAGTGTTTACTAATTCAGAACCAGAGAGTGAGCAAGCAATTACATTAATTTAAAAACACACTTGTGCGTGCTGTTGAAAACGCAGACACAGTTGGAAGAAAGTGACATACAGTCTCCACCCAGACCTTGGTGGACACCCATAGGCAGGGACTGATGGTGTCTAGCTAAAGAGCCCCAGAAGGAGCCAAGAGGCTGACCTCCACCTCCTACCCCCACCTGTGGACGGCTGGACAAAGTGAAGTCTGCCTGTGGATTTGCCACTAAATGTGCCTTGGCCTGTGTTGGGAGCAGTGTGTGGATTCAGTTCCTTCTCTGAAATGGCAAAGATGCCATAAACTAATGGGTGAGAACACTCCCCAGAGTAGGTCCTGTGCTGATGCTCATGTGTCTGAGGACAGCTTGTGGTACTCTTCTGTCCTCCAGACAGAATGATGCCCAGGTTTGGTACTTGCTTCAGGGGCAGCCCAGAGCACCACAGGTTGACAGCTGGGGCAAATTTTCAGTAGACAGATTTTCATACTAAATAGATAGGAGGATAAATATGGGAACTACAGGATGATAGTGGGCCACTCAACCCTATCAAGGGGTCAGAAATGCCTCTAGGTCGAGGCTGCAGCTGGGAGAGCAGTCCTGAGAATGTGAGCTGCCTAGAGCCGTATGCTGGACACATGTCAGGACAGGCATTGCATATTTATGCATGCTGTACAGGGGGCAGGATCCTGCGAGGTGGGCCAGGGTCAGGTTAGCCTCCAGTATGCTCAAGTTTTAAGGCTCTTTCTGGAACATAAGATGTCGGGGGATGGGAAGGGGTGCGGTGGGCGAAAGGTGTTGAAGGGAGGCACATCTGTTGTAAGGAGAACGGTTCTAGTCAGCATAGGTTGTGCTGGTGGTGATGGTGGATAGAGGTAGAAGGCCCAGAGTCCACAGGGACAGGAATGACTGAGGTGAAGGCCAAGAGAAGGAACTCCCAGCTCCTGGCCTTGGCGAGGCACCTATCCATGTATGTGGTACAGAGAAGAAACAGGTGCCTGGGACTGTGGGGTAATAGTGTCAGGTTGGGGTAGGCCATGTTTTAAGGATGGTGAAATGGGGGAGAGGGGAGGTATAGGTGTGGCTTGTCACCGCCAAGCTGTGTTGCCTGGCTGACAGGTGCTGCTGAGCAACTTCCCTCCTTGAGTTACTCTCTCCTGTCTTCTTTGTCCTTCGTGTGCTCTTTGTGGGGAGGGAGGTGCTACCTCCCCTTCTTTGGGGAGTGGGGAATTTACCTCAGAGAGCACAGGGTGGCCATGAGTGGTTGGGAATGTTGCCAGTGTCTGCCATCCTGTTTCACTCAGCCATTGATTTCTGTCAGCAGGACTCTTTACACTTGGCTTGTAACTCAATACCACTTGGTTCTGTTGCTCATGTGGCCCTAATATGGCTGCTTAGAGCCCTTTTGTGTGCTCTTGTGTGCTCTCGCATACCCCTCTCTGGTGACCTTTACACGCCTCTTCCTTACTCCGTGATATGGAGGATGCTCCAGGCTCATTCATATTATCTGCTCTGTCCCAGTCTGAGAATCAGCTCTTCCATCCAGGGATCCTTTCTGCTTGTTTGAGATAGTACCTCACTTTAGCCTGGGCTAGCCTTGGATTGCCATCCTCCTGCCTCCGTCTCTTGGGATTACAGGTGTATTACACCACACCTGGCTCAGCTTTGGGTTTCTTCAGAGGTTCTCATTAGACGCCACCCCCAGAGCTCAAGGTACCCTTTGTTGTTTCTGTCAGCAGTGCTAACAGATTTGCAAGAATGCACATTCCTGTAAATATTGTATTTGAGCCCATCTGTTTCTGAGTTAAGCTGAGCACAAGTTCATCCTGATGCCTCTGAGTCTAGTGAGTTAATCCATGGACAACCCCAACTCCCCCTTTGCGGAGACATATCCCCTTCCTGTGCTGAGGGAGCTGGTGGTGGTGATGTTGTTTTTGAGCATGCTGGGCAAGCATATGGAGATGCCAATCCTGGTCCCCTTCTTTCCTGGAACCTGCTGTATTTTTGGCTTTGAGAAATTCTGGGTCGCTGGGAAATCCGTGTTCTCTGGACTCTGCTTGGGCGATCCAGGGCTATGAATGCTCCCTGCACTTACTTATTTGCAGCGGGTCTTCAGGGTCTCGTGCCAGCATGCTCTGCATCATAACAGGGAGATGGCTGGTTCCTTGCCGTTAATTTGGTTATGATTTCTGTGGGGTGGACACTGATTCAGATGCAGGGTCTACCCCCATCACTGGGGTATTATTCAGGCAGGGGCCGCCGCTGCAGGGGACTGTGCACGTGCTGCAGCACCTGGGAAACCCTGTCTTCTTCTTGCCCTCATTGTGTCTGTCTGAAGAATGGGGTCAGTGGCACAGAGTAAGTTGTGGATGCAGGGAGAATGTGGAGCAGTTATTAGAGCTGGCCCTGTTTTCACAGACCCAGCTGGCTCTTCTATGCTGTGCACCGACCTTCTGCCTGGCTGGGCGGGGCTCATGAGGAATATTCATGACATTCCGTGAGATTAGCATGATTGCTGTATTTGCTGTGCAGTGTGCATGTGTGAATGGAGAGATTGGGGCTTTTGGAAACACAAGAATAGTTGAGAGGCCTTGAGCATAGTACCCATCCTTGCCACACCTGGTTTGAGACGGATGTGGAGTCCACAGACAGAATCTTGGAAGGGATCAGAAGGGAAAAAAATCTACAAGTGAAGAGGAGAAAAGGGATAATTTTAAAGGATAAGAATGTGCCTGGGTAGAAGGCCAGAGAGAATACACTAAGACCAGAAGCCTTGGCTTCTCAATTTGCTTGGCCCCAGCTGCTACAAGGCCACCATGGGCAGTGGCAGTGGTGGACCAGGATGCCTTCAGGGAGTGTGGAGGTGGGATGGGAACCAGCACCACACCCCCTAAAGATTCTGTAGCCTGTGGCTTCTTTGTTTCTGATAATCTCACAATGATTCTAAGCCACTTCCCTCTTACCATTATGAGCAAGTATTCAGCCCTATTGCCACTTTTATGTAATGAGCAATGTGTCTGTTGGATCCAAATGTCCTTTTGGCCAGAAGTTGAGAAAGCTTCATGGGGAGAGTTGAGAATCACTACCCCCCATGGATAGCATAGGTGGTGAGTTTGTGTCAGCCGGGCGAATGCAACTGTATCACTGTCCAATAAAGGGGGGGCCTCCAGGGCTAGCTGGGTGGGTCAGGCCTGGGCAGGTGAGAGTCATTTAGCAGATCTCCCTGAGTCTTCCTGAGGGGTCACTTTCCTCCTCAGAAACCCTGCTCCACACATCTTCTCTGTGGGGCTGTCTGACTCATTGATCTCTTTCCCTTGGTGCCTTGTAGGAAAACATCATCTTGTAGAATTCTGACTTCCTTGATGGCACAGCCTTCCAAATGTCTTAAGGGTAGTCGGGCATACTTCTCTCCTGGAGTGGGCAGAATCTTCACTAGTGGAAATGGAGAGGGAGCTTCTCACTTCTGATGATGAGAAGCCAGGGGTCTCCCAGGGATGCCCCTGTGCTGAGTGGAGATGGGTAGCCAGCCTATTCTCACATTCTCTCCCCTCCACCCCCCCCCCCCAACTGTATACAAGGTTAGGGAGGAAAGGACATTTCGTGAGGGCTAGCACCTGACAAGTGAATGAACTGGCTTTTGCCAGTTCCATCCATTCTCAGTCACACACCCCTAATCTGAGGATACGTGTTCGTAGTGGACGTCATGGGAGAGAAGACACGATGCAGGAGACACAGAAGGGAGGCTTTAATTGTAGTTTTTACTTTAAGGAGTGATGTCTGTCTGATTTTCACTTCCTCTAGAAGGTGGAGGCAGTCTCTTGGCAGGCCCTTCCCTGGGGCTCACTAGCTCAGCAGAAAGCATGGCTCTTACCTCTGGCCTTGGCCTATTCCAGGTTCCCCTGCTGTTCAGGAATTGGTCAGGTGTCCCATTAGTGCCCAGTCTGCTACATTGTCCTGAAAGATGCTGTTACTATGCAGGCCCATCTGCCTGGTCCCTCAAACCTCAGCCTTGGCTCTTGTCCTGTGTTGAGGACAAGTGGAGGGTGACACTGTGCCATCTATCCTGTGGCCCTGAGCATCTCCTACAGGGTCATTTTTGTAATGGCCATGATATCCAAACTAGTGTGTGCTGTGGGTCCTGATAGTCTGCCTACCCAGTATCCAGATCTAGAAATGTTGTTATAGCCTTGAGCTGATTTTGCATTTGGGACTCCGTGTTCAGTAGCTTTAGAAGGTTTGGTAGATAGTTGTGTAACTTTGTCTTCTTGCAGGACTCCTAACAGTGGGAGCAGGGGATGTCTCTGATTCTGTTGCCTGCTTTTGGGACCCTTTTCTCCTATTGCATTGCCTCATACAGCCTTAATAGAAGAGGAGGTACCTTATATTACTGCAACTTGATATGCCGTGGCTGGTTGATAGCCCTGGGAGGCCTGCCCTTTTCTGAGGAGAAATGGATGAGGAGTGGATGGAGAGAACAGGGACTGGGAGAAGAGGAGACAGGGGAAACTCCAGTTGGGATGTAAGAGGAGGAGGAGGAAGAGGAGGAGGAGGAGGAAGAGGAGGAGGAGGAGGAGGAGGTTTGCTAGACATTAACAGGCCTTGCTCAGGGTTTTGTGAGCCCTAGAAACTGTGGACCTGGCCCTTGTGCTGAGTCCTATACTGTTGTTTACTACCTTGGGTGCTATCCAGAGAGCTCTTCCACCCCTCTGGGAGTTGGTGACATTGGTTGTCTTTGCTGTTTGTATCATGTACCTTCCCACAACTCCTGGCCTGAGAAGTCACCCAATGTACTTAATGTGTTTTCCTCTAGCTGAGTGATTTACCTGACTTCCTGTGAGTTGGAAGAGCCACAGTGATGCTATCGGAATAGCCTGTATTACTAAGCACACAGTCCAGTGAATCGCCCAGGAGATGAGTAGGTGCCGAGAGGAAGTAACACACAGTGGGGTTAGGCTTGAGTATAGCTACTGAGGACACAGAGGACACACTTGTTCTTATCCTTAGTGAGTTCCATGATGTCAGGGTCACAGTGAGATTCTCAGGGTCACATGCTGAGGTCAAGGTCACAGTAAGATGCTCTCTCTAGTATGTTTCTAGAGTACCTATGACCACTACTGCTTTATGACTTTGAGATATAAAACTTTATTTAAGACAGATGGAATTCATGAAGTTAGAGGTACCAAACCAGAAGGGATTTAGTGTTTGATGACAAAGCAGGGGTGTAAGTAATTAGAGGATGATTGCAAAAGCAAATTAGAGAACTTGTCTGGTCACAATCTCACCGTTACCTTATTTGATGCACTCCACCAGAAGGTGCCTACAACACAGCTCTAAATTAACTGCTGCTTCCATTGCCTGGACTTATGCTCTAATTTCCATCAGTAAGGCATTTGCAAGTCCACTGTCAGGACTGCCCGTGCTTGCACATCAAGTCAAGGTTAAGGTCATGTGTGAGACCTGAATGCTTTAAGATAGTATTTAGTTCTAGTCCTCATTTTAAATTACTTTGGAAGAGATCTCACACAACCTGATTTTGAAGATACCCGGGTCCTTCTCTGCTGCCCAAATCTGTCCTCTACGGTGTCCCAGGCTGGATCTCCTGCCTATTCCCAGGTCAATATTCAGGAGTGCCCTGGGCTGAAGGCTGTCTCAGGCCCACTCCTATCTTTTGTAACCCTTCCTGGTCAGGACATCTCTGCAGTCCCCCAGCAGCTGTCAGGAGACATTCACTCTAGCTTTTGCCCTTGTTCTGTGTGTGCAAAGTATGGTACAGCCATGGCTGAACTCTTGAGGATAATCAATGAGCATTCAAAGCCTACACCTTCCTCCTCCCTCATGCAGAGGTGGGAATGCTGGGTTAAATCAGATAGAAAGTCTATACATTAGCAGCTGACAGATTCATATCACCTTGGGTTGGGTAGGCATTCTCTGCTGTGGAGGCTACCATGCTCCTCTATAACTCACAACAAACATCTCAGTCCAATTTTGGTCCTGTGGTCCACTAGGCACTGGGATGGGCCAGGAGAAGAGACCTTCAGGGGGAAGCAGGGTTGATATCTGGGGTCTGAGCTGAGTTCTTTGGCCATTTCCAATTTGTATGAAGTCTTCTGGTCCTGTGGGATCTTGACAAGATCTGGGTTAGGGGCACAAGCTGTATCCCTGAGATCCTAGCTAACCAAACTCAGAGAAGGCCTAAGAATCTCGGCTCCCTGCAGGCCCCTCCTCAGCCTGCCTGTTACCTTGGAAGGGGTTGATTACAGAACAGGGTCTTCTTGTGCTGTAGTTTACTTTGTGCCCAGATCAATGACTCGAATTCTATTTTTGTCAACTTATCTCTTCTTATTCTTACTAGCATGATCCATGTAGTGTTGAAACAGCCATTTCATATTCTTAGGTAGGAAGTGTATTGTTGTGGTGGGGCTGTCATAAAAGAGTGCCACAGTGTATGTGTGTGTGTGTGTGTGTGTGTGTGTGTGTGTGTGTGTGTGTGTGT
>NW_021604569.1:20937698-20962279 GCF_004785775.1 Grammomys surdaster | reverse complement strand
TGTGTGTGTGTGTGTGTGTGTGTGTGTGTGTGTGTGTGTGTGTGTGTATGTCAGGGGGGTGATGGTTCATATGTTCTCATAGCTCTGGAGGCTGAGATCTATGATCAAGGTTGGGGCAGGGCTGGCTTCTCCTGGGACTCTCAGTCCTCTGTGCCCTGATCTTAACAGTCTGGTTGGATTGGGGCTCACACTAATGATCTCATTTTACCTTAATTACTGATTTTAAGGACCTGTCTCTAAATATAGTTATTCTCTGAGGTCTTCTAAGATCAAGTAAAAAACATGATCAATAAAAAAATTATCTAAAATTGGAAGGGGGTAAGACTCAGCCTTGATGGAGCTGCCCCTCAGTCCCTGACATGCTGGCACATTGCTGTCTGTTGTGTGGGCAAAGGTGTGTTTCTGCCCATGTGCCACCGCTCTGCTTCATTGTGGGTCTGTCTGGGCGGTGCTTAGATATCCCTGGGTGGCTATGAGTTTGGCTGGCTGAGGAGTTATTGGAGGGCCTCTGTGTGCTTCCATGGTGGCCCAGGCCCTCCGGTACCTGACTAGCCCGGATGGACTGTACACTCTGCACTGTTCTCTCCCTACAGCTTGGTGCCAATGCCCTCCTCTTCTTTGGTGTGAACATGTATGGCGTCTTCGTGCGGATCTTGACAGAGCGCTCCCAGAGGAAGGCCTTCCTGCAGGCTCGAAACTGCATTGAGGACCGGCTGCGGCTGGAGGATGAGAATGAGAAGCAGGTCAGTGTGTTCAGTACACGATGGCCCTTTGGCCAGCTCTGCCCCTCTCCCAGCTGAATTTTGATATGTGTGTTATCTAACAAAGGGCAGTCGTCGTGGTGATGTGCCTACTTCTCTCCTTGAGCCTCAGTATGTTTTAAAGGCAAAGCTGTAGTGCTCAGTGTTTCATGATAGTACCTGGGAAAGAGAGAGGAATCTGATGGGCACACAGCCTGGGCTTGCTTCTCTGAAGGAGCTGAGCTTCTTGTAAGCTGTGGATCATTGTGGGTGGCATGTGGAGAGTGGGTCCTGGCACGCCTCAGCTGAACAGGAATGTGCATCTGGCCTGGGCTCAGGCATTCAGCTTCCTTGGCCTGAGAACCCTCCTTTGCAGTGGTCTGCTGAGGCAGTGTGACTTGTCACCCTATTCTGCAGATCAAGTTGGCCAGCAGGGACATCAGTTCCATTGTCCTGCTGTGGCTTGTCATCTGCGTGTCTTGTCTGGTGGAGGGAGGAAACTTGGCCCACTGGGTGAGCTAAGAAAGGGTGATTCAAAGAAGCCTAAAAGTGAAGTCTGATACATCATGGGTTCCTTTACCAGAGGAATCCAGAAGCTTCTTTCATCTTGGGGCTCACAGGCATTCTGTGTGCCTCGTGTTGGTTGTCTAGGGTATAGGGCAGAACATCCATTTCTCAACTGGTTTTTTAAATTTTCCTCATCAAGAAAAGATATTATTACACCAAAAGTTAATTTAAAAACATTTCTTCTCATGTCTGACACTTTAATAAAATCTAGTATTTATAGCAAAGGTTGGATATAATCGAAGAATAAATTGCATATGTATTTTTAGATCATATGTCTGCTAATGACTGTATGGCACATGTCTCGGCATATGGAGGGCAGTGTTTGTGTGCATGGGTGTACTCATGTCGTCCGTGGGAATGCATATGTGGATATGTATACATTTGTACACACACTGGCACACACAGAACTATAGGAATGTCTGTATGTGTACACATGTTTGTGTGGATATCCATGTATAGGCATTTGTGTGCCCATGTGTGAATGTCCATGTATACATGTGTGTGTTGTATACTGTATGTATAAATATGTGCTTCAGACATCTCCAGAGGTTCCTCCTTGGGCTCTAGAGTCATCATAGTGGTACTGGTATTTCCAATATCACTATCTGTGTGACTTTTTTATTTTATTTATTTATTGTTTTGATACAGGACCTTGCTATGTAGCCCGAGCTGGCCTTGCACTCTTGAGCCTCATGCCTTAGCCCCTCAAATGCTGGAAATGTACTCAAGCACCACTGCACCTATCGTGCGCTTGGCTTTATTCCCTCACAAGGTTGAGAAGTGGATCTTTTCTTGTCTCCCTGTAGGCATCCTGCAGGACTGAAGCTGCAGGCTTTTCTGTGGGCCATGCTTGGGTGTGTTTCTGAATGAGCTCATGGTTTCTCTCTGGTTGACTTTCATTTTCATCTTCTGGTCAGCGTTTTCCTATATCATCTACTTCGGTCTGATTTCCTTTCGCTTGTACCTTTGCTGCCTTTTCTACTGATCACCTTGCTGCACAGCTTTTTTCTTTCATATTTTTTTCCTCATGGCTATGAAGGCTATTTTATGAAGGTATTTAATTATATTTCGATTAATCTGTATTAATTGGGTATGGTAATTTAAGCGGTGGAGTGTGATTGTAGTGAGCACATACAGGATGCACTGATCAAAGTCGGGACAGTTAGCATTTCTTTCCTGGCCATTTTTCTTTATCTCATAGCCCTTGCACTTCTCTCTGCTATGTTTTAATAAAATTTGCAGTAGGTTGTGAAGTTGTCACTCCACTATGCTGGGAACACCAGAACTCCTCTCACCCCGATGGGTGTTGGTACCTATTACCCAAGCTCCATCAGTAACCCGCCTCCCACACGCTGGCCATCACTATTCTGTATTCATGTTGGCTTGTCTCAGCTTCTATTCATGAGAGATAGCGAACATACAGTACATATCGTCTTCTGGTGACTGGTGCTGGATTATTTAACTTGACCTGATGCCCTCTGGCTCTGTTCATTTTGCAGATGGCATGATTGTGTCCTTTTCCATGGCTGAATAGTACGAATATTCTTTATCTCTTCAGCCACTGTTAGTTGCCTTGGCTGCTTTCCTGTCTTGGCTCTTATGACTGGTGCTTTGTTAAGCTACTGTGCCATTGTTGTTTGAGCGACACCTCTGTTGATTTTGCAGCAACCCTGAGAACAAGGCTGATTCTAGCTCTAAGGGTGAGGAAGGCAAATGAGGAGAAGGAAGCCCAGTGCCCATGGAATTGGGATTCTTAAGAAGAAAGTTTCCATTGGGTAATGACATCAACCTCATTAACCAGATTAATGCCATCCACTTCTAAGGGTTTGTCTTCATGTGTGTTCTTTTTTTAATATAAATTTAATTTTTTTGCATATTCACTTTACATCCCATTCACTGCTCCCTCCCAGTCACCCCCTCCCACAATCCTTCCCCACCCCCTTCTCCTCTTGGTGTCCCCCAACCCTGGCATATCAAGTCTCTGCAGGTCCAGGTACATCCTCTCCCACTAAGGTTAGACAAAGCAGCTCAGCTAGACGAACATATTTCACAGACAGGCAACAGCTTTTGGGATAGCCTGTGCTCCAGTTATTCAGGGCCCACATGGAGACCAAGCTGCACATCTGCTACATATATGTGGGAAGAACTAGGTCCAATCCATGTATTCTCTTTCGTTGGTGCTCCAGTCTCTGAGAGCTCCAAGGGTCCAGGTTAGTTGACTCTGTTGGTCTTCCTGTGGAGTTTCTATCCCCTTGGGGCCCTTAATACTCCCCCAATTCTTCCCAAAGTTCTCTGTACTGTTTGGTTGTAGATGTCTGCATCTGTCTGAGCCAGCTGCTGGGTGCAATCTCTCAGAGGAGAGCCATGCTAGACTCCTGTCTGCAAGCATAGCAGAGTATCATTGAAAGTGTCATGTGAATTCTTTAACTACACAGTTGTAACTTCATCTGTATACTCTCATTTTCTGTACTGCGGCTTGACATTTTGCTTGGGCGCAACCACACATGTTGTGCCTTAAATTGCCTGTGAATTACTTTTCGTGCCTTGCTCCAGCAGTCTCTGCCGCTGGTACTTAGACACTGTGTTTTAAGAAGCCCTTTCTTCAAAGCAGTCATCCAGATTTCAAGTATTTCCTTATAGCAGTGTGAACTTGACATTGCCTGGAGTGTTTTCCTCAGTGGAGAGCACCTTTATTTCTTTAAGTAATACCTGATTATAGTCCACCCTAAAGCACTGGTACCCTGGGTGTTCCAGGGCCACAGCATCAGCCACCCCAGGGACTTCAATTAGCAGGCTTTGCCAGTCCTTGGGACTCAACGTTGATTGTGAGCAGGATCCAGGCTTGAAGCTTGGCTCCAATAGGGATTCCTGATGTGGGGGTGGGAGTGTCCTGTATCATCTGTAGGAAATGGTAGAAGATTGCTCAGAAGGTCTGAGCTGGTGGAACCTCAGGGGTGGAGCAGAGACACCAGTGGGGCACTGCCGTAGGTACAACGTTCTAAGAACTCTGCTGTCCTCAGCTCACAGCAGAACAAGAGGCAGAACTGTTCATGAAGTACTGCTTGGGGAGAGTCTTGAGCCATGGCAAACATGAAGACCAGACAGCGAGGTCCCTGGCACAAGCAGGAGACATGGTGTGGGTAAGGTGTCAGTGCCTAGGCGAGATTCCTGATGCAGTGGGGTGAACTACCAGGGGTTTAGAGATCTCAATTTCCCTCTTCCCTGGGGGAGAATCTGTAACTGAGGATGTCTGGCAAGGAGAAGATTGGGCTCTGTTCTCAAAGCAGATGTTGGACTCAAGAGACCATGTGGCATGTGGCTACCAGATGTGCTGTGTGTCTGTATCCACCAGATGTGCTGTGTGTCTGTGGTCCATCCTGACCATCTGGATCTGTAAAGGACAGAGTGCTGGGCTGCTGTTCTAAAACACAGACCTCTGTGTGACTGTCCTTCCATCAGCTTACCTCTCCCCCCCCCACCTCCATTTTGTCCAGGGACTTGTGGAACAGACAGAAATCACCGAGACATTAGTGACTATGCCCCAGCACAGTTGCTCAGGGCTGTAGTGCAGGCTCATTCCTTTTCCACTGTCTTCAGATTGGTCACCTTGACCCTGTCACCGTAGCTGCTCTTACGCACATACGGTTACTTTCTGTTGTGCTGGCAGTGTGTGCTGGCCCTGTGGAAACCTCGAGTGGCCTGAGTGGTGGTGCCAACTGGGGCCTCTGAAGTATTCAGTGCCAACTGTGCTTTTTGCCCCAGCATCATGAAGTAGGACTGTTAAATGCAGCTGACGGGAACCTGTGTCCTCTGTGGCAGGGCTATGCTGAGACATTTTTCTGCTGGTGCCATCAAGCTTGACTCTTCACATTATTTTAGAGTGTGAGGCCTCCATCACCCGAATCAGCAGAATGTCGTTCACTCTGCTTTAAAGGAAGTATGAAAATAGTTTATTTTGAAGCAAAGATAAATGACCAAGGCAAAGATGGGGTTTAATATGGACTGATATGCTCCTTCATGAAAGAGGTTATATGTACTTGTATAGCCATAAAACAACAGAGAATCATAAATCAATAAATTAAAAAAATACAATTGTGCACAGTCAGGTAGGAGGCAACAGCCACATGGGAGAATCTTACTGTAGGTGTCAGATGTTCGTAGACTGCTCTTAGCTTTAGGGTTGGTGCAAGCTAAGCTACTCAACTTTGCTGTTCCTTCTGAGAAGTTTACCCAACCATCATGAGACTATTAGGCTGTATACATAGGTTAAAGGTAAGTTGCTGTTTTTCTAAAGAGCCAGATAGACCAGAGTAGTTTTGGCTCTCATTCTGCAACATTCCAACTGCCTAGTCACAATACTCCTTAGTCTTTAATAGAGAAACAGCATCTTTGGAAGCTCCAGTACCACATGGAAGAATGTGCTAGGAGCTATTTCTGTCTTCTCTGAATCCTCTTTGGGGAGTGTGTGTGTGTGTGTGTGTGTGTGTGTGTGTGTGTGTGTGTGTGAGAGAGAGAGAGAGAGAGAGAGAGAGAGGTGCAAGAGTAAGTGTATACGAGATTGTGTTCATATGAATGTATGTGTGTTTGTGTGTGTAAGGGTTATCTGAATGGTCAGTATGGTTTATTCTTTGGGGAGGAATTTGGATGTAGTAAATGACCAACTAAACAAAAGGGACCAAAACAAAGGGAAGTCTTGTCCTATAGGATCTGTGTGGAATAGAAGGTCTGCTACACATTTGTTCATCCTACAATCAAAACACATAGTTAAACCCCTTTACAATTAAGAGTCATCCATGAAATGGCCTCTGTTGCATCAGCCTGTGAAGACTGTTCTGTTTGATTACCTGAGACCCATGGCCCAGAGATTTTCAACAACCTGGGATGATAATGGAAGTGTGGTATGATTGTGAGGGCAGAGCCCTTGCTGAACAGAGCATCTACTCCCTGAGGGAGCTGTGGCCACTCCCTTCTTTGTGCCACTTCTGGCTTGTTCAGAGGTACATATTCACAGAGAACAGAGTTGAAACGCCCCGAGGCTCACTCTGCTTTTCGACAGAGATGTCAAGGTGCATTCTTTGAAGTAGAAAAGCCTGAGAGAGATAAAGCAAGAAAAAAGACACCCATGAGGGGTATGGGATCTGGAAGGGGTCTGTACTGACAAAGCAGCTGACCAAAATAGAGAGCTGGGGCATGCTGGGATCATTTGATGCCTGCAAGAACTTGACAACTTCAATGCATAAAACAGGCAAATTCCTAGAAAAGCATCAGTAGCCAAAGGTGATCCTAGAAAGAAAGCCAACCCCCTCCACTGCCATTAGAAATGGTGATTGGAAAATTGTTTATTTATTGTTATATCATGTTTTACTTACCTATCAAGGCTGGGGCTTGACCCTAGAGCTGCACATTGTAGGTAAGTGCTCTCACTGAACTATACCTAATTCCTGATTCAGTCATTTACAAGTGTACTCCAAAGTTGCAGCAAGCACACAGGTTTGCAGATGAGCTCTAAATGGCTATGTTTGCCCAGCTGGACCTTGCATTGGCAAGATTGTGTTCCTTGGGATTAGCATAGCCTTCCTGGTGATCGTGCTGGACCAAGCTAGGAGGCTCAGCCAGGACAGGTGGGTCAGGGATGCTTCCCTGTCTAGTTTCCGTTAGAGATTCTTTTGTGGCCCTTGTGATTCTGGTACCTTGGTGAACTGGGAAGGCATCTATTGACTGCTTGTTGCCTTGTGGTATCACTGCTAATACATTGGTTCTAGGCAAGGAGCCAGCGTTCTCATTGTTGAAGTGACCTGACACTTAAGTGTAGTTTGTTTCACAGTAGCCAGGGCATGTTGCAAATGGAACAGAAGCCCCAGCAGTCCTCTGGCTTGGGTCAGGTTCAGTTTCTCCTGACTTGTGGTCAGATGATGGGCAGGGGTGGTGTCCACTTCTATTGGTTTGTTTGCTTGTTTTCTTATCTATCTGTCTGTTTGTCACCCATCTATCCATCTATCAGTCTATCCATCATCTATCTATCTATCTATCTATCTATCTATCTATCTATCTATCTATTGAATACAGTACTGGCCTTGAATAGTCAGCAGGCATGTTGTGGGGATCCCTGCTCTAGCTGGATGTTGACTATTTGTGTGCATTGTGACAGGCATGTTATATGAGGCTCTCTGAGACTCTGGGCACTATGGAGCTCTCTGGTCAAGTTCACCCATGCTGTTTGAAGCCCAGGAACTGCAGAAGGCTTATAAGAACCTTAGAGTACTGACTCCACTGTTTTGTTTGTGCCTCATTTCCCTTAAATCTGCATGATAATTGGTGATTTTGGCCAATGTGCTATACTTAGACAGGCCAGTCCTCTTAGTTCTCCTGATGATAGCACTCATGCATAGGAACCACTGACATCATATTGTAGAACCCTGGTGTGTCTGGTGAGGAAGGGACTCTGGATCCCACTGGGGCCTCCAGCCATGCTGATGAGAAATTGGGTCTCCTGTGGGTAGCCGGCAATCTAGAGGGAGTGGTCAGGTCTGCAGCTACAAGCCTAGTATCTGCTCCATGGCTTGCAGAAATTGGACAGACAGCCTTGGCTGTGTTCATTAAGTGACTTATGGCAGGTTATAGGATTTAGAGACTGCTGGTGGGTTAGGATTAGGCAATGCAGTTTCTGGTAAGGTCTGCCATTTCACCAGGATAAGAGAAGAGCCAGAGGAAGATCTTAGAACTAGGGTGTAGACTGGGACATCACAGGATGAAGGCACACCTTGACCTAATGGTGGACTCCAATGGATAGGAACTCCATTATTTTAGTTTTAGAGGTCAGGAAATCCAAAATCGAAGCTCTGGGGGCTTTCCTCAGGGTGGAGGATAGCTACCTTCTAGCTACGTCTTGATGTAGCTGTCCACCTGTTTATGCATCTCTAGTGCCTTACGTGCCCAGATCTCTTCAAATGACACCAGTCTGAGTAGAGTAGGAACCACCCTAGTGACTGGTGTAACTTAATCATTTCCTTTTTTAAAAATTAGAACTTTTTTACTTTTAAACTTTTATTAACATTTATTAATGGTACAAAATCATGGATTTCATTATGACATCCCATACATGTATGTATTTACATACATACATACATGTATGTATAATAGAGATCTTCAATCTCTATTGTATATGGCCGATGCTCCAAGGTTCCCCTTCTATCTCCTATCTTCTGCCTTCACATATCGTCTTTGTTGTGTCTTTTCCTGTAGTCATTGTTCCATACATATATAAATGTGTTTTTATAGCCTTCTGAGTCTGTTTAGCATTGCTCATATAGACATATGTTTTTAGGGCTGACCACTTGGTATTGAGTAATCAGTTAGGGAGCTCATACCTAATATTAATTCTCCTTCTCTCAGCAGTCTCTAATCGCTTGTAACTCTTCATCTAGGAGTGGGGCCTTGTGACATTCCCCTATCCAAGTGGGCATGACAACTGGCGTTTTATTAGGCTGCCAAAATGTTAAGATTTCATAGGTATAGCTTTTCTGTCCTATATAGAAGAAGGTAGAGTCTCTCTCATCGTTGTAGATAGAGCCTATCTTGAAGTACAGTCCCATTAGGGGTTGGGAGTTTACCTATAAATCTTGTGGGGGACACAGTTCCATCCATGCTGTGCACCAAGAAAAAGTCAAGTGCGCGCATGATCTTAGAAAGAGGAAAGGGTGGCTATGAACCTATGCGGGTGTGTGTATTGGGTGGAGGGTACCTATCTTTCTCCTCCAGAAGGCCAGCCACAAACAGAAGAAGCAAGCCTAGACTCCTAAGGAACAGGTGGAGAAGTAGTTTAGGTTGAACACTGGCCTCTTCCTGCTGGTTCTTGCCCATCCCTCTGGTTCTGACCAGGGCTGCCCAGCAGCTTAAGAACAGAGTCCAAGCAGACTTTCCACTCACTCTATCTTGTACTGGCTATATGTAGCCCATTATATACCTATGTCTGGTTTGGGATGCACCAGCCTGGCATGGGTTTCCTTTCAGGATAATTGTGTGCCAGGTGTAGTGAGTTATTATCTTAGACAAGTGTTGCATACTCTTAGTGGTCATTGTAGGGATGAGCCATCTCTACTAGGGGAACCAGTCTTTCTTAGCACTCCTATGGCTTCAGAAAAGCTGAGTCTAGCTGATATTTCCAGTTTCCTTCTGGTTTCGATAGGATGGATTTTACTGTGCCGCATAGTGACTGGTGGCTTCTCTGGTCCTCACTAAGAAATGGTCTGTGGACAGACATGATGATAGGGATGGTTCTTCATCTGGTCTCCTCTGTCTCCTATGTGCTTCCTGCTTTCGGATGCCAAGTGTAGGCTGATGACATTAGCAGTGAACCTGAGACCATCAGGGTGAGGACAGTGGGAGACAGACCTTGACTTGCAGACATGGGATTCTAACTCAGTGTTGATGTGAAGAGAAGGCATGGGTTTGGCCTCAACTATTGGGGCTGGTGGAGCACAGCTGCTGAAGGCACTTAGCAGTCCGGAGACAGTGGGGAAGGCACTAGATGGATGCTATGGATATGAAGGTGCTCCCATAAATGACCACTTGTGGAGCCCAAGCTCTGACTGGACCCAGGAGGAACAAAGTCAATCTCAGTTGTAGGACATATGTGGCATGTGAGCAGGCCTGGAGCACACGGCTTGCCAATGTCATGGCTGATGACTAGCCAGCTCAAAGGAATCTCGGAAGTGGTGTGGACATAAGGCCAATTGCCCAAGCACATGAGACCATGGGAAGGGAAGACGGGCCCTGTGCTGCCTACCCGTGCTGAAAAGAAGGTGCATCCTTGAATGGAGAACCCATGCCTCTTACACCTCTGCATCTGGCTCTTGCCTCCAGAATCACCCCCCTCCAGCTTCGAGGGAGCTTTGAGTTTACAGCCTCCCCCTGGGGCACAACCCTGGAGTTTCTATCTGCCACAGCTGGAGAACCCAGAACAAGTGGCATTTGAAGGTCACATCATCTCCTGGGTCTTCATTACTGCTGCCCCACAACCCACTCAGGAAGGCACTCTTGAGCCCAGCTTGCCTTCTGAGATGTAGTGGCTTGTCCCCAAGGGCCCTAGTTGTTCCTTAGATGCCACTACTAAATCAGAATCCTCCGGAAACATGTAGCTATTTAAAGCACACTCAATTTGTTATCCTAACAAGGTAAATGGAACAATTGAGTTCTTGGTGTGTGAGGAAATTTTATCAAGAAAAGGGATATTTTCTTTTAAATAATATAGGCTGGATTTTAGTTTAATTTAATTAAGTTATTTTTATCTAAACAGGGTCTCATGTGCACCAGGCCAACCTTAAACTTGCTGTTTGCTTGAGGATAACCTTGAACTTGTGATCCTTCTGCCTCTACCATTTTAGAGCCAGGATTTCAGGCCTGCACTACACATCCAGTTTCATGTGATTCTGGGGACGGAATCCAAGGCTCTTTGTGGCTACTAGGCAAGCAATTGCCCAACTGAGCTACATCCCCAGGCCGTGGGTGGAGTTTTAAATAGGCTGATCTATTCCCAGTGTACTTCTCAAACCACTACAGTTGTTATTTGGCAAACTATCAAGATTAACTGAAAGCTTAACACAATTAAATGCTTTCTTCGGTATTTACACAATTATTTTTGTTATGTAGAATTATGTCTTAATGCTACATGTTAATCTTATTTAGTATATGCTTATATATAATCTTAGCCTTATATACTAACTTTATTTGACATGTACATTAAATATGAATTAGATTAACCTAAATACTATTAGTATAGGATTATTATACAATTTAATTCTGGGAGTTTTTTCCTTCCTTCTCAAAGCAACTTTCTGTCCATTTGCAGTTATGCCTGTTGTAGCTGCCTGTTCTTCCACCAGACATAGATACACACAAATCTACTTTCTGCCTTTATGGATTTAACTATCCTGGATATGTCATACAAATGGAGTCATATAGTATATGATCCATAGTGAATGACTTCTCCCAGTATGAGGTTTTCAAGGCCTATCCAGTGGGTTGTGTCTTACTAGTAATTCATGCTTTTTCATGGACCAACTTCTATTTCATTGTATGGAAAAACCACGTTGTGGTGGGGATGGGATGGGAGGGTGGACCACATTTTTATTTAATTTAATTAAAAAAGATTGAGATAGGGTCTCACATAGCTCTAGCTGGCCTTGAACTCACTATGTAGCTGAGGTTGACCTTGATCTTCCTGCCTCAACCTCTTGAAGGCTTGGATTGCAGGTTTGTGGCAGTGTGCCTGGCTGTTTTGTTTATCTACTCCCATTTGATAGACAGTCAGGCTGTTTCCATGCCTTCTTTACATTGTAAGTAATCATGCTATGAAAATTGTCCAGACCTTTGTGTGGACACACACACCTTTTGACATCTCTTGGGAACACTGTAGGGAAAGTCTAGGAGAGGAGTTTCTGGCCAGGGGTAAATAATATTTTGAGGGACAGCCAAGCTGTGTTTGGCCCGACCATGTCCTGCTCCCATCAGGAACATGTAAAGGCACAAGTTCCTCCATATTAGAATCTGGTTTTTCTTATTTTGTTGTTATGAGTGTTTTGCCTGCATTTGTGTATGTGCACCACTGGTGTGCCAGGTGCCTGCAGAAGTCAGAAGAGCACATTGGATCCCCTGGAATTGAAGTTACAGATGGTTGTGAGCCACTATGTGGATGCTAGAGACAGAACTCCGAGTGCTTTTTACCACCGGGCCACCACTCCAGCCCTGCTTTGGTTTATTTATTTATTTCTTTTTTTTATTTATTTTCATTATTTTTCTTTTTTAAAAGTCTTGAGGGTACATGTAGTCAAGGCTGAAGACAGAGATCTTATGTGGGTTTTTCCTTGTTTCCCTGTGGTACCAGCTTACTGAACTGGTACAGCACTACACTGTCAACACCCACCCACAAGGCACAGGATCCCTCTCATTGCCCCTCCCGAGCCACACCCACATGGTTAAGCTAGTGCCATGACCATAATCTTGTAATAGCTATACATTTGTAATATCTTTGTTTATGAACATTTTCCTACTCAGCATAATTCTCGGAGATTCATACAGGTTGTTGAACATATCAATAGTTTATTCTTTTAATTGCTAAGTGGTATTCCACAGTGTGGCTGTTATCAGTGTGTTTAATAAACATTCTGTCTGTGAAGGACATCCTGGCAGATTCCAATTTAGGATGATTATAAAGAAAACCATCTTGAACACCATGTATAGGTCTTCATATGAGGATAAATATTAATTTCCCTGGCCTGAATGCCTAGAAGTAGTGCTCAGACATATGGTGTTTGCAAAAATCATTTTGAGATACGGCAAAATCATTTTCAGAGGTGGTTGAACCACAGAATTGGAAAGTTTTTAAGCTTCCAGTTTAAAAGACGGGACTCTGAGGAGGCTCTGAATGTGCTAGCTGCTGGTCCTTCACTAGAGGTGTGACTTGCAAGCATTTTCTCTCAGCCTGTGGCTTGTCATTGTCATAAGAGATTTTTGATTTGGTCTGCTAATGGGTAAACATTTTACATTTTGATGAGAGTCAGCTTATCATTTCTTTTTGTTCTATGGTCCAGTCAGGTTGTCAACTAGGTCAAAGTTTCTTTCTATTGCTCTGAGTCAAATCTAAGAACACCGAGCGTAGCCCTAATTCCTGAAGGCTGAAGGCTGTCTCTGTGTTTCTAACAGATTTGCAATTTTTGAGTTAATAGATAAATCTGTGACAATGTATGTCAAGGTGATATTTAAAGCAAGGTGTGAGGGTGATGGGATGGCTGTCCAGTTGTTTTGTGGTTTATTGAAAACATCATCTTTATTGGATTTTTGTTAAAAAAAAAAAAGAATCTGGGTATATTTGTGTTGGTCTGCTTCTGGGTTCAATACTTTAATTACATCATCCTTAGGATTCATCCTGGCATTATCTTGAGTATTGTTACTAAGGATTGGGTAGGCTAACTCCTTCTACCTCTTGATCCTTTTTCAAATGTTAGCAGCTACTCTTCCTTTTGTTATCCATATGCTTTTGGAATGCTCTTGCCTTTGGTTACTAAAAACGTTGCTTGGGCTTTAACTGCATTTGTGCTGTCCAGAGAGAATTTGCATCCTTTCAGGGCTGAGTCTTCTTTCCACGCCAGAATGAAGATTGCTTCTTCATTTATTTAGCCTTTCTTTGATTTGTTGCTCAATGCCATGATTTTTGGGATACAAACTTTTAAAATTAGCTTTTTATCATGGCATTTCACTTTCGAGCACTTGCAAACAGTGTAGTTAGTGTGTGTACACATGTTCATTGCTACCGTGTGGAAATGCAGCCAGTTTTTGAATGTTGGTTTGTCTATTGTGGTTCTTTGAAGTCTGTTATTTGTTCGAGGTGTAATTGTTTTGTTTTACTAGGTCCTCTGTGTTTTATATAGAAATCGTCATACCCTTAGCACTTCCTCCTTCTAGTCTGTATCTTTTTCCTACCTCATCACACTGGCTAAACTGCTAGGCGTGATATCAAAGTGGGGTAATGAGAGTCACCATCCATCTCCTGTTCCACCGGAAGCATTTGAAGTGCCACCAAGTGTGACATGAGCTGTAGGCTTTCTGGGGCTGTCCTTTATCAAGATGAGGAAGTTCTTTATTCCTCCTTTATAAACATTAAATAAGGGCTGCATTTTGTTGTTTTCTTTATCAGTACTAATTGCTGTTTTATTCCTTATCCTGTTGTTGTGGACTGTATTACATCGGCATTTCAGTAGTGAATTAGCATTGCATCCTTGGATTAGATCTCATGTGGTAGGATATATAGTTTATTTATGTGTTGGAAATTGCAAACATCTTATTACAGATTCTTGTAACCTCTTTTCCTTTTGGGGTGTGCTTATGTGTCTTGTACACATCTGTATGTGTCCATGTGGAAGCCAGAGATGAATGCGTCTTTCCTCCATTGCTCTCCATTTACAATTCATATTAATTTTATTAATTGTTAAGCTCATGTCTTCATCTCCAATTCCTTCCCTATCTCCCTCCCCACTATCCCTTCTTTCTTTGTGTCATTTTGGTTTTGTTTTAAATGCGCTGGTTTGAGTTCAATGCAGCTGGTATGCGCATGGGTGTAAGGCTGTCTACTGGAGCATTGGTAGTTCAGTCCACATGACTGAAGACAATTGATTCTTACTCCCTCAGCAGCCATCACTTGGCAGTATTTCCTCAGCTAAGGGTGGGATTTCATAAGTGCTAGGATTTTGGTTGCCTTGATCGTGTGTGAGCCATGTGTATGTAGTCATAACACCTGTCAGTTCACGTGTGTAACCCCTTCCCATGTCCAAAAAACACCATTTCTCTGCAGTCATCTACTCCCTCTGATCCTACAGTCTTTCTTCCTCCTTTTGATCTTCTGAGTCTGGAAAGGAAAGAGATGTCTCATTTAGGGCTGGGAATTCTGCAGTCTTTAGTCTCCGCATGCTGACCAGTTATAGATTGCTGCAATAATAGCCATGTGCTTCAAAGACTGGCTTCTTTGATGAAGGTTTACTGATGCACTAATCTATGTGTATAAAGATAAGCACTAGGGGGCAGTTTAATTTTATGTTCATTTAGCAAACAGCAGTAAGTTCTCCCCTAAGACCTTAAGATCTAGTAGTCACAGGTTCTTGGCCTACTTAATGGTACCAGGCATGAGTTTTGTTTTGTGAAACAGGCCTTAGGTCCAAACAGAAAATAGCTGGTTACTCCCTTAACATGCATGCCACTATTGTACCAGTGGGCATATCTTGCCAGGCCAATCATTATTGTATCTTTCAGGGTTCAGAGTTTGGTAAGATTGTTGATTGCCTTTCTCCCCTGGGAGCATGGAGGATGAAGCTTTCAGGTCAGGACTAGCTTGATTTCTCCATGCCTTATAGCTCAAGTGTGTGCAATCTCCAGTGGTAGGGTAAATTTCTACATGAAATTCTAGAGGTTAACCAAGAACAAAAGTGTTAGTCTATGATGTTTGAGGGTATCTGTGGGACCCCATGGACCAAAAATCTCTAAAAGAAATAACCTATAGCTGGCACTGGGCTTTTTATTTGATAGCCTATGATGTCTAGGAGGGGCATTCTCTTTATATTCTATAGGGTAACTATTTGAACTGTTCTTATGTGTGTATATATTTTCAGAAACTTCTACAGTCATAGGTCTCTCTATGGCTTTTTCAAAGGGCTTCAGAGTTAGTTATACCTTCCTTTGCTTCCTTTACACTCTGTTTCTCCCTTAACCCTTCCTTTAAAACCCTTCCTGCACCATTATACTCCTTCCTCTTTGCCACCTCTGTTCTATCACCTCTCCCTTGAAATCTACCACTTTTTTTGTACGTTTGTAAGTATTCCAATTTAAAGATACATTTCTAAAGATTTAAAGCTAACATCTACATATGAGAGAGAACATATGGCATTTGTCTCTCTAAGTCTCTGTGAACTCACTCAGAAAGATTATTTCCGGCGCCATCGATTTGCCTGAGAATTTTATCACTTTATTTTTCTTTACAGCTGAGTAGCATTCCATTCTGTATATGTGCCACGTTTTCATTATCCATGAAGTAGTTGGCGGGAGTCTGGGCTGCTTCCTGGCTATTGTGAAGACAGTAGCAATGAACATGGATGGGGAAATGAAGTGTCTCTGTGGTAGGGTATTAGCATCTTTGAGAATATGCCCAGGAGTGATATAGCTAGATCATATGCTAGATCAGTTTTTTTTAGCATCTTGAGGAACATCCACACTGGTTTCCATGGTGGCTGCATTCGTTTTTGCTCCACTAGTTTGTGCTCTTCTTTTTCCTCATCCATGTCAGGATTTGATATAATTTGGTTTTTAACCTACGCCATTCTAACTTAGGTCAGATGATATCTCAAAGTAATTTTAATTTGCATTTCCCATATGTCTAAGGATTTTGAACATTTAAAAAATATTTCTTAGGCTTTTACATTTTTCTTTCAGCAACTCTGTTTCATTCTTTCTCTTTTATTTTTACTTTTTCTGGTTATATAGGTTCTTTTTTCTTTGACTATTCTAAATACCAAGCTTTTGTTTAGATGGAGAGTTGGTAAAACTTTTTCCTATTGTGTGGCTGCCACTTCACTTGAAAGGTGGTATCCTTTGCTCTATGGAAGCTTTTAGTTTCATGAGGTCCCTTTGTCAATTGTTGGTCATCATACCTGTGCAGTCCTGCTCAGAAAGTCCTTTCCTGTGCACATAAGTTGACGTGTATGCCCTGCTTCTTCCTCTGTCAGATTCAGGGTATCAGGTCTTATGTTGTGGTCCTTGATCCATTTGGAGTTGAGTATTGTACAGGGTTAGAGATATGGATCTAGTTTCATTCTTCTACATGAGAATTTTCAGTTTGATAAGCCCTATTTCTTAAACATGCTATTTTCCTTCTATTGTGCATTTCTGCCCTCTTTGTCTAAAATCAGGTTCCCCTTACTTTTTTGAGACAGGCTTTCTCATTGAACATGGAGCTCTGGATGGTCAGAGGACTCTCTCTTATGGGATGCACTTCTGCCCCTCCCTACCCCACCCTTCACATGGCTGGGCTTACAGATACATGTCACCATATGTCTCTTATGTGGGTCCTGGTATCTGAACTCTTATCTTCATGCTTGTGCAACAAGCCCTTTTCCTGCTCAGCCATCTTTCAGCCTCTCTTCAGTCATTCTTGCCATGGCTGCTTTAAACTGTTTGTTAATTATCCTGGTGTCTGTCCTCTTGATGTCAGTGTGTGCTGGTTGTCTTTGTTCACTGAACATTGAGTGCATGTTTCCTAGTTTCTGTTATTATAAATAATGCCCTGTTGGAATCTAGACATCTAGATTATATTGTTTGAAGTTCTATTTTATTTGGGTCTTGTGTTGGGCTGCTTTTCTATGACATCATACTGGCTGAGGAAGAGGAGTTGTTTTGATACTATCAATGAGGAAAGAGGTCCCCCGTGGCCTTCTCTGACATCATCCCATATTAAGGGACAGGTAGAGGTCTGGCCTGGGTGCTTAACTTTTGCCAGAATGGGTTGATCAGGGTACAGAGTTTTCAGAGTCTTTGGCCTGGAGTAGCATACTTACCATCCAAAGGTTTCCTCTTGAGAACTGCCATGTTCTTGGACTTGTCTAAAGAGGGCGACTTTTATCCAACTTTGTTTTGTGCTCAATAGTGTTTGAAATTCCTTCTTCCCCAGCTCTGTGTTTGGGACACACGAGGCAAACAAACCCCAGAGGACTCATTCCCGGGGCATACCTTGGTCTGTGATCTCTGCCTTCTTCTTTCCAGCTTTCAGTATCATGATGTCAGATGTGGAATATCTATGACTTTTACTGGTGTTCTTTGTGAGAAACAGGGAGGAACCCTTTTCCATTTTCTCAGGAACAAAGCCTTTATAATCATAAAGAATCTGATTGGTGATGGAGAGACGACACAGTTAGTAAAGTGCCTACTTTATAAGCATGAAGATCTGAGTTTGGATCCCTAGCACCCATGTGAAAAAGGTGGGTGTGGTCCAGTCCTCTGTAACCCTGAGACTGGGGACTGGGAAGTAGACAGGTAGATCTCTAGAGCTCTCTTGCCAGCTAGTCTTGCCATTGGTGAATGCTGGGTTAAGTGAGAGTCTGTCTCAAAAGATAAGTGGAGAATGGTTAAAGAAAACAAGCCATTGGCCTCTAGCCTCCTTGCACAATGTACACACATGCAGTAGGGTGCACATGTGTACGTGCGCGCACGCGCGTGCACACACACGTACACATCTAATTTTTATTGAGAATAATATGTAATGTTACAGTGAAGGTAGATGCATTAAGTTTTTATGTAGTTTCCATGGGACACTGTGATGTTTTCTGTGATCCACATTTGTACCAGCTTTTGTCTGTCTGATTTTTTGCTTTTGATCTTATTTCCTTTGTTAGATTTTATCACTGTCATAAACTGTTCTAATGTTGGTTGTGTTGGGGCTTCAGGGTTGGGCTTGAGATTGGAAATTAACTTCAGATATTGATTATCTTTATAATGTGAATGGAATATTTTACCTTTGGAGATTTATTCTGTGTCAGAATTTTATCTTCTTGTCCACATCTAGCTGCTTGGGCATCTGGAAAACCCTGGCAACCAAGAATCCTCATGTTAAGGATGCTAGGAATACAGGAGGGTAATGGGACAGAGAACTGATCACTGATTGCCACAACTACTTCTTGTAGTGACCAGGACACTGGACCAACTTTCCATGCTAGTGCTAGAGGCTGTGCCAGGTCTAGCAGCTTTTCTGTCATCTCTCTGGGTTGGCCCCAGTACACCCCAGTTCCCTGGAAGGCAGTCTCCCTCGTCTGATTGCTCCAGCCTTGTGGCCAGCAATCTGTTTGCTTGTTCTGATGATAACTACAGGTAGTAAAGTTTCCTATAGACTTATGGTGAGAGAATTAATTGTGGGGCTGTTGGGAGGGATGAGTGGGCTCTGGGTGATGGATAGAGGTTTTTTTGTTTGTTTGTTTTTTGTTTTTGTTGTTGTTGTTTTTGTTTTTTCCTGTCTGATTTCACTTTGGGCCACTTTCACACTTAGGAACTGCAGATGAGTGACATCTGAAAGGCAGCAAGCTGAGTGCTGGAGTGATGTGGGGGGTGCCTGGTGGGAGCAATGATCACACATTGAATGATAAATCATGCAAGGACAAGGCCCAAGCTGTTGGTTTCAGTCATGGTTTTTCCACCATGTATTTCCAGGATGACTAGGCAGGCTGTACTAGAGTTGGGGTTCAACACTTAGGGGACTCCTATGTGGATCTCCCAGGCTGCCTAGGCGCTGCCTCCAGAGCCTGCCTCTGCCTCATCAGCTCAAGGGGCCTTCCATTTCTTTCATGCTGCTGGGGTTGTGTGAAGAGCACAGAATCTGCCCTTTCCCTTCTGGTAGCCTTTCCCTGTGGCCTTCTGAGTATGCAGCTGTCTTTGTGTTCCCGCTTGGCCTATGCTTTTGAATCTCCTGGCTGTAACATCTGATCACTCCCAGGTTGGTGCTTTGTTGATTTCAGACAGATCAATGAATACTGCCCCTGGGGTGGGGTGTCTCTTTCACTCAGCATAGCTGATGGCTGGCACTTGGCCACCTCTGAGGGCCTCAATTTTGGCTGCATCTCTAGAGACCTGTGGTGTAGGAAGCATTCTGGTGACTCCTCATCATGACCTGTCTGTCATTCTCCATGCTTGATGCCTTTCTGTCCCCGAGAGTGTGGTGTAGACTGTGTCCTCTTTCTGTGTGCCCAAATCTGTAAATAGGTAACCCTGCCTCCTACAGCCTCCTTCCTGAATGTCTGGGTCCATCCAGCAAGGGTATTCACGGGGACTGTAGTGGGAGATGGTGTGGGGCTGGTGTGGTTGACCTTGCTTGGACATATGGTTCTGGGATAGGACCTTGGTGGCTTCTCTCAGAGGTACAGATTCAGTTCTAACCATCCTCCAGCACTGTGCCTGGTTTTCTGCTGTCTATGCATGCTTATGTTAGCAGTTTTCTCTGGGGTTTCCCAGTGTACCCAGTGTGCTCTCCATTCACAGGATGAGCTGTGCACATTAACTGCTGTCTATTGTGTGGTGCAGAAGGGTGAGGCCCTTACACTACTTACACTACTGTTGCCCTGATGGACTCTGTGGACACTGACTTTCCTTGCAACTCACCAGGGTTGCAGCCACCTTCAGTCAGAGGAGTGGCCCCTCACTGTCACAGTGGGCCACAGTCTAGGAGAGACTCAGAGAATGGCAGGAAAGGAAAGCATCGCATGGGCATGCCCACTAATGTTTCCCAGAGAGAGGATGGCCAGGACACTGGACAAGTCAGGGGCCTGGGGAAGAGCCTGAAGCATAGCAGAGCAGGGACTGAGCCTTTTTCCACCTTACCCTCCCTTGTCAGTAGGATGTTCTTTCCCTTTTTTGTGATTTAAAGACCATTTTTGTCTTCCTTTGCAAGGCAACATGGGATGGAGCATGAGAGGTCTGAGAGAAATAAGAGAAGGAGTCATCTTGTTCTTGAGGCTTTATCTTTGTGTAACGAGGAGTCTTTGTGTGCTCCAGGAAGACAGACTTACTATAAACCAATCTTGAGGACTATTTCTGGATCCAGTTGGAGCAGTATAAGGAGGGGAGAGGGACCTGGTGGGGCCTCGGTTGGAGATGGTGGAATTTGTTGGGTTGAAGCTCAGAATGGACCGTAGGCCAGAAGAGTAGCATGCAAGGTCTGCAAAGCATGTCTGAGTGCAGAAGGTCAGGCTCACCTATGCTGGGCTAGGTGTCTGGAGGCAATTGCTTGCTCAGTAGTCTTCCACGTTTGAGTGTCAGTCCATGGGGCTCTGGGGACTGGGCGGTGTTTGCAGGCCTGGGCATGTGTTGGCCTGCCTGAGCAGTGTCTATAGGCCCCCAGTCCTCTTCTAAGCCAGCAGGAATGTGGAAGCCCTTATTGTCTGACAGTATGTCTCTCCTACCCAGGAGCGGTTGCTCATGAGCCTCTTGCCCCGGAATGTCGCCATGGAGATGAAGGAAGACTTCCTGAAGCCCCCCGAGAGGATTTTTCACAAGATTTACATCCAGAGGCATGACAATGTGAGGTAGGGGAATGACACCAACCTAGCTCAACAGTGAGTTTACTGGGGGTGGGGTGAGGGTGGGGTGGGGGTGGGGCTGCAGGGCAGAGGTGACAAGGGACAGGGTAGAGGAGCTGGGAAGTGGATCGAAGAGGTGAGGAGGGGAACTAGAAGATTGCTCTGGTTTTTGGGAAGAGAGGAGGTATGGTCAAAGAAGTTCAGGTGGGCAGCGGCCCAGCAGGGAAGCTGGTCCCATTTGGAGGAGGTTGTGGCTTCTTAGGTGGCACATGCCAGTTCTTGTTCACATTTCTTCCATCAGCACTTGCGTTTCCTGATATGGGGAGAGAGAGACAGTTGATAGGGAAACAGAACTGTGGCCCAAAGACTGGGTTTTTGTAGTGGTATTTGGCGTGGGGAGTCTCCATTTCTGAATAATGGCAGAACGTTGCTTGAGATGAGCTCTTCCCCCTTACTCTCCTCATCCTCCCTTAGGAGGTTGGAGCTATTGTTCCTATGTTGCAGGCAAGGGACCCGAGTCTCCCATATGAAACAACTTGTGAATACTTCGAAGTTTGCTTGCCTGCTTGGAGAGTCTGCTGAAACTATTTGTCCTAGTGTATTGCATTGTCTTTTTTTTAAAAAAAATACTTTTTATTGTAGTTCAGTGCTCTTAGAATAGTTGAGTGTCACCTGTTGGGGAGTGCTACCATGAAAGTGCCATTCAGGAGATGACTGGGCAGAAAGAAAGCAGTTTTTGCTCAGTTGTTCTTTGCTTGCTCTTCTGGGTGTTAGGTGTCAGGACTCCCAGCCTTACACCCCGGAGACACAAAAGCATGTGAAAAAACTCTCTTATGTTGGGTAGCACAGACTGGCTCATCCCAAGTTTGTTAAGGCTTATGAACCATCCAGGTACAAGCCATCCCTGGGAGAACAGACATGGTTTATCAGCTCACAGATACTGCTCTGTGCATGTCTGTGAATTCTTCCACTGTCTGCCGTCATGTAGTTTGATTGGGACCAGTGCTGTCTTCCCTCCACAGAGGATGCTGTTGAAGTGGAACAGGCTTAGGGCCCAGCTGTTTGGAAAGGAGCCACAGAGCCAGCACTTGAGCCTAGATGCTCTCCAGAATTAGGGCTCAGATGCTCCTTGCTGAGTTCATGCTTGTTCACAGTCTTCTCACTCTGGTGAGCAGCTGGCACTGCTGCCTGCATTGTAGACATAAGGAAATTGAGATTCATCCACGTGAAACAAATGTGCAGGATGCCCTGGGCAGTGGGAAGAGGGCTGGACATGGGACCAGCTGATGCTTGCATGTGCTTTACATCATTCACCACACCTGCTGCTCTTTGTTATCTGGAAAGGACATAATTCAGTGCCCCAACTGCTTGCAGAAGAGCAGTAGGAGGGTGTCATGGTCAAGCGCCTCCTGGTAACTCGAGTGAGTAGGCATCTTTGACCTCTGCTTGCTCAACAAGGCAAACAAATAAACAAATATATAAACTAGCACTGCAGCCTCCCTCTGTGTCTTTGTTAGGTTTCTGTTGCTGTGATAAACTATGACTGAAAGCAAGTTGGGGAGGAAAGGGTTAATTTGGCTTACACTTCCACCTTGTAGATCAACATTGAAGGAAGTTAGGGCAGGGAGCTGATGTGCAGGTGATGGAGGGTGCTGCATACTCATGGCTTGCTCAACCTGATTTCTTATAGAACCTAGGACTAGCAGCCCAGAGGATAGCGCCACCCACAATGGTCTGGGCCTTCCCCCCACATCAATCACTAATTAAGAAAATGTCTTACAGGCTAGCCTACAGCCCTATCTTATGGAGGCATCTTATTAATTAAGATTCCCTACTCACAGATGCCTTTTGCTTGTGTCAAGTTGATTAAATTATCCAGCACACTCTGGGAGGGAGAGCATTGATCAGGGTGACCAGTTCCTCAACTTCTCTGGGGCTGCCTAAACAACCAGAATTTGCCTTTCTGTCCTGACTTTCTGAGAGGTCTGACTCAGCCTGGTTTGCTGGAAAAATAGAAGTGTGTTGTACATTGGAAAATGCCACAGTTTTCACACACGCGTCCCCTGCTCAGGACAGAGTGAACACATGGAATCCACAGCTGGTTACTGGGAACACAGAGCATTGATAAAGGGTCTGAGAATCTAAGATGAAATAAGTGATGGGGTTGCTCTCTTCTGTGAGGTTAGTCTCGAAAGGCTAGGTCATAATGAGCCAGGCAAAGGCGCTCCAAACAAAGGAGGAAGAGAGTCCTGTAGACACAGGTCTAAGAAAATGCATGTAAATGCATTCCTGCACAAGAGAAGAGAAATAACTCTCATGAAGACAGACAAGAGTTATGCACATGAAAGATGAGAATTTCAATGAGGAAATAAAAGCATAAAGGAGTAACAAATCAGAAGGCTCAAGACTGCAGCAACCAAATATAAAATTTCCTACAGGAGAATAGAGAATCAAGCAGAACAAAAGATCGGTGAACTGGAAGACAGGTCTCTGGATGGGTCCAAAAGAGAAGAAGAAGGAATGGAGTGGAGAGAGCTTAAGGGGATCTGGGGAGTCAGCACTGGGCCAACACACACATTATAGGGGTTGCAGGAAAAGAGTGGGGAAGATGAGGTTCTTTGTTTGTTTGTTTGTTTGTTTGTTTGTTTTAAAGCTTTTCAGATAGACATGTGGAATAGAAATCAGCATCCAGAATAAGAAACATACATGACACCAAATAAGATGAACTTAAAGAAATTTACATGATAAATTCTGTACAGTTAGAGACAAAGGGGGAATTTTGAAAGCAACAGCAGGAAAGTGTTTTCCTGCAAACAACAGAATCCTCATTAGGTTTTCAGTGGGTCTTAGGACAAACCATGCAGGGCAGAGGGAGGAAGTGGCATATACCAGATGTTTAAAACAAACCACAAAACTCCACGGACTAAGGGTGTTGTGCCTGTAAAAATACTTCTTCAGAAATAAAGGCAAGACATTCTGTCAGATAGTGGAAAGCTGTGGGAGTTTGTGGCTACCAGATATGAAAAAAAAATGCTAACAGGATTCTCAGGGCAAAATGAAAAGACTCCTATGCAGTAAAACAGTGTATAAGAAACCGTGAAACACATTAACAAAGATAGATATAGATATAGATATAGATATAGATATAGATATAGATATAGATATAGATATAGATATAGATATAGATAGATATAGATAGATATATAGATATTCATGTTCTATGTGTGTATGAAGGTGAATAGGTTTTTTCATTGTGGTTGCATAAAAGTTAAAAGTCTGGCTAGTGAGACACTCAGCAGGTAGAGGTGCTGGATGTCAAGCTTGATACCTGAGTTTGATTCCCCAGAACCCACATGGTGGGAGGAGAAAAACAACTCTACCACCACACATACATTATAGTGTATGTGTGGACCTACATAGACACAAACCACATACATACACACAGAGGCACACACAGGTACAGACACACAGGCACACACACACAGGCACACACACACACAGACGCATGCACACACAGAGGCACATACACAGAGAGAGGGGAGAGGAGGAGGAGGAGGAGGAGGAGGAGGAGGAGGAGGAGGAGGAGGAGAAGGAGAAGGAGAAGGAGAAGGAGAAGGAGAAGGAGAAGGAGGAGAAGAAGAAGAAGAAGAAGAAGAAGAAGAAGAAGAAGAAGAAG
>NW_021604569.1:20825584-20937598 GCF_004785775.1 Grammomys surdaster | reverse complement strand
GAAGAAGAAGAAGAAGAAGAAGACCACGACGACTCTGACTGTGGACCTGGTGCTAGTAGACAAAACAGACTGTACCATCCAACTCATTCTTCTCAAGTGCTTGTGGCTTTCTCTAGCACAGTTCACGTAAGGTCACAGAAAATTCCTAGTGGATTTGAGAGAAGTAAATCATACTGTATTTCTTGATCTAATGGCATCATATGTTCTGAATTCAAACTATATTGCAAAGCTGTCATGATTGAAACAGCATGGCATGAGAGCAGAGACTTAGGATAGACTAGAGTAAGGAACCTACATACATGGAGGTAGCCTGTCAACAAAGTGGATTAAAGAAAGGTTTATCTTCAATAGATAGTGCTAGAAATACTGAACATCCACAGGTTGAATAGTAAAATTGGGCCCTCATCTGATACAATACACAAAATCAATTAAAATCGATTCTAACTTGAAATGTATAAAATCCTAGAAAGAAAAAACACACCAAATTCTCTGACATTGTTTTTGGCAACGATTTCATAGCAGCAAGAACAGGAATAACTGGAACAAGATCCAGCTTGGTGATTCACCAAACTCCTGCAGTCACCCAGGAATGTTTCCTCAAGAGAAACCAGTGCTCGTCCTCCTTAGCTCCACAGCCCCTGGAGGCTAAGAAGGTACCTCTTCAGAGCCCTGCTGAGTGTCAGCAGGGTCTGATAGCCTGGGGATTCCCTGCCAAGTCTTCAGCCTCTCGTGAGCTGCTGCCAGACTCAGTATCTCTAGTGAAAACTGTCCAGGGTAATCCGTGAGCATTGCAACTGCTTCTAGCAGTGGTGACAGTTAAGGCAGGGAGCAAGGTGACTGAAGGGAAAGGATGAAAGGAAAAGCTGGGTACTGAATGAACATGTGTGGCTTTGGAAAGGTCTAGGCACATTTGTGGGAATTTCAGAAGACCAAGCCTCTGTGGCATTAGTTCACAAATTACCAGAGTTAAAACCAGACAGTCGTAAACAGGACCCGCAGATGTCTTCTGACTCTGATTTCCAGAATTGCTGTCTTGTGTTCTCAACAGAAATCTATTAGACATGCTGCAAAAGTGTGTGTGTCTCATACATGGGCAAAACAAGCAGCCAGCAGAAACTGTCCCAAGGAAGCCTAGACATCGGGATTCTTTAGACAAACATTTTAAGTCAGCGATTTTAAATGTGTTCAAAGAACAAACTGTGTCTGTGTAATTAAAGGAAGCCATGGCGATGTTTTCTCACCAAACAGAGAATACCAGCAGAGTAGTCATTTTAAAAATAGCCAAATCAAACAGAGCTTCTAAATTTAAGATATACAAATGAAGTGAGAAAAATTTTGGAGGGGTTCAATGGCTGTTTCAAGTAGGCAGCATAAGAATAAATGAGCCTTAATGACAGAGCCACAGGCATCTCCAGCCTGCAGAATGACAGGGGTATGGAGAAATGGGAAGGATTTCAGAACTCTGGGAGGTTCTACCATGTCTATCAAGGTACACATGATGAGATTCCCTAGACAGAAAAAAGAAGGAGAAGACAGGATATTTGAAGAAACAATAGCCCAAACTGGTCCTTACAACAACAAATTCCCACCATATCAATCTGTGTATGCAAGAATCTCGATGCGTTTCAAAGTGGAGAAGCTCAGATCCCACACCAAGGCATATCCTAGTCACAATGACAACAGCCAGAGGTGTGAGCAGAATCTGAAACAGCAGGAGAGGAAGAACTCTATCTAGAACTGAGCTTGGGAGAGATGATGCCTGATTTATGGCAGTGGGAGCCAGAAATAAGCAGGGAGGTACATCCAAAGGCCCAAGTAGGAAGCTAAGAATTCTGCAGGGCATAGGGGCAGCAGCATTGACCCTCCATTGGAACTCCATTCCCTCAGTGTCTCCTTGTCACCCCATCTTCTTCTCTTGTGAGGCAAAGCTGGTCTGACCATAGTGGGCAGTCACATTCCTCACCCATCTCCCTGTCTGTTCCACCACACTTAAATGATGTCCCCTTCCCTTCCCCTGGCCAGAAAGAATCCTGAGGGCAGAGGTGTTAATTGGAATCTCCGGTTTATAGTGCATCCCAAGCACCTGCCCAGCCTATCTGGTCCTCAGTGAACAACCTGCACGTATATAAATGACACTTAAATTACTGTGTATGGATGGCCCCAGGGAAACGGTGTTTGCCAGGCACAACAGGGATGATGCCTATCGGAACTCACAGAGACTGTGACAACACAAGACCTGCCCAAGTTCAAGGCAGACAAAATCCCCGCATGGAGGAGGGAAGTGGACACAAAGTCTAATGGATGCTGACAGAGGGATAATTCGCTTTTCTACAGTGGAGTGTCCAGACTCACGCTCAGAGGAGTGGCTAACAAAATGGATTCTGTGTGTGTGTGTGTGTGTGTGTGTGTGTGTGTTCACTTTTAAAAAGTGGTTTTTAGATTTTTGTTTGATTGTTTGTTTTAGAGAGAGAGCGGAAGTAAGGATAGGGAACTAGGTGGATGGGTTGGGGGAGGAGCTTGGAGAGGGAAAGAATGTTATTAAAATAAACCGTATGAAAAAATTTAAAAACAAAAATAATAAAAATTACTGTACATGATTGTAAACATGTGAAGTCACATTTCCATATCACAGATGGGAAATGGGCACCAGGAAGTGCTGACAGTCTCCTTGCTGTAGCTCATGTAGTGGGACCACCCTGCTTTCCTCCAGTGCCTCCCAGCCTGGCTTATCTCTGGTGGCACCCTCTCTTGTCCACAAGAATTCTCATTTCTTTTTATCTGACATTTTTAGCTTCAATAGAGGGGTCCTGGGACATGGTGTCTAGTTTCTGGAAGTTCTGGAGTCTCAGGAAAGCTCTGAATATTTGACCAGCATATTTTAAGACAGACATTAGGGCTAAAGAATGCTATATGATTTTCACCTCTCAGATATTTGAAGAATATATTTTAGTTTTGAAAGAGAAAAAAACAGGAACTATCATTTTAGAGTCTTATCATCTGTAGAAAATGGTGCATGTTCAAGACTGACCCTAGTTCTGCACTAAATAGACATCAGGAGTACTAGGAAGGCATCATGGGGGCACTATGGACCCTCTATCCTGTGACTTAGGCATTTGGCAATGGCACTCTGATGGTCACATGCATCCAGGTAGCAGAAGGCGATGAAGACGGTTGGTGGGGAGCGACATTTCCCTACTTAAAAGCTGGCCACTCTACATCCTGTTCCTGGCCCCAGTGTAGATGCAGTTATGTGAGCACCCTGGGAAGGGAGCAGGCCTACTGGGCAGCTAGCAGAAGCTTCCTATGTGGGTGACAGGTCACCATGGGGGACTGTAAGCTCCAACAGCCCAGCAGCTAGCTAATCCCTCTGTAGCCAAGAGGTATGCCTTGCAGCTGTTCTAAGCCTAGGTCTTCTTGCCTGTCAGATGAGGGGGAAGTTGTGCAGCATGCTTTGAAGTGTAAGTGGGGAGGTAGATGGGAAAGGCTATGCAACTCTTAGGTCATGATTTTCTAAACGACCAAGAAGAGGTGACCTGCATCCCCTTCCTTTTGCAGCATCCTGTTTGCAGACATCGTGGGTTTCACAGGTCTGGCGTCCCAGTGCACGGCCCAGGAGCTGGTGAAACTGCTCAATGAACTCTTCGGCAAGTTTGATGAGTTAGCCACGGTAAGCACTGTGTTTGGTTCTGTTCTGTTAGGCCAGACAGCTTCTGGAGTGGTGCTCTGTGAAGCCGGCCTCTGAACTGCAGCGTAGGAGCCTCACTAGTCCACCTTAGGCCTGAGCCCTGCATCTGCACCTCACAGGCTCCTCTGCCGCCTTCCAAGGCATCCAGATAGAACCATGTCCTACAGGCTGCACTCAGCCCTGGCTGGCTGGCACTGTGCCCTCCTGGGATAACCACAGCTTTCTCTCTACCGGAAGCAGCCTTGACTGTGCCTCTGCTAGAGCTGGCCTTACTCTGGCCTTGCCACTCTTCTGGGCTGGAAAATGCCTGCTACTTCTTTCCTAGCCCCTGCTGAAGCTACTGCTCCTGCTGGTGTTACCACCTGCTTATTCCTTCCCCTGCCCGTTGACTCTAGGGATGTTGGGAATGCACAGTGGGTCTCCTGCTGGATTCTTAACATTTGGCATTTGTGGCAAGTAAGCCTCACTGAAGGGCGGCACTCTGTAATTAAGCTCTGTGTCTCCATGGCCTATGTCCCCATGGAAGAGCCTGGTTTACAATCTTAAGAGTCCTTTGCAATTCTGGAAGTTTATCATGTAGGCAGAAATTCCTGTATCTTATCCATCTTGTAGATCTACATTGATTCTCCACCCTAGCTTGTGTAGGCAAGGGGCAGCTTCCACAAGACATAAGCGATCCCTAGGAGGAGCGGAAACCACTGAGAGTAGGAGGAGGGGCAGAAGGTTGAGGTGGGAGCATTTGGGCATGTGACTTATTGGGGTACTACTGCCTGCATGGGCTTCCTGGGGTCTTACACCCTACCACCCATACCCTTCAAGGTGGTGAAGGAGTGTGTGGGATAGAGTCTCATTCTTTTGCCCAGTCTCTTTTTGCCCAGTACCCATGCCCAGGTGAAGCATGGGTACTGTGGAACTGAGGGGTGGGGGCTGCAACAATCAGTGGAGGCAACAGGGAAGGATTTCTTGGTGATGGGGTTGGGCAGCCAGGACTGGCTATTAGCAACCCAGAGCTGACATTTGTCAAAGCAGTACAATGCAGATTGGGTAATGAGACTCAGAGAGATGGGTTATTGGCAAACAAGAGGGAGCCAGTTCAGTGTTTGACTTCGGGTGGGAAAAACCCCAAGCTTGCTTCAGTCAGTTGGGCAGAGAGATTAAGGTAGGATGGGCAGGCAGCAAAGATTTTAGTTAATACTCTCTTATTTTAGGGTTAGTATTGCTATGACAAATGCTAAGAAAGGGTTTTTTTTGGCTTATACTTCCACATCATAGTCCATCATTGAAAGAAATCAAGGCAGGAACTCAAATAGGGCTGGAACCTGGAGGCTGGAGCTGATGCAGAGACCATGGAGGAGTACTGCTTACTAGCCTGCCCATCATGGCTTGCTCAGCCTGCTTTCTTGCTGTGGAGAGAGCAGTGGGGAATGGCCAGCCTGTAGCTCACTGCAGTGAGGGCAGGCCTGCTGCTCCTGTGTCAGAAAGCACATTTTGACAAGGTATGGGCTAGCTCTGAGGAGACATTGCAGCCTGGAGGTCCCACAGATGGAGCCAGTGGTGTTTCTGAGTCTGCCTTTGATCCTTACCAGGAAGTTTATTCTTTGGAGTCTTCTGATCAGAGAGGTCAAAGTTGGTCCTACCAGCGGCTTTTCCTTTCTTCTGCCCTGAACTTGTACTGCCTAAGAGTTAGGGGGCTAGGTCTCTGACCCTAGCTATGCAGTTTATCCAAGAAGTCCCAAGGCCATATCTTCCCCAAATGGAGCCACTTTCAGTCAGCTCCAGGCGTCTGCTCTTCCCCTTGCATACTTCCCTGGAAGTGTTCCCCCTTGCATACTTCCCTGGAAGTGTTGCTTTCCTGCAAGTCACCTGCCTTGTGTCCCCGGCTCCCAGTGGTGACTATAGGAGCTGCAGACAGTAAGGCTGGAGGAGCCTTCAGTGGCTGCTGCATGGGTGTAGATGACTTGACAGTGTTTCCTGCCAAGCCTGGGCCAGCGTCCTCCAAAGGGTGGGCAACTTACTTTTCATAGTCACTGAAGGATTGTCACATTGGTGTTGTGTCTAGAACAATCGTTACATGGCCAAGGATTGAATATATCTCCTACTTGTGTTTTCCTCTGAGAATTATGTACTCTAAGGCTTTCCTCTCTGTCCTTTCCAGTCTTCTTCACCAGCGTGCATGGCTCCAGCCCCTTTTGTTTTGCAGCTTTTGATTGCAGTAAAGGGGCTGCAGTGTAGCACCACGTTGGGTGATCCCCCTGGCTTCCTGGCTAAGATGTCCCCTGACATTGCAGCCACTATTGGGGTCCCATGGATTTCTCGTATAGCATTCCCAGGCTGAGCTGCCACAGCTTTTATTCCTGGAGACGCTCTTTTTAATAGCAGAACTCCCAATGCTAGACAGAAACCAGATGTATCATTCTGGCTGCAGATTGCCTTCAGAGTGCCCTGGATTTGGCGGGGGCAGAGAACTCCAGGTGTCTCTGAGAAACTGGGCATTCAGAACTTTACAGTTTCCACAGCTGACTTGGCTCCCCAGTGACTTAAGGAGAATCACCTCCCATAACAAAGTTTTGAGCTCAAGAGAGTATTTTCCAGTTTGGACTTGAATCACCCACTCACCAGGGTATGGGTGAGAGCCCAGCTGAGATCTCAGAGGCTGGTGGGAGGAAGGATGTGCTGTGTCACCGTGTGCTGGTGCCACCATAGTGATGACTGTGGATACACTGAGGACTCCGTGGTCTGATGGAGGGACACAATAACCAGCACCCCACAGCTGACAGAAAACGGACCAGTGGGAACAGACGTCACCCCTCCCCCTCCCCCCCAGGGGCTGGGCCTGCCGGTCTTGTGACTTCTGTCCTCAAAATCAAGGTAGAATTGTAGGGGCATGGACTGAAAGGTTTAGATTTGGTTGCTCTAGACAAGAGTAGGAAGAGGTGGCACAGTTCCACTCTGACAGGCAGGCCAGGGTATCATGTTATACTCATTCCTAAGACAGAGGAGAAGCTGATAGGATGAAGTCACCTCCCCAGGGCCTTGTGGTTTCAAAGCCTGTCTCCTAAGAGAGAACTGGTACCCTTCTTTCAAAGTCACAAAGGCCATCCATCCACGTGAGGACTTGCTTGTGGTTATCTGTAGAGTGGAGGTGCCACTGACCCACCAGTTCATCTTATCATTTTGTGTGGCTATCATTGGGCAAGGCACACTCATTTCTAAGTCAACTCTGAGGTCTGAATTACTATTAAGAAGCTTGCACACAGCAGAGGCTCCATGAGTTTAATTAAGTGAGACAACACAGCACCCGAGGTGTCTGTTTCAGTGACCTCTGGGCTCACTGGCCTGGGATCTGATACCAGTGGACTTCCGAGGGTGCCCACAAATGAGGGGGGGGGTCAGGAAAGGGACTCAGCTGTCTGAGCCTGTCATCCATGACTGCGGCAGCCTCCCGTACAGATGCTGAGAAGGCTGGGAGCAGAATTGCACTGTTGAGAGACAGCATGCTGCTGTTTGCATTTGTGTTTCCTGAGGGCTCTGTTTCCCAAGTGTGACAGGCACTAAGCACCCACATTCGCTGGTTTCTTTCCTAAGGTTGTGAGAGGTCTCTGAAGTCTGTGTGGGTGAGCCTCTGGAGGGAAAGTCAGTGGAGATGTGGCTCACAGATATGTCTGGGAAGAAGCAATGTGGGCATCATGTGTAAGTGGGGTGTACGCCCAACCTGGGGTATCCATTCTGCAATTGTTCAGCTTTGTCAGAGGACAGGCAGTCTTTGGAAAGATCAGGACATTCCTGTAAATTCTCTTCCCACTAAGAGGGTTCTTTTCTGTTACTTTGCTGGGAACTCAAAGGGGGGTTTCCAGAGCCTGATCCAGAACCACTCATCTAAGTCCAAAACAGGAAATCTTTTTACTATCTGGTTTCTGTGGTCAGCATCTGGGAGCAACTTGCTAAGGCATATGTTTATGTGCAGAACACTGGGACTGGAAGGTGGGACCTCAATTTCCCCTACCTTGATCCCTCCTGAACCTTCCTCCAATCCAGTTGAGACTCACCTTCACAGCTCCAAGACTCTGGTTTCATACACCCCTTGTGGCTCTGTGCTAGCCACAGCCTCCGGGGACCCTGCACAGTTCCTGGAGTTGATGAATTTCCTGCATGCTCTAGGGTAGCCTTACCAGGCCCTCCTGGGTCAGCAAAATAGGAGAACTCCCCCCATCTCCATCCAAGGGAGGCATACCTTGTGAGTCTGGTGTCTTTGGGGAAAAGATATTTGTTGAGAAAAGTCTGTCTTGTATGGAAGACTTTGTGAACAAAGGAAAGGTTTAAACAATGTAAGTCCAGTCTTCCTGACTTGCTTCAGACTCCTAATAAACAGGGCCCCAAGTGTGGTTCCTGAGTGGCTGCCCTTGACTGATGTCCACAGTATGGGGTGCAGGGTGATGGCTGTGTTCACTTCTGGGTGAACCTCACACACCCTGCAGCAGCTTCTGAAGAACAAAGCTAGCTCTTGTTTCTGCTTCCCCAGCTTCTCATTTCCTGCTGTTCTAGTGGCATGGAGGGCCCTTAAGAGAAAATACTCTATTTCTTCTCATCGCCTGGAAGCATCCCATTGTCTGGCTGAATCAAAGCTTGTTGTCTGTTCACAGCCTGATGGGCATCTGGGTTATTTCTGGACTAGGTTACACCAAATAAAGCTGCTGAGCGCATCTGTGTGTAAGTTTGTGCGGATGAGTGGTTTCCGTTTTCTTGTGTAAATACGCAGGAGTAGGCGATGACAGACTATGCTGAGTTTATTACCTTTAGCATTTTAAGAAATGAGCCCAGTACTTTCCAGACTGCCTATTGCCATCTCCTGTCCTCAGCCACAATGTTTGGGTTCTAGTTTCTCTGCATCTTTTCTGCTGCTATGGCTAGGTTTTTAAGTGGGCACGTGGTCTCCCTGGTAACAGACCATGAGTAATTTTTAACTGCTTATTGGCTATCCATGTATCATCTGTGGGTGAGTATCTAGTCAGGTGTTTTCCACCATCCTTCTTTTTAAACTGTGTTGATTGAAAACCATTATTTGTCATTTATAATTAATATATGCCAATCAAAACAGTCTATAAAATTTTAAGAAACAGACAAAATATGAAGATTAAACCAATAATAGTTGGTCAGCCCTTAGACTTATGTAAATGTTGAATTTTTTTGGTTTTACTTCATAGAGGGTTCATTCTATGGATTGCTATGATACTAAACACCATTATACAACGTCTTATTTAATAAAAATTCAACATCCTATACACATAGGCAAACACGTATTCACAAACCTGCATACATATTACTCATATATAGTTCATATGCTAAAAGACTTGAAACCCCAAAGAGAAAAGACACATAAAAAAAAAACAGACAAAAACACTAGAACATAAAATGGAATTTCCCTCACAAAATCAGAGTTATAGACCCAACTCAAAAGCTAACGGTCATGTAATTGCAGGGAAAGCCACACATGTAATAAACAGGGAAAGGAAATTTACTGTCTTCAGAGTAAGCCCATTTGTTCAATAGACTTATGTCTTGGTAACTGAGAACTATTTCTTACTTCATGGGGAAATAGAGAGGGAGGTAAACAGAGTTTCCATCTGACCCTGCACACACATTTAGAGCACCCTTCCACAGAGCAGCAATGGTCCCTGGAATTTGTCACATAACCTGCATTTGTCAGAGTCTCCTGTCTGTGTTTTCTTGTGATTCAGTCAATACTGTTTCAAAGCTGGCTATAGATGTGGTCTGAGCAGCATCCACAGAGAAAGTAGGCGATATGTATAATAAGTATTTAGGAACGAATAAGATAAATTCCCCTTACCCATTCCTATATGCCTTACCTGGAGATACCTATAGTTACAGAAGAGTTATTCTTTTTCATTCTTTCTTTTTTCATTATTTACTTTTTATTCACTTTTTAATTGTTTTAGTTAGGGTTTCGCTATGTTGTCTGAGCTGGCCTCAAACTCATATCAGCCTGTCTGAGCCCTTTGAATGGTGCTGAGATCATAGGTGTGTGCCATTGGGCCCCACCTAAGATTTCATAACGGTCTACAAGCAAGCCATTCTTCAGATACATGACTTGCAATGTTTTGTAGGTTTTGTTCCATCCTAATAGTATAAACTTAAGATCAGGAAAGTTTAAATTGTGTATTTGCTTCGTATTTATTTATTTATTTATTTATTTAATGGATTGCCAATTTGTGTTGTCTATAACTGTCTTTGCCCAGTGTCTGTCATTGCACTGGCTTCTCAAGGCCTCTCTGCTTCTGCTGGCTCCTGCCAGATGACCCCAGTCTGATTTCCCTCTGCCTTCCTGTCTGTGCTCTTCTCTCTCACTTTCCCTCCTCCCCTTCCTCCATGTCTCTTCCTACCCCTATCCTGGAGGGTTTTCCTATTTTAGATCTTTAATTAAATCACATCTATGGCGATTCATCTTTTCATTGCCTAGTTAAGGTGATATTATGGATACTTTTGAGGAATATAAATATATATTATATACATATGTTACACATAAATGTATTATACATAACACACATAAAATTTTATACACACACACACATATATATATCAGCACACACTGAACTCTTCACTCTGTATTTTAGTCTTCTGCTGAAAGAAATGAGACTGGCTATGATTATTTCAAGAGATTAGTTTAACAAGAAGTTAATTAACAAAAGTCAAGTAATATAAAATCAAAACTATCTAGCCTGGTGCCTAGCACAGAGATGACATGCAATAAAGATAATAATAATAATTGCCATGTTTACCAGGGAGCCATGTACACATGAGGTCATCTGTTGCAACAGCACAAATATCTGGAATTTCAGTGTGAAAAAGATTAGCGTATTCTCTCCAAAGATATTAGCTCATTTTTCTTTAATCCTATCAAGTTCTTAATTCATAACCAGATAATGTTTGCTGCAGAAAATGTCCATTTGCGAGCTGAGTCTGTTTTAGAAAACTGTCAATTAACTGCTATCTCGCTACCATGATTAAATCAGACTCCAGCTCTGTAGAGGTTCAGTCTTTCTGCTGCTCACCAGCTGATTTGATTTCCCTCCCTCTCCCCCCTACACACACACACACACACACACACACACACACACACACACAGATGAACAAGTGTTCCTTAAGCTGACTGGCTACATACTGCTCTAACTGGATCACAGATGGCAGAGTACATGGATGTAGTTACTCTTTTTTTTTTTTCAAGATCTATATTCAAACTGGAAGCAACCACCCTCAGAAACCCAAGTAGATCCACCATCAAATACCAGGTAGCTCTTATAAAATCTCTGTGTGTTTATGTTACAAAGACATTGTTCTTAGGGAAACACAGTGGCAGAGAAGGGCAGCTAATCTTGATCCCTCGTTTTGTTTGCCAGCTACCTAAGCGGAGCCTGCACTGGCCAGTAGGGCTAAATAAATCTAATCAAGCTGTTCACCTCTCAAGGTCCTACAGACTTCCTGGTACTGTTTATGATACATTTTGAGTTAGCTTTTCTATATGGCGTGACGTGTAGATCAAAGATTTCTGTTTGCCTGTAGGATCTCAACACTTTGCTGAGAAGACTAGCTACTAAATCACCTTGTTGGATTTTTAGGAATCACACTTTTCCATCTATAGCTGGGCAGGAATCTTTCTAGATTTCCGATTCTAGCCCATTGCCTTGACACCTGACTATACCTTGGTCCTATAGCTTCATAACAGTCATGATGAAGTATTACAATCCCACAAACTGTGATTTTTTTTCCAAAGGTGAATCTGGCTACTTCAGGCCCTGTACTTTTTTAATAAAAAATAAGGAATTATCTCTGGTTTTACAACAAAGGCTACTTGTTAAACTGTACCATGAATCTGGTGAGAACCAGTACCTACAGATGTAGAGACATCTGACTCATCAGCATAGTTCATCTCTCCATTGATATAACTTGTTTAATTTTCCTTCAGAAACATGTGACTTTTCAATACATATATGTCTCATATTTTTTTCTTTTTCATGTTTCAAAATTTCTTTCAGATATGTCTCTAAGTAGATCCTACTTTTGATAGCATAGTTCGTGTTGATTTTTAAATTTTAACTTATAATTTTTTTTTACTTACAGAGCAAAATATAAATCATGTTTATTTACTGATTTATTGTTCTGAAACTTGCAATAAACTGATTTCTACTACAGTTTTGAAATTTCCACTGGGCTTTCCACCTAAATGATCACTTTTGCACATGAATACAGCTCCATTACTTTCTTTCCCATCGGGAGATCTTTTATTTTCATTTTCTTGGTTTATTTTGCCAGCTCGAGCTTCCTGTAAAATGTCAGGCGCAAGTAAGTGTAAGAATGGCGTTCTTGTCCTGTGCTGTTTCCGGGGCAGCCCTCTGCATTCTTCCATGATTAGGAATCACATTACCAGTGGGGCCTCTGTGGAGGCCTTTGTTGAGAACAAGCTTCCAGTTACTCCTAGGTATTTTTTTTTTTAATCTGAAATTCCAGTTGTGTGTTGTCAGTTTTCCCTTTATGCATCTGTAGGGATGGTCCAGGCTTCCTGTATCCATTGCTAGTTGAGGACTTGTGTGCTTTCTTGTAGCATGTGAAACCATCCATGTGTTCCTGGGACCCTCTGAGTAGCTTTTGTATTCTTCTTAGGTGTTTGTGGCTTTGATTAGCCACTGTTTTCTTAGAATGTTCCCCATCTGTGTTAATTTCTCAATCAGTGGTTTTCTTATTCTTTCTGTCTCTGTGCTATCGAGTTTGATCTCAAAGTTGAGTTTGTCCTTTTGTTCTCTTCTCCAAAAATCATTGTAAAATTACTGCCTTTTCTTTCTTAATATGTGGTAGAATGGGAAATCTGTGAACCCAGAAGGGACAGCTAGGTCATATTTCTGAAATGATTTTAATGGTTTGGGTTTCTTTTGAGGAATTTGTCAACTTACTCCGAGTTTTAACAATTGCTAAACAAGGTTTCTTCTCATGCTTCCATATCCTTCCTCACTGGCCACTTTTGTGTATTCTCTCTCTCTCTCTCTCTCTCTCTCTCTCTCTCTCTCTCTCTCTCTTCCTTCCCTCCTTCCTCATTCCCTTCCTCCTTCTCTCTCTTCCCCTTCTCCCTCTCCTGGCCCCTAATCATTCAGGTTAACAAGTCTTGTTGATTTTCTTAAATAATGTGCTTTTAATTTCATTAATTTTCTTCTAGACTTAACTATTGTGTTTCTTCTACTTATTTTGGGTTGAATTGACTTCTTTTTAACTTTTAAAGGTGCAATTAAAACCATTAATTGGAAATTTGGGGGCCTTTAAAATAAGATTCTCATGCTATAAATCCCCCCTGAAGGGCTATTTTAGTATTACCTCGAATATTCTGATATGTTGTGAATTTATTTTATTTACCTATTCATTCATATTTCCATCTATCTGTCCATCTATCCATCTATCCATCATCTATCCATCATCTATCCATCTACCCATCTATCCATCATCTATCCATCTATCCATCATCTATCTATCTATCTATCTATCTATCCATCTATCCATCATCTATCCATCATCTATCTATCTATCTATCCACCCACCCATCTATCTATCTATCTATCTATCTATCTATCTATCTATCTATCTATCTATCCATCATCTATCCATCATCTATCCATCATCTATCTATCTATCTATCCATCTATCCATCATCTATCTATCTATCTATCTATCTATCTATCTATCTATCTATCCATCTATCCATCCATCCATCTATCTATCTATCCATCATCTATCCATCTATCCATCTATCCATCATCTATCTACCTATCTATCTATCTATCCATCTATCCATCATCTATCCATCCATCTATCTATCTATCTATCTATCTATCTATCTATCTATCTATCTATTTATCTATCTAGGGTCTCTCTATGTAGTCCTAGCTGTCCTGGAACTCAAACTCACAGAAATGCTCCTGCCTCTGCCTCCTGAGTACTGGGATTAAAAGTGTATGCCATGTCATCTGGCCTGTTGTGTATTTATTTTTACTGAGTTCAAAATACTTTAAATTTCCCTTTTGACTCTTTTTAGAGTCTATTTTTAAATTTTTCTTAGTGCCAGATGGGAATTGAACCAAGGCTGCACACACTGATAAAGCCCTCAGCCCAATCTTCCTGTTTTTGATTCCTATCAGATACGCTTTAGCCCAGGGAACACACGTTTTATGACTTGAATTTTTTTTTTTTTAATTTTTGCCAGGAACTTGGTTTATTTGGCAGAGGACTTGTGCACACTTGAACATAAGGTGTGCTCCGCTCTTGTAGAATTTTCCTGTCAACAGCATGTTCTATAAATACACCAGGCCCACAGGCTGACGGGATGGATCCTGCCGTATCTTCTCCATCTCGAGGACTGCTCTTTGGCTGTGTGCTCGCTCCATCATTGGAGCTGTGTATTAAAGTCTCCTGAATAACTGAAGCTTTCCCCTTTCACGTCCTACAGCTGTTGTTTCATCCCTTCTTAACACATGAAATTTCATTTTTAATTGAACAGCAGATTTATATTCCCTCCCGATCAACTGACTTCTTTATTATCAAGAAGTGACCCTTTGGTCGAGGAAACAATTGTTGGCACAGAACATCATTCACCTGTTACTAACATCGTCATTCTGACACCCTCTGACTGATGTCAGAAAGTCACCTTCCCTGAACCACTATGCCTTTTTTGTGAAGATTGGTCTGAGCTTGGTTTTGTTCCTCCTCTTCCTCCTCTTCCTCCTCCTCCTCCTCTTCCTCCTCCTCTTCCTCCTCCTCTTCCTCCTCTTCCTCCTCCTCTTCCTCCTCTTCCTCCTCCTCTTCTTCCTCCTCTTCCTCCTCTTCCTCCTCCTCTTCCTCCTTTTCCTCCTCTTCTTCCGCCTCCTCTTCTTCCTCCTCTTCCTCCTCCTCCTCTTCCTCGTACTCCTCCTCTTTTCTGATTGCCAATCCCTGCTTTAGCTACCTGTATAGGCTGCACTCTTGTTGTGTTTGAGCCAAAGGCTGGCCCTTTCTACTTATTTCCAGTTTCCCCATTTGTGCTTTGCTCTCCTTCTCTCCTTACTCAAGATTTATTGAATATGTTTGATGATTCAATTTTACTGTGTTTATTTTAGCTATTTTCATCATTGCTTTAGGATTAAAGCAGCTTTTTTACTTGGTAACTGTCCTCCATCATGTAACTTCTGATTTAAAGGCTATGAGGCTGAGTTTAGCACAGGTCTGGTGTGCTCTCATTGTTAATATATATGACACTGCCTGGCTGCTGGGGATGTGTTCCCTCAGCTCCCATGTTTCTGAAAAGCTCTTCACTGGGGCAGTGCATGTATGTGTCTGTGTGTGTGTGTGTGTGTGTGTGTGTGTATTTAATTCATGGCAACATCTTTATATGGACAATACATTTACTCACACACACACACATATAAAAGTTAAATCTATGGCAACGATTTCACACACACACATACACGTACACACCCACATATGTATATTTTATTTTATTACATAGAATAGACTCCATTTTGCATAGTTAATATTTTGTCTGCTCACTGAATTCTCATTAAGAGAGATTAAACATCATGGAGTCTTGCTATTTATTTGCACAGTTATTGTCTCTATGGCTGTGTGCTCATGTGGTCAAGATTTCTGGGTGTTGTGTTTTTCTGTCTAAGGGATATCCTTCAGCACATGAGTGCCTGGCTGCTGGGGATGTGTTCCCTCAGCTCCCATGTTTCTGAAATCTCTTCACTGGGGCAGTGCATTTCTCCTGGGTGTAGCGTTCTAGGCTGCCTGCCCTGTTTCCCTGGCTCCCTTCAGGCTCTAAGGGTGCTGTGTTGTCCTCTGACACATTTCTGATGAGGACTTGTTTGTTCCTTCTCACAAGTCCCCTGCCCCACTTCTACCTACTTTCAGGATTTCGCCTTTTGTTATCTGGTCTAACAGGTTTGATTTTTGATGTGTCTCAGTGTCAGTTTCCTTGTTTCTTATACTTGCTGTTTACTGAGCCCCTTACATCTTTGGCTTTAGCAGTTATGTCAAATTTAGAAACAATGAAACGATCAGGCCTCTATTTCCAAATACTCCTGTGTGGCATCGCTTCAACAGAAAGGGATCCTACTGGCACTGATGGTTTTTCTAAAACGGTTGTGATATCTTTTCCGCTTCAGCTTCGTTTTGAACAGCATTTGCTTTCTTCTGCAGTGTTTGATCCGCTTCCTCACTCAGTGTAATTTCTCTCTTAGTGGTAGTTTTCTTCTGGCTAGTTCAATTGTGGTCATCATTTCCACTGTTAAAGTAGGAAGCTCAAGTTGAGATGGCCCCCCTGCTGTAAGATTGCTTCTCCGCTCCATTCCCTGTGAGTGTCCTGTCATCTTCCCGGATGCTTGCCTCTGATCTGTGGGAGCCCTTTCAGAGACCCCTGCAGGCTTCTTCTCATGGCTCCTCTTGGATCTGAGTGTCTGACACTGAGATGCAGGGTGGCCTCTGGGAAGTGCAGGCTTGGAAAATCCCCACACCTGCAGGCCAAACACCTTCTCCCTCTGAAGGTCTTTGCTGGAAGGTAAGCAAACACGGAGCTTGTTTGCCTTCATCTCAACACTAGCTGATGGTTTATTTACCTCATTAGCCACAGTTGATGCTCCCAGATGAGAGCAATTGTTTAGTACCTTTCCCCCAGTTCCTGAGTGCTGTTAGATTTGCATTGTTCCTTTGTATTTCTGAGGAACTGGCACATCTCTTTGACCTGATGGAAAAATGTGTGTCCTGGTGCCCACTGTTACTCCACACCCACTGTGGAGAGACAAGGACTCTTCTCTGGATGTTGGTTTTCTTAATGGGAACATAGAGCTGGTTGGAATATGCACACAATGCCTTTGGCTCCATCCTGGAGGCTAGGGTGTGGCATGGTGAGATCATAGTACACCATGTATCTGTGGACAGAACCAATCTAAGTATGGCCTCTTACCACTTGGGCCACCTGGTACTCATTTTGAGCCCATTGGTACGGTCTTTAGTTGGAACCTTCCTGGAATCCTTTGCCCTCAGCAGGAACTTCTCAGAGTGTGGTAGGTTGTCAGTTGCCTGGCACAGGTAAAGATTCAGAGTTAAGATAGTGTGAGTGAGTGGCCGATTTGTTAGATACTGACTGAGTCATGCAACAGTCGGCTGCACAGGTCATCCACCCATGAAACTAACTGTCCCTCTCCTGGGACCCCACTTCCCAGATCTGAGCAGTGCTTGGTGTGTGCTGGGTCTGCTGGTGGCTTGTTGTAGTCAAAATTGTCCCCGAACATGGACACACTTTCTGATCCATAGGGATTTCAGAGAAGTATTTAGAAGATAGCTTCAACAAATGCTCTTACAGATGGAACTGTTCTCCTAAAGCAGTGGTTCTCAGCCTTCCTAATGCTACCCGCCCTTTAGTACAGTTCCTCATGTTGTGCTCACCCCCAACCATAACATTATTTTTGTTGCTACTTTACAACTGTAGTTTCTCTACTGTTATGAATTGTAATGTAAACATCTGTGTTTTCCAGTGGCCTTAGGTGACCACTCTGAAAAGGTCATTGGACCCTTAGGTTGAGAACTGTTGTTCTAAAGGCTCATGCATTGAAGGCTTGGCTCCCAGCCAGCAGTGCTGTCTTGGAAGTGTCTTGAGATGTATCTGGAAACAGTATCTGGAAGCCTGCCCTTGAAGATGGTCTCATGTCTTGGATCTCTTGTCTTGTTTCCTGATTCCTGGCATGACGGGTATCTGACAGTTCACCTCCTGTCCCTCTCTACCATGATGCTCTGCTTCACCATGGTCTACAAACAGCAGAGCTGGTGGACATAGAACTGAGAACTGTTGAGTCTGTGAGTCAAAGTATGTCTTCCATCCTATCCAGTCTTTCTTCTGGGAGTCGTTGCAGAGACGAGTGTGTTGATTGACACTAGAGCCTGAGTTAGGTCACTTGTGTCAATTTATTTTGCTTTAGGGAAAAGTAAGACATTCATACCAAGTTAAGGAACCTTCTTGCATGCTGGTGACAGAGGTTCATGGCTCTAGGATACACTATGGTCATTTTGTCTAATTTTAGTTGCTGTGAGTTGAGGCTACTATAATATGAGCTATTGAAGTTACTGTTCTCCAGTGTTGTGTCAACTCTGGATGTTTCCAGAAGGACTCATGCAAGCTCAATGAGTAACCTGAATTGTGTCTGTTAGGGTCCAGGAACATTAAGAATCTGCTCACTGCCCTCCATTGTCCTACACCCTTCCTGACCTTTGTCCCCATGGAACCTTTCTGTAGCTTCAACTCAGAGGCAGGATTCACTGTGCAGCCACAGACATTCAGTCACATCTCCTTCACTTGTCGTGCCTCAGTTTCCCTGCTTGTGAAATATAAAGAGGACACCAGAAGGAGCTTCACATTCCTTCTTGCTTCAACACTGTGCTTCTGTGAGCTCTTCATAACCTGAGTGCGCCATCGAGCGCTGAAGTGAAAGAGCTGGCTAGTTGTATTCACGCCAGTGGTGTTCATAGAGCGAACTCTGGCATGGTTCATGTATTGTCAAGCACAGAATGGGCTGGGGTAGAGAGACAAAGTAACAAGGACCAAGTGTTGGTCCTTACTACTCAGGGAAGAAACGCTGAGTCTTCTATAAGTAATTGTTCAAAGCCGGCCATTGGTTGAATTAGGTGGCTGCAGGGTATGTGGAGAGCAAGCATGTGGCACCTGGAGGGAGAGCCTGGTTGGATTGTGTGCTAGACAGGTAGGGAGTGGGTGTCAGGGAGAATTCCGCTGACTTGTGATTTGAGGTCAGGGGTTGACTAGGAAATAGGGACAAGGGACAAGGATGATGAGGAGCAGAGGAACCAGATATGGAAGATGCCGATGCCACACTCAGGAGGAGAAGCATTCACCCCTCAGTCCATCAGTGGGGAGGGCGCAAAGGTGTCTAGCAATATGTGTTCATTCAGAAAATAGCTACCAAGTCCCTACAGTGGACTGCATGTTTTGTTTTTTTTAGATGACCTCAGGATTCTGACATTTGAAACCTTGTGGAAGCATTGACATGTTCACCAGGCTAGAGAGAATAATGTAATGAGTTCCATGCATGATGTAGGGTCAGCAGTGACTAATTGTGACCATTTTGCTCTCTAGACATTGCCTGACTTCATAGACAGCACACAGTGGTGCCATCTGAGACCGTTTAGCCAGCCCTGCCAGGATTCCATTATCCAACCCAGCCAAACTGGTCACAGCCACATTTTTCCCCAGCACCTCGCCTAGGTTTGGCTGTTTACAGCTGATTCATTCAAATCAGCGTGCAAGCGAGATGGACACAGATCTGGATTGGGCCCCTGGATTTTAATTTATAGAGGGACCGAATGCAAACACACAGAAGCTGGTGCCACTGAAGGAAATTTATTACTCACAGCCCTCAAAATAAAAGAGGCCATGTGCTGTTCTCCAGAGTGCCATGCTTTTGTCTTTGAGAAAAGGAGTTATATTGATATTTTAATTTTATTTAACCCGTCTTCCTTTCATTTCTATCTTTTCCTCGATGCTACAGATTCTAATGAAGTGCTGTGGTTTGAGAACGCACCCCTAGGTTCTTGTGTTGGGGGCTTAACAAAGGAGGCAGCAGGGGTTAGACCTTATCTGTGGTTAGACCACAGGGCTCTCTCAGGAGTGATTAATGCTGTCTTGGGTTAGTTATCACAGGAGCAGGCTGTTAGAAAGCACATTTGGTCCCCTTGACCTCTGCCTCTCATGCCCTCTCTTGCCCTTCTGCCATCCACCCTGGGAGCATGAAGGCTCTTGCTGACCATGGCCCTCTCAGCTAGTTCAAGAGGTGAACAAAATAAATTTCAGTTCTTTACAAATCACACAGCCTTTAATAATCTGTCATAGCAGCATAAGTTGAACAAAGAGGGGCAATATTATTTGTTTCATTCTGTTCCTTGTAGTAGGTCTAAACAGCATTATTAGTTATCAAGAATAAGACTACTACGTTCACCTTAATATTTCCTACTTTTTGTCCTTGGCTAAGGTTGCCAGCTAGATGGTGAGGTAGTGTTTTCATGTGCTTGGGAATAACTTTGATCTGGGTGGCCATCTTTTCCGTGTGGTAACAGGTCATTTCATTTTGGTTTGGATTTTAGGCATCACTCTTTTTTTGCCCATTTTTTTTTGTATATATACAAAATACTTGCAAAGTCCAGTTCCACGGTGAAAACCATTGAGATACATTGCAAGAGGCTATTCTGCCCCTTCCTCCTACAGAGATGGTTAAGCATCGGTGTTGGGTTTTATCTTGTGCTCTCTGTTGGGTTTGATCATGTGTGTCCCCCCTCTTTCTTACATGCACACACACACACACACACACACACACACACACACCTGTTTCTCTCTGTCGTTCCTACCACTAGAGAGACCTCTGGTGTTTGGCTGGTCTGGTTCCTCTTGATGATGGACAGATGTCTGTAGCGGTCTTGTTTTTTTCCCCTCTGCCTCTTACTTTCCATGCATTTTAATGCATACACTGGGATAGTGCCTTTCCCTCTAACAGTGGGTGCAGCAGGTGACTGTTTGTAGTGATTGTCACCTGTGCTTTGCTGAATAGAAACGGTGTTCTCAAGTGTCCTATTCTAATATAGCTAGTCTTACAATCCTAGTAGGACTTGGCCAGTCTGGGTTTTAATTACTAAAATAAAAAATGCATATTTTATTTTATGCGTATGGATATTTTGCCTGTATGCATGTCTGTGTGCCAAATGGGTGCCTAGCACCCATGGAGGCCAGAAGAGTCTATCTAACCCTTGGAACTGGAGTTCAGATGGTTGTGAGCTGAGATGTGGGTGCTGAGAATCAAATCCTTACATCATGGCACTGGTGGTGCTGGGCACGCCTGTTTCTCAGAATTGGGCCTCTTTGATAGGTTGTTTTAGGACTGACTCTAGTAGAGATTGAGCCTCTTAGGACTGTGAATTCAACAACATCATTGCCTCCCGACTCTTCACTTCTTCCTAGACTTGCAAATTGGGGGGTTTTAATTTGATAATTTCTACATGGAATAATAGCTTTACTATGGCCTCCAGACTTGGCCAAGCTTTATTAGTTTCTGGAGCCTTGCAGGCTCTCTCTCTCTCTCTCTCTCTCTCTCTCTCTCTCTCTCTCTCACACACACACACACACACACACACACACACACACTTCCTTGGTCAGAGCCCCTGTCAAGGGTAATATGGGAGGTTGACATCCTAGATTCTGTCCTGTGCTATTCACTCAGGCAAGACTATAGTTGGTAAGATTATCAGCTGCCTGGGGCACTCCAAGCCACACTCGGGAAGCCAAGCATAGGACTTCTTACTACTTTTGGCAGGGTGTGCCTTCCCAGCCTGGGAGGGAGGAGACATCGCTAGTCCCTGGTCCCAAGAATTTAATGTGTCTTCAAGCCCCTCACATCCTCTCCTCCTTCTCCCCCTTCCAACTTCCCCTTTCCTTTCTTTCAGTCAGAATGAAGAATCTCTGCAGTACAGGGCCTGGGCAGCTTTGGACAGCAGTAGGAGATAGTTATCTGTTTAGCTTCTGGCACTATCTTTCCTTGGACAGGCCTAGAGACTTCTCACTATCCATGTGCAATGCTGACCCCCTGCTTAGCCTGGCATTTGTTAATTTACAGTATCTGAGAGAAAGTTGCAGTGAACAGTTGCTTAGTAAATTCAAACATAAAATTAGATCTTAATGGTGGATGTGTTTTCAAAGTGGACTCCACAGAGCTATGGCATACAGTGCATCTGAGGGTCTGTAAAGTCCATCCTCATCTGAGTGTTATGTGGGAAGCAAGGCCATTGTCTTCCTGTTCTTCCTAGCATGAAGCTAACATGGATCAAATCCTCTGGCTGCATGCTCTGAAAATAAGCATCAGGAAGACACAGAAGCTGTCATCAGAAGCACAGTTCTCACTTGGTTTTATTTAACACTGCAAATGGTTTATTTTGCAACTATTACCTTAAAAGACATTTATTTAGAATTTTTCAGTGTGGATGTTTCTGGCCAGATGTCAACAGCTGCAATCCAGAGGACCTGACATGGAGCTCTTTGAGACCTATGGTGTTTTTTAAAATTATTTTTTGTACTTTGAAAGTTTTATTTATCCAATGGCTATTGATCATAACCATCCACCACTACATCCCTTCAACTCCCCTAGAACCCCAGCCTATCTCCATCCTGATCGCATGCCCTTTTTTTGCTATTAATATCTCCAAATCTAATTAGTGTTGCCCATAACTTGCATGGGTGTGAGGCCATCAACTGCAGTATGAGTAACCTATCAGTGGCCATGTCCCCTAAGGAGAGTGACTCTCTTCCTCTACACCTATTAAGTGCCTATATCTCCTTTGATGGAGGTGCAGCCTCAGGGACCCCTGACCTGTTCATGCTGGGATTTTGTCTTGCTTGATCTTATAGAGATAGCAATAACTGCTAATTGGTCTGGATGTGACATGACTGTTGTTGGGTGGCAATTCACAGCTCTCCTTCCCATTCTGTGGCTCTTACATTTTATATATATATATATATATATATATATATAACTTATTTTTTTTCAAATTGTAATTTATACTCATTCACGCAGGGCCTATAAACACAAAAAGGCAGAGGATGTGAGGAAGGGGATGACACTGGAGCGTGGGTGTTCAGGGTTAATACAGATATTTTTCAGAACAGGGTATTGGCTGGGTGAGGGTTCAGGGGATAGGTCACTATGACTCTGCCTATGATTTCCTTGTCATTATCTAAGTTGGTCTAATTAGAAGTCATTATCTGCCAAGGCTACCTATTTACAAGGTCTATGACTACTCAGGCTGGTAAATTGTCATAAAAACTGCCTGTTTACAGTAGCTTATAGCCATCTGTTTCGGTGTTTATCCACAGAGACCCAAGACTTGGTGTTAGTATACATGTATGACAGGCCTATTGCTGATTTTAGGCCTATGGCTGATTTTAGGCCTTCAGTGTGTAAGCAGGGCTGCTCCTGACATCTCCTCCCTTCTCTAAGTATAGACGGGCTGTGGAAATTCTAATCTTGCAAAGGTGGGGATAGAAACCTGACCTCCAGTAATTGAAGGGGACCTTGTAATGGCTCCGGTCCCCCTGTTGTTGTCCAGTGAGGCATGAGGGCCATACCCATCCTGATGTCTTTTTCCTGGAGAGGGGATACTTTTGACATCAACCCCTATGCAGTCAGGCTTGTCCCTCAGGGAACCCAGGGAAATATTTTTAACTTTTATTGATATTCCCTTGCAGTATTTAGCCTCGCAGCCTAAGCAAGAATTCAGGTAGCCTGTCAGAAGGGGTTCTGGGTGGCCCCTCTCTGCCTGGTCTAGGGGCAGAAGTACCCTCATTTAGGTTGGGTGGAGATGGGTTTTGGGAACACCCTGGATAAAGTAACAACCTCATCTTGAGTCTCATGGCCCTCCATAGCTAACTTATGATAATGTATCTGAATAGGTTTTGCTACCAAATTACTTATCTTTTGTTTCACAGAGTTAGTCAGCCTATTTGAGGCCCAGGGACCAGAAGAAATACGGCTCTTGCATTCTTTCCGTCCCCCCCTTCTGTGAAGTTCCTGGGCTTCGGATGGTGGAGGTTGATAGAGATGACCTGGCCACAGCTGAACACTCAGTTATTTCTTCTCAGCCCTTTGACCAGTTATGAGTCTCTGCCTTAACCATTACCCACTGTAAAAGGAAGCATATTTTACCAAAGTTGAGAGAAGCTGAAATCTAGGGGGTAAACATAAATATTTAGAATACAGTAGAGTTTGACTGTATGGCCATTTAGGAAACCAGCAGCAGTAAGTTCCCTGCTTGGACCTATGGTTTCCCTAGTCATGGGCTTTTGATCATGTGTAGAGCACAAGGCATGAGTTCCCTCCTGTGGAGGAGAGCTCATATGCAGTCAGAACTGAGATTTTCATTTAGTAACATCTTCCAGAAGCATGTTGTCCATTTATGCAGGGCACTTCTGTTCAAAATCTTTAAAAGTATATATTATGTATTTTTGTATTAGTAGACACTGTTGGATTTCATAAGGTTCCTTCACATATCCATAGTTTGGCTGACCCATCCCCCACCCTATCCCCCCCATCTCCATGTCCCCACGTAAACCTTTAATCCTGTGGAGTTTCCCTCTCTGTTCATGCCACCGGCATTCTACTCCCCCTTGTAATTGAATTACTTAAAATTTAATAAATTAAAATTTTAGCAATTAAAATTTTAATAAATTAAAATTTTTTATTTTGTATATGTGTAGGTAGAGTACCATTGTGTGTGTGTGTGTGTGTGTGTGCATGTGCGTGTTCATGTGCATGTGTGTTTGTGTGTGGTTAGAGGCCAGTTTGCAGGAGTCAGTTTTCTCCTTTCAGCCTGTGGGTCCCAATGTGGATCTGTTAACACATTGGACTAATGTATGACTCACCTCTCTTGATCCTTACTGAAATCCACCCAGCCTCCCTTGGCAGGGGTTATGGGAGTGTCTTGTATCTTCCCAAGGGTCTGTCCATGCCACCTTCATGATGTTCAATGGGACAGTGTGAATGATTCCCCTCGGAGGTGCTATGATATCGTGAACAGTCGTAACCTGAATAATCAAACTGTGAAATTCTTCCAAAGCTAAGAGAGCATCATGTAACACCCCCCCCCCAAAAAAAAATAAAAAAAAAGTTAGGAATTTGAAGCTTTTAGATTGGGAATGCTCAGCCAGCAAAGTCTGTGCCAGTATTTCTAAATCTGACAAAAAAGAAAAGAGATCTGAAGTGCTTCTGGCTTCTAGCATTTCAGATATGAGAGACTCAGCATGCATTCTTCACATCTCAATATCAATGAAGCAGATGTGCTCTAGGGTGGGAGGTTCCGAGCTGCAGGAATGTCTATGGCTTGGGCTTCCTTCTAGACTGCTTGCCTTCCCGAAGGCTGATCCATGACTAGGGTGAGGGAGAGTGTGTAAGTTAAGTGGATGGGGATTCATTTCTAACAGGTGGCTTCATTCCTGGACCTTGAAGGTCCAGGTAGTATTGACTAAATAGAGAAGGTGGGGAAGATTGACAGTGCCAGTAGAAGGAGGTGAGGGTATTGGGGCTGTGAGTGGAAATACCCGTTGGAGCCTGGGCCATACACAAACATATTCACCAACAGCATCTCTGTCAATGATCTTGTGCTGTGCTTTTCCCTAAAGGAAAACCACTGTCGCCGAATCAAGATCCTTGGAGACTGCTACTACTGTGTGTCTGGCCTCACCCAACCCAAGACTGATCACGCCCACTGCTGTGTGGAGATGGGGCTTGACATGATCGATACCATCACGTAAGTGTTGCACTGTTACAAGGTCTGTCTAGGGTTACAGAGGCTGAGGCAGCTGTGTATGGGGGTCCTACCTACACTGGAAGATGATGTGTTGGTGACCCCTGATCACAGTTTATGATGTATTCCTCTATCCATAGAAATCCTTTGTGTATCTAGTGCACCTGAGAGATGGAAAGGGAAGGGATCTTTGTAACTGAGCTTGGTGAGGTACTGGGAAAGGCTGAGGGCACGAGTCAATTTAAAGGTCAGTGAATATTCTTCTGGGCAGCAGATTGACTCGGGTGCTCTAGGGATGGGGGTGAAGTCTGGGTTGAGTGAATTCTCCTGTGAGATGCAGCCTATGGAACCCAATGCACATGGGTACATCCACACAGTTAGAGCTTTGGGACAGGCGTAAGGAAGGAGCCCGCAACATGGTTTCCCTGAACACAAACGCTGGTTCTGCAGGAAATAGCTCTCTGGAGTTGCTCCTGTTAAAAAGTCCCTGGAAGCTGATGGGCTCTACTCTCACTGAGAGTGAAAAAGTTCCCTGGTGCCTACAGCAAATCCCCAGATGCAGAGCAGCTGGAGCAAGTGTTCTTCTGAGAAAGATCAAAAAGGGGGAGCAGGGACAATTCCTGGCAATGACTATCTTTTGTTCCTTGGCAGGATGTTATGTCGTGTATCACATGCCACATGAAATCACTGCTATGTTGCTGGAGAGATGGCTTAGTGGTTAAGAGCACTGGCTACTTTCCCAGAGGACCTGGGTTTGATTCCTAGCACCCACATGGTGGCTAATAATGGTTAGAAACTCTAGTTCCAGGGGCTCTGACATCTGTCCTCTTCTGGCCTCCACAGGCACTGCATGCATGTGACCCAGAGACATAGCAAGCATACACACACACACACACACACACACACACACACACACATACACACACACACACATATATATTAAATAAAATATTTTTAAAAATAGCTATGCGTATCGTATATCATACATTGCAGCACACAGCATATCATCTGCCATGTGATATTGTCACCACCCCAATTTGTGTCTTGTGTCACATCCTATGCCATCTAGTTCCATTTTACATCAAACCATGTGTCATATTTTATCATGTATCAGTGTATTATGCTATATATTATATATGCTATATATTATATCAGGTATCACATATACCCCATGATCTCATAGTCAATGATACCATACTGTTACTGACTCCAAGTCTGCTAATTTGCAGACAACAGGAGCCCAGTGAGTCCAGGACAGGTTGTTGGGGCAAAGAGCAAGCAAAACCAAGAAGAGAGCAGACTTGTGTCCTGGAAGACCACATTCACAATCTTTAGGCCCCTTTTCTCTTTAGGAAAGGGTTTGAATTAGGAAACAGTTGAGGAGTTAATGTACACTTCTGTCCATGTAGAAATTGTCACAGTAGAACTCATTGTTTTTATATTTATATGCGTTAATAACAGAAAGGAAAAAAGGAGAAGCAATTGACTAAACCTGGTGGCTGGTGAGCCGTGAGTTTGACGGACAGTCACATGGGTGACTCCACCTCGTGCTGCTTGTTAGGGCCTTGTGATTGGTGAGGGTTTGTGCTCAGTAAGGGTGTTCCTGTAAATATAGAGGACTGGCTCGATGTAGCAGAGAGTCTACTATCTTCTGAAGCACAGCATGGCTACACTCCACACAGGTAACATCATACATCTTCCCCATCTGTCTGTCTGTCTGTCTGTCTGTCCGTCTGTCTGTCTGCAGGCTGCCTGCCTATCTATCTATCTATCTATCTATCTATCTATCTATCTATCTATCATCCACTACACAGATCAAGGGGAAGTTAGGTGGGTGCTCCAGCTGGCTGGGCTGACCAGGCTGCTCACAATGGGTGTGTCCTGGAGGCAGGAGACTTTTCCTGTCCCTTCTCCCTGGCAGCTTTACTCCTCCCCGGGTCTCACCATGGTCAAGAGCCTTATTTCTCATATGTGCCTCAGGTCTTTCTTTCCTTCTAGTCTCTCTTGTGAGGCTGGCATGTGCCTGGATTCTTAGGCATTTCTGTGGAGTGCCCTTTCTGGTTGCTACTAAGGAAATGCCACATCTGCCTGCTGAGGCTGACTGAGCCTTTATCTTGCCACCTTGCCCAACTTGCTCTGCTTCATGATCTCCTCACTGCTCCCCCAGGATTTCAGCTGAAATGCTCTGACTCTGTGTCTCTGGATGTGTCATAAGAGACTGCTGAGCCCCAGGGCTGTGCAGCCTTGTCCTAGCCTTCCTGGACTGCTTTCCTCTCTATTTTAAAGTCATACACCCTCAAGATCAGACAATCCTATAATCTTTATATGACCTGAATTTCTGGCTCTGAACTGGAAGGAACAAGCAGATGAGTTAATCGAAGAGACTTCTAACAGCCTTTCTTCCTGTGGGAATTCCACAGAGCCAGGGATAGCCCATGTGTGCTGAGCATTGGCTGGTTTCTGGATCTCCCAGGAAGGTTCCATATGGCAACTGGCACCTTCCCTTCTGGCCATACCAGCCTGTGTTTGTTCCTGTTTCAGAGGAGTTCACAGAAACATACAAGACAAAAAATGTTTATCAAGAGGACCAGCATGTCCAGGCAAAGCAGGATGTTCATGTGTTTTTGTTTCTTGACCTTGGAGTGGAGAGTCTAGGAACTTTGAAAACACTGTGATCATGAGTGAAGTAAGTGCCGGAGCTCATGCATGTGCAGATGCCATGCTGGGCCTTGTGCTGTCTGCACCAATGTGGGGGCAGTGCCTATGCCCTTAGCTGCATCTTCCTTCTGTCTGGAGCCATCTGGGCTGGGAATAGCGCCCACTATCTAGAGGAAGCTAGAGGACTTCAAGGGTTTGAATTCTGTTGATCCTGAAATGACCTTGTTTTTTCAAAAGATCCCTGTGTGATGGACAATGTACTGCAGTCCCAGTCAATAACTGAGCCTGGGGGCCTGAACTGCCCATTTTCAGGGGCTAGAGGGTCTTCTGTAGGTTGGAAAATTCTGACTGGACACAGAGCTTTCTGAGACCCAAAGACCAGTGTGGTTATTAGAAGATTCTGGAATGATTTCCTGGAGCCATTTCCTGGACATCTCTTAGATTCATGATGTAATAATGAAGGGTAGTGGGTAGGCCACTATTCTCTGACCATGCTGGGTTGGGGCTTCAAGATCAGCTGTTAAGTCCATTTGAGGCTTTGTTGGCAGCAACTGCACCAGGATTGTGGGCTGTTGAAAGCATGATAATCCATTTTGACACTTGTGCATACATGATGGGCTAGTGCAGGAAAGGAGTATGGTCTAGAGAAGAAAGGCCTAAAATCAGTGTAAGAGCCAGGACAAGCATTGCTCCAGATGTAGATGCAGATAGACCGTTCTCAAACTGGTCCTGATTTCTCCCCAGGCTGCAACATCAGCACTGTTCCTTGTCAATGACTGTGTAAAAATCTAGTTATTTTACTTCCTAGACTGTTCATTTCTTCAGGTAAAATAGACACAAACATTTACTTAATTTTTCCTTTCTAACCTTTAAACTCAGGCCACTCATGCCTGTTTTCTTTTCATTGATTTGTTCAGAGGTCAAGGGCACTGTCTGTCCCAGGCCTATAATCGTAGACTGCTCTGAAGTGGACCCAGAGTGGGACAGTGAGACCCGTTAAGCATCTGTGTTCCTGACTATACATTTTTCCAATGCATTACTCTAGAAGAAAGGGTTTTAGGGCCATCTCCTCAACTGTTGTGCTAAGACTGGCAGAGCAGGCTTCTCCTACGTCCTAACTGTAAGGCCACTCCTGGCCTTATACTGATGGGCCTCTCAAGGACTTCTAGGCTGCCCAGGCCTCAGAGTAACCCCTCCTGAGCTCTGCTCCCAGATGCCCATGAGGTCAGGCTTCTGGGGCAGAGGTCTCTGGGACTTTTCTCCTGCTGGTGAAGTAGTTGGGGCCTTGTTTCAACTCCATGTCATCTATGCCTTTCCCCCTTTTCCTCTCCCTCTTCATTTTTCTGAGTGATCCCAGGACCTCTGATTGCAGAGGCTGCAGAGGAGCCAGCAGGTTCCTGGTTCCTAGCCTGAAGTGAGTTTCATTTTCCTCGAATGCTCCATCCTTTGCCTGTGAATGGAGGACCGGTGGTTGTGAGGAAGGACTGGGTGTTTCTCAGATGCAGTAGCTGAGTGGGAGTATTTCAGCAGCCTCTGCAGGGGATGACTCACCAGGCCTCAGACAGAAGGAGCCATCCCCAAAGAGGGAGGCCCTCCACTGCCGGATTTCCCCAGGATTCCCTCTGCTGTACTGCCCATGGTTCTGTCCAAGTCTGTCTATGTCACAGGGAAGCCCCTGCTGGCACATGTGAGATGGGAACAATGACCACTTTCTTCTTCCATGTGCCCTCCAAGTGCACAGAATACTTTTTCCTTAATAGATTTTATCTAGCGATGACCTTGCTCTTGAGCTGTGTATCTTTCACCTGTTATGATGAAGTAAGCTAACAGGAAACTCACATGTTTTCCCCAAGTAGCTTACCTCTGAGCTGGTGAGGACAGCCTGTACTATTGGTAAATCATTAGTGGATGCCAGTGGTCTCCAGGCTGAAGTTCGGATACCCAGGTATCTCTTCCTTAAGCTGGGTGTGTGTGAGCCACAGCACACGCCACAGTTTCCCAGTATAGGCTAACCTAGAGGATTACTTTGTCTAATTACTGGATTCTGGGTTTTAGAGTCAGCCTTGTGGATATTTTTAAGAAGCAGTTTTCTCTGGGGTGGAGGATGCTGTGTCTCTTCCCAAACTTCCACTCTCTACAAAGAATCTGTCATAATGTTTAGGATGGGGATTCCTAGCCTGTATATTATAGCTGGTGATTGCATTTCTATAGACGGTGAAGCCAAGGCCATAGAGGGGCAGTTAAGAGCCCATGTGTCCAGGGCACACGTTTGGACATATTGGGTTGAAAGTGTTTGCTGTGTTCTTCTTTCATGCTAGGATGGAGGCTGGGGGCTGCCTCAGGCAAACTCGTTGTCATTGCTTCTGGAAAAACTCTGCCTAGCTGACAGCAAATTATCCTTTAGAGTGTCCGTTCCTCCGTTTTATTTTATTTTTTTTCCATTGTGTGCACAGCTGTATCCGCAGTGCTTGGAAGAATGGCCAAGAGGGGTGAACTCAATAGGTTCTTGGTGAACAGAACAGAGATTTGGCCTTTCATCTTTGCTCTGGGTTTTATGTCAGCCAGGATCTATTTACACTGGGAGGGCGGGAGGGTTGGCTTCATCCTATTGGGACCCACCACTAAAGGTCAGGGCCAGGGCTGCATTGTTCCTTCATAGAAAATACTTGTGATAAATAAGCAGCTTTGAGATCATACATGAGAAAGATACATAGGATGAGCACAGCAGAAGTATGCAAATCTTGGTGTCCTGGAAATGAGGTGAAAGGTTTTGTTGGATTTGGACAGAATATGCCTGTGTAAAGGGAGCCAAGCAGAGACACAGCTGAACAGCTGGATGTGCTGTTTCTTTAGAAGACACTCTCTTGGGTGCTATGGATTCGATGGTGCCAGCCTTGATGTACCAGAGGCAGAAGCTGCCAAGAAAGACTGGGTGTTGGTAGAAGTTGCTGGGTGCCAGACATGTGGGGCCATGTGGGCTTTGGCAGATCCCAGCTCACAGGGACCCGAAACCACTGCCTTGCGAGGCCTAAGGTAACTTGTGGACATTTGTGGACACGGCAAATGCATGTCCCAGCAGTCCCCAGGCTGCCTTGCCTTTTGTGGCTGCAAGAACGGAAGTGGTGAATGCTCTTCAGAACACTAAGGGCAGGTGTCTTCGAGATCATTGCTCATGTGGGTTTTGAAATTCAAATTCTATTTTTAGGGTTTTGTTTCAGTGTCTTTTACCAGAGATTGGCAGACAACTGGGAATAAAGTTAAAAGTTTAAACGTTTCATTTATGTGTAAAACAAAATGGCTCTTAAAGCTTTAGCAAGAGTCTGACCTCCACATGTTTTTCTGGGGATCATTGAAACTGATTGCTGTTAGCAATTCAGGTCCCTGCCCTTGGGCTGCATCTGGCTCTGGCATCTTGCCTACCCAAACACAGAGGCAGGGGCAGCTGTCCTGTTGGAAGACTGCTCAAGGGAGCACCTGTTGGGGCCTAGGGGAGGTCAGAGGGTGTGGAGATCTGCTGTGCAGGTGTTCCAGGTGTGAATAGGGTGGGCAGTTTGTACACCAAAGTCAGGGTGAATGTAAGCCAGAGGGAGGGTGGGGTCAATACATACATGCTATTTTATTACTGAAAATGTGGCCGCCAGAGCCCTCCTAGGTGATAGCAAAGGGTAGAGGGTGGAGCAGGCTGAGGCCCACTGAAGGCTGTACTGTTTGCCATATGATTACACACCCTCAGTGACAAGAGCTTGGCTGTACATCCCGGGGTCCTTCATGGAATTTTCCTTTGTGTTCTCTATTAGTGGAATAATAATAATAATAATCATAGCAATGATAATAATAAAAGCCAGCAGGAAGCTGTTTACATGTCCTGCATTGAGGTGCACCAAAATAGCTCTGAAGAAGCTCCAGAAGTTGTCAGAGCTAATGTCAGCAGAGCCAGGCTCACATGCCAGGGTGCTGAGTCTCAGTTGCCAATAGTGATGGATCGATCGGTATGGCTGACTTTGAGCTCCTCTGACCAGATCTCCAAGTACCCATCAAATTTCAACTCCACACAGTCCATTCCCCTATGCCCATGGCCTCCTGATGCAGCCCACAGCAGCCTGTTGAGGGAGCTGCCAGGCAACCTTCAACCCGATGCCTTATACCTGTGTTACAGATCTGTGGCAGAGGCTACTGAAGTAGACCTGAACATGCGTGTGGGCCTACACACTGGCAGAGTCCTCTGTGGTGTCCTGGGCCTACGCAAGTGGCAGTATGATGTATGGTCCAATGACGTGACCCTGGCCAATGTCATGGAGGCTGCTGGCTTACCAGGGTAAGTTGGAGTCTGGGTGGAAGATGGCTGAGTGCCTTTGCTAGAGTCTTCATTTCAGGGCTGGATCCCGAGGGTACTTGGGTAGGTTCTGTTTTGACCCTCCAGGAGACCCAGCTGAGGTCTAGTGCACATCTGCAGAAAACCAGTGTGGATCAGACCAGATGTGCATGGGGACTTTGTCCTGACGCATGGGCTATTCCCATGTATTACTTCTGTGTTTTAGTTTTCTCAACTCTGTACGTGAGAAACGCTGACTTTATAGCTTCCTTTAGTGACTCAGTCACATCCTGCCCATTTGCCCCATCTCTGTCAGCTGCAGAGTTTGAACATGAACATTCCCCATAGGGAATCCAGAATAAGTGCAGGGAAGAGGTGGCTTGAAATGTTGTGAGTAGGAGAAGCAGATGTGAGTTGAAATTCCCATATCATTTTCTACTACCCTCTGCCATCTGCCCTTTGCCCTCTGCCCTCTGCCCACTAGCAAGCATGACCTTCAGCTTCTCTTTGGGCCAGCTGTGAAATTTCCCCCTTTTAAGCTCTGGTTGCTTTGTTCTCATTTTCTCTGTTTCAATCTTCTGATTGTTTCTATCTTTTCGGTCTCTTCTTGATCCTTCATCCTTCATAGCCTTCACCAACCCCATTCTGCCTTCTCGGGTGTGTACCATCACTTGGCTTGCCTAGGCCTTACTGTCCTTTCTTCCCAGGTTACAGTCGAGTTGGAACTTGAGTGCATACATCTCAGGCATCTTGCCCTGAGCAGAGAAACCTCTGTTGTGACCCCAGTGTGACTCACTCAGGACCTGTGCAGCCCCACTTGTCAGTTCCCACTCAGCTTTGTATTCTTCTCTTGTAGGAAGGTCCACATCACAAAGACGACCCTCGCGTGCTTGAACGGGGACTACGAGGTGGAGCCAGGTCATGGCCATGAGAGGAACACCTTTCTGAGAACTCACAACATTGAGACCTTCTTCATTGTGCCATCCCATCGGAGGAAGGTGGGTAGCCAGTCCCCTTCATTCACTCATTAAGCAGCCTTGCCCAATACAGTTGTAAAGAAATAGTTGTTCTCGCTTCCCACTCCTACTACTGCTCCTCTGGGAGTGGCCCTGGAGATACTATGTGCAGGGTCTACTGTAATAATAGAGAAGAGATTGTAGAATCTAGAGTCAGAAATCAGGGGATGACAGTCATTTTGGGTCCTCATCCTTTCTGTGGGAAAGAGAGAGAGAGAGAAAGAGAGAGAGAGAGAGAGAGAGAGAGAGAGAGAGAGAGAGAGAGAAGAGTCAAAATAGCATATCTCCGTTTAAAGAACTTGGAGTTGTCGGGTGGTGAGAGAAAAGAGAGAGAATGTCAAAGAAAGTGAGTGCTTCTGTGGTGAAATTATGGCCACACCTGTAGAGGCCATTGGTGGCGACTGTGAGACGTGATCAAGTTGTTGAGGCAGGGGCAGCTGAAAATGAGGCTGAAGGCACTTCACCCTACATCCTGGAGAAGACCTGGGCTCAGAGCTGCTATGGGAGAGTCAGCCTTGGGCTCACTGTTGGATGATTGATACTGAGCAAGAACAAGTGAGTCCTGATCCCGGGGCTTTCTTTTCTGTATTGGCTCATTTGGTCTTGAGAAAGCCATGGGGTGAGCAGACTGTTCCCATGGTACAGATAAGGGACCACGGCAGTCTGTTAGGCAGAGGCTTGCCCCTACCACCTAGTCTTCTGGCCCATGGCTTCTGTTTTGTAGAATAAAGCATGCTAGGACAAGGAAGCTTTGAGGTGACAATGGTATTTGGCTATTTGGAGTCTTCATTGCTGGGTACCTGGTAGGTTCCTGGATGCATGGCATGCAGGAGGAACCAAGCAGCCTAATTTTAGTACCCTGGAGTTCCTGTCACTATTAAGGCCATGTCACTAGCCTGAGGGTCAAGATCTGCCTCTTTGACAATATTTTCCCCTATGTTTGTGTTTGTATAGATATTTCCAGGCTTGATTCTCTCGGATATCAAACCAGCCAAGAGGATGAAGTTCAAGACTGTCTGCTACCTGCTGGTGCAGCTCATGCACTGCCGGAAGATGTTCAAGGCCGAGATCCCCTTCTCCAACGTAATGACCTGCGAGGATGACGACAAGGTAGGAAGGCTGGGGAGCAGCTTGGCTGGAACACTCTTTGCTGCTGAGCCGCACACATCTTTATATTCTTTGTATTTTGTGTTTATCTAGGTCTAAGCCCACATTTCCCTCTTCTTTTATTTTTTCTGGAAGGCCTATTATGCGGATGTTGAAGTTCTTGAGCTGACTCAAGATCCCCCCATCTCTTTCCTTCAATTTTCTGGAAAGGTTTTTCAACTTTACCATCCATCATTTCTATTGAAAATTTCAAAATTCTTAAAAATTTCAGGTAGTCTTTTTTTTATGAATAATTCCCTTATGAAGTTGTATGCCCATGTCTGAAACCACAGGCTGGCATGGAAACTCACTATGTTACTGAAGATAGACCTTGAACTTCTGATTCTCCTATTCCATCTCACAAACACAAGGATTAGAGATGTGTCCCATCACATCTGGTTTTATTTCATGCAGGGGATTGAACCCAGGGATTCATAAATATGCCCTACAAGCACTATAACCCTGGTTTTGTCTGCTCAGTGAGATTATTTTTAACTTTATAATACTTGTGGGTGGGGATGCATACACTTGCTTGCATTCCAGGAGACGCATGTGGAAGTCAGAGGACAGCCTGCAGGAGTTGGTTTTCTTCTTCTACTCTATGGATTCTGGGACCCAAACTCAGACATCAAAATCAGTCATCAAACTCAGGCAGATGTCTTTCCCTGCTGATCCATCTCACTGGCCCAAGATTTTTATTTTATTTTTAACGTGTATGTGGTGTGCATGTGTGTGTATGCATGTGTGTATGCGTGTGTGTGTGTGTTGGGGGGTTACACATGTAGGCACATGCACATGGAGGCTGAAGGTTGATGTTGGGTATCTTCCTCAGCTGTCCTTCACATTATTCTTTGAATCAGGGTCTTCCAATGGAACCCAGAGCTCACCCAGACTGCCAGTCTAACTAATCAACTGACTCAAAGAATCTCTCTCTGCCTGGCTGCCATGCCCGCCTGGTTTTGACTTGGGTTTTGGGAGCTGTGTCCCTGCCCTTACTCTTGTTTTACGTGGCAGGTGCACTGAGCATTAACCACTGAGCATCCTCCTCAGCCCTCTTGCTGAGATTTTTAAAGAATAGTTTCTTGCCCCAGAAACATCTGTTTTCTCTGAGCAGCTTGCTTTTGTTTTATCCTTTATCTTATCTTTTTTCTTGTCTGTCATCATCTGTAATCCCACAGATGCCCAGAGCCTTTTCTGTTTTGTTCTTGATGCAGAGGGATAGCAAAAAAATTGGCTGTAAGTGCTGAGCCAGGGATGAGGCTACAATGTGGGCCTTCTTGTAGATACTTGCCAGGGTCCAGCCTCGACACAGGATCGGAGTTCTCAACTTGAAGCAGGGATACCTGGAAGGCACATAATAATAAATATACACAGACTATGTTTTTGGGTATAAGCTGACAGGCAATTTTTCAAGGCTTAAAGTTTTTCTCTCTTCTCTCTCTCTCCCTCTCCCTCTCTCCTTCTCTCCTTCTCTCCACGTCCCACAAAGAATTAAGAATTACAGTTGTTCCCCAGAGCTTCAAGCTTTCCCTATTCCCAGGCCTGTAGCCAAAATAATAATCACAAACTTATCATTATTTAAACTTTAACTTTTGAATTATTATACTTCAGAGCTCAGAGCTCCGAGGTCAGCTACTTGCATTTTCTTGTAAATGGTAAATGACATGGCCAAAGCTGCCAGGCAGTGGCCAGAAAGAATCAAGTTAACCCTTAACTCAGCAGTTCTGCTAGCTTTCTGCTTCTGCACATTGCACACAATGACTCTCCCAAGAGTCCCACTGTTTTGACTTGGTTTTACTAACACATAATTTTATGTATTCTATACTTGCTTATCCAGAAACCACTCTTAAATGTTGTACAAAACTTCTTTCATAACTTTAATAGTTTTTTTCCTTTCTCAGGGTCCCAGTGTTGGCTCTATTTCATTTTCTAATAATTTCTTCAAACTTTCTTTGCAAGTCAAGGATTAATCTGGAACTATCTTTGTGCAGTCATTGCGTTGTTTCCAAGATGAGAACACCCAGCACACACCTGGGCAATTAAGACTGTGCTGTGTTGTGCTGTGTCTCATGCCTCAGATTTTAATTGTTTAAGAATCATTGCATCAAGGAACATCTAGTTTCAAGAAGTAGGAAAGTCAGATATAATAGAATAATTATTCACACCAAGGACAACTGAAAAGCAGTCACGCATAAATAAAATCTATGCAGCTGTTGTCCAGGGCTAAGGTTAGGAGAAATGGGAACAACTGTTTTTTTACAAAGAGTTGCCACGGGGTACTGAGATGTCTACATCCTGGCTTACTGCAGGCAGTCCCTGTCATTGTATGCTGTCCCCAGCAGACACCAGGGTTTTCTGTCTCGGATGTGGGTCTTCGGATCTTCTGGTCATGTGGTAGTTAGTGGTGGTATCTAGGACTTCACTTCAACCACACGTGGCCAGAGACCCAGATTTCCTTTCTGGGGAAGGCCCCACACTATTTTCTACTGGGGGCCTACCAAAGAACATGGGGTGCACTTTAGGGCTCTAATGCCCCCTTGTGGATGCTTTTGACCACAGCCACTGGATCCACTAGTACTTGAGCCTGAAGTTGCATGGCTCCCCATGCTTGCTCTGTCCAACCTTCTGAGGTCACACTGGCTTTACCTGGTGTCTGTTAGTTCAACCTTGCTGCCTTCCCCACTACTGCTTTCTCTGACATCACTGATTTTATACTACTTAAAGAAACTTCTTGGTATAGAGAGTTTTTTTTTTTTCAGGACAAAGCAAGGTTCTGTTGCCTCTTGCTTATGGTGGTTCCTTGCCACAAGCATCTGTATATGGGAGTTACTCTTTGCTAGAACTTTACCTGAGAATATTCTAAGGTCTTTGTTTATAGTGCATTGAGTCAGAGAGAATTAGTCTGTGTGTACCAGGCAGCTGGAGGCTGCATTATTAAAAGCTTGGCATCTGTCACAGATAGTAGGAATTTTATCCCTAATCATACAGATAGCAGATATTCACGCAGGCACACACAGATTCCCCCCCCCCATTCCCCCCACACAGGGTGGAGTCAGGAGATCTGGTGTTCATTGCCTTAGCAAGAATCTTCTCTCTTTAACCTCTCATCAGCTTCGGTGTCTGCCAGGTTCCTCATCCTATACCCTGTCCTGGAGTGGAGTGCTCACCCAGAGCAATCTTAGCAGGAATCCCGCTCACTTATCCAGAATGCTTCTGAGTTCTGATGTCTACCCTGAGTAGTTTTCTGTCCACAGAGCCCTCCTTTCTCCTTGACTGTATATCCCCAGCTGCTGCACCACACTCTGAGTTGAATCCAAGAGCCTGTTTGCATGACCCCTGCCTCTCCTGCAAGGTCTTGAGAGAAACCTGTCTCACTGTGTTCTACAAAGTGTCACTGAAATGATGTCCTTTTAATAATTTAATAAATCAAGTTATAGACAATTTTAATAATTTAATTAATTTAACAATTTCCTTTCCCGAGCTGTAGTCCTGGACTGAGCCTCCAGGCAGTGTCTCTTCCACCACACTTGCAGTTTCTGCTCCAGCCCTGGCAGCTGCTGCTGTTAGTACCTCCACACCTCCAGGATGAAGCTTGTCAGTGTATCCCAGGCCCCCAAATGTGTTTATAGCTGTTCTATTTGACCTTTGGATACTTTCCTGCCCAGGAAGGTAATGGGTGACATCTCCAAATTAAAAAAAAAATAAAAGTAACAGAAAAGCAAATGAAAAACATTTGTCATACACCATCATCCCCCAGATAAAAGCCTGGTCCTGTGACCCTGGTCCTAAGTGTATGGGACTGGAGATGCTTTAAGGAACTACATTACGTTGTAGAAGCAGGTCGGGTAGCTGTTTCCCCTTCTCTTGCCTCGGTCTGTTATACAGGTGTCCTTGTGTCATTGACTATCCCTCAATTTGAGTTTTCAGACTTGGCATAGACTTCTAAGGAGAGGTGCCTTATACGGCATCAGTAGCTGGGGCTTTTCTGGTTTTATTAACTGAGGCAAGTCATGGTCCTTTTGTTCGTATAAGTACATTTTTAACTCCTGGCTGGGCATTCTGTAAAATGTGTCTGGTGTGTCTTGGCTCTGCCCAAGTGGATGTGCCACTGGTCAGAGATTATGACGCCTTCACCAGCAGTGGCTGCTGAAGGGCACAGTTGGCATGAGGGTCTTCTTTGTTCTTGCTTTCTGATATTTGAGACACATTTGTTCCCCTGTTTAATATCCAGAAACCTCCCCATATTCTCTCCCCCTCCATTTGTGTGCGTGATACAGAAACCAAGTCTTCTGGATTGCTTCACATCTGGCTTCCTTCTGGAAATCAGCTTGTATGTATGCAAAGCCGGTGGTAACCACAAGCTGAGCCTTTTCTGTCCTGGAAACACTTTGGGCATTTGGAGGCCCACACAGATCCAAGCCTTTTCTTTGTGGCTGAATGGCCTTCAGGCATAGGCGTAGGCCTAGGCCTGATTTCCAAAGCACCTTGTTGGTAAACAGGGATTTCATTTCTAGGTCTCATCATGTTCACAGGTGCTGGGCACAGCTCTTTTCATGGACATCCTAGTGAACAGTATGCAGGTAGCCAGGGGTTGTGGTGAGACTGCTGGGCTAATAAAGCATCCGCTTTATCTTGGAGTGCTGCAGCCAGCTTGGGCTCTCCCAAGCATCTTGCTCTATCCATGGTGTGTATAAACCCTGACTTCTGCCTCTGCAGTGTCAGGCTTAGCAAGCTTGGAGTATTGCCAAGCGCTGGATACCATGTTTTCTTCCTTGTTACTGGTCTGATTGAACCTTATCTGGGCTGTCTCCTGAGCTTTTTGATTAAAAATGGAGACATGATTATAATCTTTGAATTTATTTACTGAAGATAATGGCTTGTCTCACTCACTAATTGAAACCGATTGCAGTGACTTTTTAAATTACCTTGGATTTTCTTGGTCATTGATAATATGTACTTTAAACAGTGCTATCATGTTTCTTTCCCATTTAATAATTAAGCTAGATGATAGAACTAAGCAAGGTCATTCTTTCTCACTCTAACTCTTAAGATATATAGAATTTTACCATTCATTCTGATGATTTGAGCTATGAATACTAGAATACTAGGAAGTGATCCCTGTAAGTTAATATTTACACTGTTATTCTCTCTGAGCAAGAACTGGATGTTGTATTGTAGGAAATACTGAGCATGGATCAAGGTGATCTGCCAAGGGTTTTTTGCCTCTGGTATCTGGGTACCTTAGTGTCCTCAGATCTAAGGCAATGCAGTGGGGTACCATTTTGCTATGCAGGTTGAGGAAGTAGGTTACATTTGGTGTAACTGGGAAGTTGTGGATCCTCGGTGAACAGACTTTCATGTGGTCTTTGGGTGCAATTGTGTGGTTATTTGTGGTTTCCTATTCTTGATCATTTGGCCAAGAGACAATGGCTCGTCTCATGGGCCCTTGTCAGTTTTCTCACGGCCTGCACCCACTGACATTTCCAGTTGTGGCTCCTCTAGCTCCTGGCCTGAGACAGATATGACAAAAGATGCCCCACAGGACCCCTTGTCACACTTGGCTCTCTTTAAGACTCGGTGTTCTGAAAGCCCTCTCTCATTTTCCACTCTTGTGTTTGTGTGCACCGCCTGTGTTTTCCTGTTTGGTTGGAACATGGAGGGGAAGTTTGTTTGCTGCATCCTTTCTGCAGCTGTACTGTAGAATCTTAGTAGTCTGTCTTCTGCTGAGGTATCGAAGCATCAGAGTTCCTGCTGAATCCCTGAGGGCGAGGCCACACAGGTATCTTCAGATTAGACTCTGTTTTCCTTTCCACAAGCTGGGACCTTCTTGCATCTGTCACATGATACATGGAAGAGGGGCTCACACTCTGCTCCTTTCAGCCCTGGCTACTTGTCGCTTCTTACCATTCCTCCATCAATAACAGAAACCACCTGCCCTTGCAACAAACTTCCTACCCCTTCTTGAGTGTGTGGGCTTGTCCCAGTAACCCTTCCTGCATATGTGGATAGTAGGTGAGGGTGGCTGCTTGTCCTGTCCATATTTGTTCCCGTATCCCACCACCCTCTCCACACTTATATCAAACAGATATTCTGTAATTTGCAATACAGACCTGGGGACCTGAATACTGGGTAGTAGGACACCCCCTGTGCCATCTCTGGCCAGCAGGGGGCAGGGCTATGACATTGTCTCAGAGTTCTGAAAAGCAGAGAAGGATGCCTGGCTGGCAGTGCTTCTTGGTGCTTTTGTTCAAAAACTGAAGAAACATTTGATACTCTTTTCTCTATTTCCTTGGTGGCTGCAGCGGAGGGCGTTGAGAACAGCCTCGGAGAAGCTCAGAAACCGTTCATCATTCTCTACCAATGTGGTCTACACCACTCCAGGTACACGTGTCAACAGGTACATCAGCCGTCTTCTTGAAGCCCGCCAGACAGAGCTGGAGATGGCTGATCTGAACTTCTTTACCCTGAAGTACAAGCATGTTGACCGAGAACAAAAAGTAAGTGATTTGGGGACTTTGTCCTTGTCCCTGAGCCTCTGGCTGTCTTCTGATGGGCTGATTAACGTTTGGTTCTCTCTCTTTCTCTCTGCGCCCACCCCATGCTCTCGCCCTGCTCCCTCTCTTCCTTCCTCCACAGTACCACCAGCTTCAGGATGAGTACTTCACCAGCGCCGTTGTCCTCGCCCTCATCCTGGCTGCCTTATTTGGGCTAATCTACCTTCTGGTAATCCCACAGTAAGTGCTATCCCTGTGCTAATCAATAACATAGGAAGGTGACTGAGAATTACAGGTCTCTGGAAGTACTGGCTGGTTTTCTTGTTTTTATGACTGAATAGCTGACAAGAAACGATTGAAGGTAGGAAGAGTTGATTTGGGCTCACAATGTGAAGGTACAGCTCGTCATGGCTGGAGAAGTGTGGGACAGGAAAGACTTTTAGCTTTGGTGGTAGGAGTCTGAGGCTGTTTGCCCACATCAAAATGGATCTAGAAGTGGGGCATGTGTGACTGGAGCCTCATCCTCTGTGACTCACTTCTTCCCATGAGGCTCCACATCCTAAAGGTTTGGCAACCTACCCAAATAATGCCACTGTCTGAGGACCAAGGGTTCAAACTCATTTCACTTTGAAACCAAACACTGGGCTTGGACTTGGATGTCCTTATGTACTCAAGATCCATTTCCCAGTTGGCCTCCTGTTGTGCCTAGCATTTGAGGAGAGCACTGGCCACCCGCCCTTCTTCTTCATGCAATCCAGTTAGAAACTTGACAAGCCTGTTGGTATATGACATGGTCACTGTTTTTAGTTTTGAATTTGCTGAACTCTAAGACTTTGTGTGGGTTTTGGGTTCTCTATTACATGCTATACAACGTTGTCCTCAGAGGGACTTCTGAGGAGGACACAGGACTGTTCTTCTTTGTGGATCCGCATCACTTTTAAAAGCATCAAAATGAGAAAAAGCTGGCTCTGAAAAGAAGAAAATATAGCAATTTAAATGACATTTATCATCATATGAGTCAGTGTAGGTTTGCAGAGTTTGTTTGGGGCCAGGAAGATATGGTAAGTCTCCAATGTCCTTTTCTTCCAGCACTTGTTTCCTAGTGTGACTGACCTTGAGGGCAAAATGTCTCCTTCGAGTGTCCTGAAAGCACATAGAAGTCCTCTCTACCTGCTAAGGACAGGAAGCCCTGTCTGTGGGCTATACAGACAACTGTAAACTTGACAGTCTACCAGGTGGTTTTGTCTATAGGTTAGACTTTTTCTAGAAACATCTTTCCTAGACAGGTATCAATAATACAGCTCTGTGAAGTTGTGCACTTCCTCCATTAGAAGAGAAGGTCTCACCTGCAGCCAAGGCTAAACTTTGGGGTGAGGTAGTATGGATGGTGATGGCCTTGGGTACCTCAAGTGACTTCAGGAGGAAGGAACCAGGTGAAGTAATTACCTAGGGACCTGTGGAAGTGGATATTGGCAATGCTTCCTCCTGAGATCCTAGGCATGGGGGCCAAGAGGAGAGGACCAGTTCTGAGGTACTTATCTGATACATCCTACCTGGCCTCCACCTCTCAGTGACTTGTGTGCTCTCTGTCTCCAGGAGTGTGGCTGTCCTGCTGCTGCTGGTATTTTCTATCTGCTTCTTGGTGGCCTGTACCCTGTACCTGCACATCACGCGGGTCCAGGTATGTTTGTGTGTCTTCTACACGTGTCCAGGTATGTGAGCCTGTGTCCGAGACCATGTACCCGAGTGTTCTCTGTGTAGTCTCATGGCAAAGTGGTTCCATCCTTCATTCTCAGTGGCAAGTAGAAGGTATCTGTCCATGTGGCAGGTGCTAGTTAAGTTCAGCATACTGTGCTTTGTGCAGATATTGATGAAAAGAATCTTGAGGTATTGACTTTGCTACTTGGTTGGAGAGACAAGGGAAGTTTGTTTCTTATGGATCTATGCCTCTGATCTGAGGTGAATATGTTCCAGATAGGCTACCTGTACTGTCCTGACCTTGATGGTCAAATGCAATTTGGATTTTTGGAGCAAAGGCTGGACATCATATTCTTGCCTATTCAGACCCCCTCAGAGTTCTGTTTCTCTTGGACCTGCATCCTTTTCTCGTAGGCTCAGCCTACTTCCCAGTGCCCCGTCTCCAGCACACCCCTCCTGGTGGTGTCAGTGCTCGGCTTTACTTTGATATAACAGTCGAAAACTGCAACCTCTTGAGAGGGTTCAGCCTAGCTTCTTCCATTTAACTTCTCCATTATTATCAGGTACAGCTTGCCTTTTTTCCTAACTTAAAATGTTCTCTATATTAAGAATACACTTACAGCTTGTTCACTTCTATACGCTGAGTGACATTTAGTTTGAAATTCATGGCTTCAAATCATATTGCCTTTGTCATAGAATTTCAATGAGGGCGTGACAAAGAGATGGTAGTTTTTAGAGCCTGTTACTTTGTCTGCATTGATGGGAGGCAGTGTATATACCTGATGGCGTGCAAACAGCACAATGCATGCAGAGATGAGAAGCCAGTGTATATACCTGATGGTGTGCAAACAGCACAATGCATGCAAAGATGGGGGGCAGTATACTATAGCATAGCTGAGGAGTGCAGAGACCCTGGAACCCCACTCAGCATTTCATCAGAGGACCCCAATCTCCTGATCAGAGTCACACCACTCATCTTGTGACCTAGTATCTTGCCCGTAAAACTAGTATTCAAGCCCAAACACCACCTGACTCTGGAAAATGCATGTCCTGTGAGATCAGACTGTGATGCCCTGTCTGAAACCATGCCCTTTAATGAAAACTCCTAGATGGGGACTCAGGCCAGAATACCTCCTGGACATTGGCAGTAAAGACAGCTGGCCTCTGCTGCTCACTCCCAGCTTCACCAAAAGCAGCGTGGAATATTTCCTAAATAAGTGTTTTTGAAGTAGCAGCTCCCAAAGCTTCATGGGTTGGACTTCTTTGGTGTCTGAATTCCTGATGACTGGGAAGCAGAGTGGGCTCTGCACTCAACTGGAATGCACTGGGACTCAGTTCCCAGAAAGATGCACCAGATCCTAATAAACTAAGCCAGCATACAATGACTGGTGTCTGCTAGGCTGTGTATTGGGTTCTGTGCTTCATGTCAGGGCTGATAAGGCTATGACAGAGGCTGTGGGAACAGATTATGGGATAGATGCTGGGAGACAGCGGGCAGGTCAGCCAGCAGGAAGTTAAGCCAACCAGGAGAGAACCTATCGTGGACAGTCACACAGGTGGGATGAGAGACAACTGTTAGGATACATCTCCCGGTGGCACTGGCGGTGTAGACATGCTTTCCTCCACAGTGACTGTAGTGTCGGATGCACTGGCCACCATTCCTGAAGACACCTCTCTTCTTACCTCATCAAATACATTCACAGAATCAATACTGAGCACAGGGCAGTGAGGAATTAGAGGGAGAACTCAGGGCTGCTCCAAGCCAGATGACCAGTTCATTTTGCACTGTCTGACTGCCCCTTAGTGTTTGTCTACTGCTGGCCTCCCTTGACGTGGCCAGCATATGGTAGCAATCCCTGCTTTATGTCTACCAGACTCCTGCCATGCACCTAGAACAGGGGATTCTGCCCTCCATGCCATCCAAAAGATCCATCAGCTTCCTGCCTGAGGTGTCAGCCTTGGCTGGGTGCTGTGGGTGTATATTGTAATCTATACTCTTGTTTTTAGGATGGCGAGTATAAAGGACTTCCTATGTCATCCATGAAAACATCTGTTAAATATTTCAGATTGTGTTTGAAGTATTTAGATTAAAAATAACATTTCTAGCAACTTAAGAATTATATTAAACCTGTCTGTGATGATAAACTTCCAGAACATGAAGCAGAGAAAGAGAGAGAGAGAGAGAGAGAGAGAGAGAGAGAGAGAGAGAGAGAGAGAGGGAGAGTGAGAGAGAGAGAGAGGGTGAGGGAGGGGGGGAGAGGGAGAGAGAGAGGGAGAGAGAGGAGAGGGAAAGGTGTATAGAATTCCTGAGGTCAGAGAACGCAGTATAGTAAAAATAGCCAGTGCTTCTATTCTCTTCCCTACCAAGTCTCAGTGTGTCGGGGAGGAGATGGGTGTTACTCCTTTAAACTCAAACATTTCAGTTGTGTGTGAGTGTGTGTGTGTGTGTGTGTGTGTGCATGTGTATGTGTGTGTAGTTTTTTGTTTTGTTTTTGTCAAGTTCTTCACGTGGGAAATAGATAAACATATACAAGACCTTTCCATAGAAGTTGAAGATCTAGTAAGCCTCTAGTCCAGTGCTTCTCGACTCTTCTAACGCTGAGACCCTTTAATACAGTCCCTCATGCTGTGATGACCTCCAACCATAAAGTTATTTTCTTTGCTATTTCAGAGCTGTAATTTTGCTACTCTTTTTTTTTTTTTTTTTTTTTTTTTTTTTTTTTTTTTTTGGTTTTTCGAGACAGGGTTTCTCTGTGTAAACCTGGCTGTCCTGGAACTCACTCTGTAGACCAGGCTGGCCTTGAACTCAGAAATTCGCCTGTCTCTGCCTCCCAAGTGCTGGGATTAATATTTTGCTACTCTTATGGATGGTAATATACATATCTGTGTTTTCTGATGGTCTTAGGTGACCCTGTAAAAGGGTCTTTTGACCCCCGAAGGGATCTTGACCCGAAGGTTGAGAATCACTGTTCTATAGGGGCTAGCAAGGGGCTCTTCACATCCTGCCTCATTTGGGTGTCTTGCTGAGAACACAGAAGTACTTCACCGTCACAGGATATTTGTTAAAGTTCTCTCCCTAGCCCCCTTTTTTCCCCCTTCTTTCCTCCTTGTTCCCCCGACTCTGGTGTGTGTTACTGGGGTTATAGCCTCGAGCCTTATACATATTAGACAACAACTCTACCACTGAGTTGCACCCCTAGCCCTAAAGTGAGGTTTTGTTTTTGTTTTTTTGTTCAGTGTTTTCCAGGGTGCCTGACGATCCAGATCCGCACCGCTCTGTGTGTATTCATAGTGGTCTTAATCTACTCAGTAGCCCAAGGATGTGTGGTGAGTGTCACTGACTTCTGACATGCACAGGGGCAGGAGCAACAGGCTGAAGGAGTTAGGAGACAGAGCTGGGGTGGAAGGAGGAGAGGGAGCTGTGACAAGGATGAAGTTGTCTGCCTTGGAGACCAGGAAGGGGCTAGTACTACCCTGTTCACCTTGCTCACCCCCAGCCCTTACTATAGACAAACAGGGTCTTTGCAGGCTGCAGCAGCAAAGGCAGTTTGAGGCTTAGCTGGTGGTGTCATAGGCAGGAGAATGGCAACTACAGAATACCAGGGCATCAGTGAGCCTGGGACACTTGGACATTTCTGGGGACTGCCATACTTTGCCTGGGCCTTCCTAAACCTTCCTGCCCTTGCTTTCCAGGTGGGCTGCCTGCCCTGGGCCTGGGGGTCTCAGTCCAACAGCTCCCTAGTGGTCCTCGCAGCTGGTGGCCGGCGTACTGTGCTGCCTGCCCTGCCCTGTGAGTCTGCACACCATGCCCTGCTCTGCTGCCTGGTGGGCACCCTCCCACTAGCCATATTCCTGCGGGTGTCCTCCTTGCCAAAGATGATCCTGCTGTCTGGGCTGACTACTTCCTACATCCTTGTCCTGGAGCTCAGTGGATACACCAAGGTTGGGTGAGTGTGGCACTCCTTGGAAAAACTCTCGACAGGGTGACGTTAATTATCATTCTCCTCTGATAATAACTTGCATTAATTAGTAATTCTTAATCATTCCCTCAATTATTAACTCTATAGTCACAGTGCTTTCTCCCTTCTTCTCTATTTCTTTCATATAGACACATGAATATTGACACACACACACAGACACGTGCATGCACACAGCCATGTGCACCAATTAGCAAGCCAGTGCAAACCAAATATGTCAATTTTTTTCAGGTTGGCAGCTTTTCCTTTTCTCTTCTTTAGTCCAGACTCTAGAAAAGCCTCTACCTTCTGTTTGAGATAGGAGTCAGGATAAGTCTAGGATCAAGCCCACAAGCTGTTTATAGGCCTCACCATCCCAAGATGGCTCTCTGACCAGACCTAAGGTTTGATGGCCATATCTTGCTTGGAAGAGAACACTGATGGGGTTTCTTCTCCACCTCCCCAGGGGCGGTGCTCTCTCTGGGCGCAGCTATGAGCCAATCATGGCTATCCTGCTGTTCTCATGCACGCTGGCCCTGCATGCCAGGCAAGTGGACGTGAGACTACGGCTGGACTACCTCTGGGCAGCACAGGTAAGTTGAGCTCTCTGTTTCTTGGGACATGGGACACCTGTGGGGAAGTTATCAGAGACACTCACTAACATTAGCAGAGACATGGTACGTCGAAGCAGTCTTTCTTGGAGGTGTGAGTTCTAGGTCTGGCGTCCATGGGACGGCTGGTCGGAAGGCTGCAGAATGCATGGCTGGAGAGTGAAGTTAGAGTGGCATTGTGAGCAGTGCATTCCCTGTCCTAGGGCCTCTGGGGACTGGATGTGGCCGGGATTCCACGAGGGTCCTTTGAAAAACTGAACATGTTGAACCTTGTTCTGCTCACCCAAGACCTAGTAATTTTCGGGGTATTTCTGACAGGAGAGGTAGGAGGGCCGCTATTGTGGAGGCATCGGAGAGTAGTGGTGTGAGCTAGTCTTAGGCCCCGACAGTCTGGGTACCAGGCAGCCTGTCACATTGCCTGTACTCAGCTTTCTGTCAAGTGTGAGGAAAGTGCCAACCGAGGTGTGCTTATTTGAGCCCATGTTCACAAAGTAGTGTTCATGGTGGGGTGGGGCTCCCTGGTGATGGGGTGCATTTGCCAGCATTTTCCCCCAGGTGTGGAGAATTGAAGTTGTTAAGCGTTTGAACAGCTTGTCCAGGCTCATCTGATGAACTCACAGAGGTTTCCCCAGCAGCCAATTGTCCCAGGAGACTTCCTTACCTGAAAAGGAGGGAGGACAGCCGGTGAACCTGGGCCTCAGCAACAGCTAGTCTTCTGATTAGGATACGTTCAGAACAGCCCTTTGTCTTTAGAGCAGTGAAGTTTCCTCTGTTATAAGAGCAGCACTACCCAGGAAGGGATGAGAAATGAAAAAAAAATATTGAGAAACACATGAGAAAACAGGGTCCACAGAGGGACCTGCCAGCATCAGACAGTGGCCAGGCCAAGGTAAGCAACTGAGCCAGGCTATAGCTGCAGTCTGTGTGCCGTCTGGTCAGGCTCTGAACCCCTGTGAGCAGTGTGTGAGGCCAAGCAGGAACATCTTCAATTCAGGATTTCCACTGTGCAGCCAAGGCTGAAGGGTCCCAGCTCAGAGTTGGGGCTAAGATGTGAAATAGGTAAGGCCAGAGGACAGTTGGGAGGAGCCAGTGACTATGACAGAAAGGCTCCCTATGTATATATGAATCTTGAGGGAAGCCAGATGACTAGCTCAGGTGAACTTGGTGAAATGGGAGAGCCTGCTGATGTGTTCCTTTTCCTGAGGCTGAGTTGAACCACAGGCTCTACAGCGGAAGAACAGAGACTGATCAGCAGCAGCAGGAATGACAAGGGCTGGGTGTAGTATCAAATCATTTCTGTTGAAGACTCCAACAGCTTCAGGTAGTGCTGGCTGCTGGCCAAATTGTCTGGCCAGAGGTATAATGGTGTGAGAACCCCAACCTGAGTTGCTCAAAATAAATCCAGTTTCTCTTCTTGGCAATCTGTCCCCAGACCTGCCATGAGGAAACATTTTGACTTGGTTGTGCGGTGGCCCTGTCCCAGGGATACAGGTCCTGAATCCTGTTGGGTGGCCAGTTCTTGATGCATGTGCCATTGACCCACCTCACCCGGAAGCAGGAACCAAGGAGCCTATTGGTTCGTAGTGTGCAGGTTGGGGATGCCCCAGTGACGGCATTCGCCAGTTCTTGGAAAGGAGACCTGGCCAGTTGCATTTTGCCCGAGTCACGCCAGGTAATGGGAAGAGTGTCTATGACAGCGGTGGCATCGATTGTGGTCTTTGTTCTACTCGACTGTCCATCCACTGTAACCCAGCTGGCTGCCTGCTCTGCTCCACTGACCCTGCCATCACCGCTGGGTTTCAGGTCTCATAGCAACCTTGTATCTACTAGAGGCTGTACACAGGATGAGGCTGGAAGGCCAGGACTCTCGGCACAATGAGGTGGGGATCTATAAGGCTGTTTGCTAGGGTATCCAGTTGGCTGTACAGCCTAAGCAAGTGCAATTGAGGCCTGGCTATGAATTCCTTCTGGAGCGGCGGGGCAGTGGTCATCCCTTTTGTAGATACTTCTCTCATATGGATTGACATGGCCTTCTCTTGGCTTTGATTATTAAATTCCAATCTTTGTTATTAAATGCAGTAGTTAAGTGTTATTGACTCATGTGACTTCCAGCCACACCCTCTCCCAACATTTATCACATAGGGGCCTTTCAGGAAGTGCAGGGCACAAATGCATTCTCTCACATGTAGTCTTCATTCAAGCATGTCATGGTGGAAGGGTTGCTAAATGGAACAACACACTGAGACATTTTTTTTCCATAGACATTCAACAAGAAATGTCACCTTGCTTTCCCGTAACCCCAGCAAAACATGGAACTTTCAGGACTTTGTCTGTTTGCCCTCTGGGTATTTAGTCAGGTCATAGAGACACGAGATCACCTCAGACTATTGCCTCATTGTCCGGACAAATACTAGCTGGGTTAATTATTTTTGGATACCACGTTGGCCATACAACCCTGCATAAATAAACAGGCTTTGCTTTGCCCTTGGTGACATTCTCCAGCTCTTGGCATAGTTTTATCCCAACATTATTTTCTTTTTCAAGCCAGAATTTTTCTGTGTAGCCCTGGCTGTCCTGGGATTCACTCTGATGAGGTTGGCCTGGAATTCAGAGACCCACCACCCTATGCCTCCCAAGTGTTGAAGTTCAAGGTGTGCTCTGCCCAGCAACCAACATTATTTTCACTGAATTCAGGAGATATAATTCTTGTGACAAGCAACTCTAATGCTTATGTTTATTTGTACTGATGCACTCAGCTTGTTTATCAGTAAATAATTAATCTGAGGCCAATTCCCACCTTGCTGGAGCCATCACCGACTCTGAGGACTGTTGCCTGTGGACTGGTCTTGGCAGAGATTGAATTCCTATCAGTAGAACTAAGTCAGGCCGTGTTGTCTTTCTTGCTTCAGTCCACAGGTTCTCGACCATGCTTTCTAGCACAAGTATGAATGAAGCCGGGCCTTCACATCATACCACTTAGGGTCCTTTGCCTGGGATTCTCAAATGCTGTGATTCATAGTTTCTGGTTGGCACAGGCTTGTGCCAGGGTCATGAGTGGGCACATGGAATCAGATGATTTCTGATTATCTCACAGTGGGTCCCACCTCTTAAAACATCATCACCCTTATTACTGTGCTGGATGTGATGTATATGTGTGTGGGGATGGGCAGTGAGCATGTCACAGCACACGGCACACAGATGGGGGTCGGAGGACAGCTTTGTACAGTTGATTCTCTTCTTCCATCTTTCCATTGGTTCTTTTGTCAGGCATATGCAGCAAACATCTCTACCACTGAGCCATGTCACTTGGCCCAAGTCCCACCTCTTATAGGCCCTACACCCTTTCAGCAGCATCACACTGAGGACTGAACTGTGTGCCTCCATCACCCACAGACACAGGACCCCTGGGAGCAAACCACATGTGAGTGAGGATGTGTGACAGGTCCTCCATGCTCTATGGTTTACTGGGAGAATTTGGTAGAACTGGAGTTGGTTCTTCCATAAAGGTTAGCTGGAATAAAATAGACTTCTGGACCTGGTGTTTTATTTGTTGCTTAATTGAAGAGATGCTAGGCTAAAATTCAAGTTTCCTAAACAAACATGAAGCCCTCTAGGCCTCCCAATTGCTTTCTGCAGTGGCTTTGAGAGTTCATTCCTTCCTGGACAACTACTCTTGGTTGACTTACACTGGCCATGGCATCCATTGCTATACCTTTAGTATTTATGGAGCCTGATTGTATTATTTAATTTCTTGTGATTGCTCACAATTGATTTTATTGTGATTTTACCTCCTTTTAAAGGTGACTTGAAAGAGGCTTGCCCTTTCTAAAATAGGTGCTCTGCTCTCTGTTAGAGATGTGCCCCAGGTTGCTGTTGTTGGGAGTTCTGGGAATGCTGGCATGTGATGTAGTGAGGCAGGCTGGCATGGTGCATAGCTTTGTGTGCATTCATTCCAAACTATTCTCTGATTTCCTCTTTGTTTCTTCACCCAAAGAACAGTATCCTTTTTACTCTGGAAGATTCTACAGACATCTTGTAGTTAGTGACTTCAAAATTCCATATTGTGGTAAAAGAATCTACTTCTGTGTCTTGAATCCTATTAAGTTTCTTGAGACTCACTCACTGTCCCTGTGTTCTGTGTGCTACTAAATACCATGTTTCTGGCAGCTGTTCAGTGGTTTTTGGAAATCTCAATTAAGTCAGACTTCTCATGGAAAGAACTCAAAAACAGAAATGAATGTTCACCAGAATTTGATTATGATCCTATAGTCTATAACACTGTCCCAACCCATAAAGTCTTGACAGGATAGCTAGAAAGAAAATCAGCGTGGTTGTTACTGATCAAATTCTGTGAACCTGGTATTTAGATACCTGCAGTAAGTAACATGCCCAGAGTGTCAGTAGCAATGACTAGCCAAGGTTCATTCCTGTTCCTACTGTGTGACTATGGAGGTTAGCCAAGGTTCCCACCATCACGGTTTTCCAGACACCAGGTCAGAGCATACCAGTGCTTCCTCAGTTCTTTGTAGCTCCAGCCAAAAGTGAACCATGGTCTCCCTTGTCTTTAAGGGAGGCACTTCTACTGTCCATCGGTGCCTGGAAATCAATGGAGAATATTAAGAATATCTACCCCTGAACTTTTAGAGAGGAAGGAGAGTATTGGAGTATATTGGGGGTGAGACAGCTCACATTGCTCCCAGGCCCTTCTGGTATGACATCAAAAGGAGATTTATCTAAACAGCTATTGCAGCCCTGCCTGCCTGCTCTGAGCCACCCTGGTCTAAGAGATCTTAATACCATGGAGAATTGGAGACCCTGCCTGATCTTTGTTCTCTTACTATGGCCTTTATGTATACAGAAGGTATGTGTTTTACAATGTGCCCTGGCTTTATGTCAAAAAAGGAAGGTTAGGGTTGTTCTTATAATCATTTGCAAGAGGCCTTCTCTGGCCTATACTGACTACGACTTCTCTGAAGATTTATGCAGGTCCCCTGTGCTCTGTTGTGAATACACCATTCCCTCTGATCTGCCCACTTGAGGGTATCTCTAGGCTCCATGGGAACCAATTCCATATGTGAACCAGAAACCAGGCTGTGCTGTGCTGTGCTCTGTGTGTGTGTGTGTGTGTGTGTGTGTGTGTTATGTGTGTGTAGATGGTGCCACCAGCCTAGGGATGGCACCACCTACAATGGGCTCCTCTCCCATCAGTCCCCAATTAAGAAAATGTCCTACAGCTGGATCTCGTGGAGGCGTTATCTAATTGATTTTCCTCCTTTCAGATGACTCTAGCTTGTATCAAGTTGACCTAAAAGTAGCCAAATAGTGTACATGGTTAGTTCATGTCCCTTTCTGGGTTTCCTTCAGAAGAGATGGCTTCCAGAGCTAGAGGTGTCTCCAAAGAAACATACTAGTGACTCAGAGGAAGAGGACATTAAGAAAGTGCCTTTCTAGTGACTGTATGAAAATCAAGTAATCTGTCATTCTGCTATTGAAGAATGAAGTGGAAGTCAGACTCTTGACAGGTCCCCTGTGACCCTCAGAAAAATCACAGTGGAGGGTGAAGGATGGGGCAGGTGTGTCAGCTGATTCATCGTGAGGAACATGCTGCTTATCTCAGGCACCGTGTTGGAGATTGCTGGTGTTCTCTGATTGAGAATGTTTTGTCAGGGTGAGGGGTGACGTCAACCCTTAAGCATGTCAGCATCCCAGGTAGGTGCCAGGTTGAGGTACTAGTTGTTTTGTTTTGTTCTTTATCCAAAATTACAAGCACACTGGCTCTGACCTCCTTGGGATTGCTACATCATGGTTGGTAGATGTGCCTGGTCAATGAATTCTAAAATGTAACGCACGTGAATAGGGAGAGGGTGCTTTTTGAAGAGGTGCTGAGAGCACACTTCAGGAACAGTTCGGTGTGTAGCTCCTGTGACCTTGCTGACAAGAATAATGTGTCACCCCGTAAACTCCTTTTTAAAAATCTGGGTTTCCTGCCTGGAAAATCTTAAGAGAATTTCAGTGGATTTTCATCTTGTTAAAAATGTCATAAGGCAAATCCTGAATGCTTTATAAAAAATAGCTGCTTCAAGCAGGATGAACACTTGTTAGTTAGATCTCAGAAACAAACCCTTCTGGCCTGAGCATGGCGTCATTATTATGGAGTAATTAACATGTGTTAATGTAGGAAGGACAGAGACCCCAGCAGCCCCTAAATTCAAAAGCTGGTACAAGCAGAAACCAGAACAAAACCTTTCAGTACAGCGTGCTAAGTCAGGAGTAGCTTTCATTTTAGTTCAGATTTTTTAAATCCTGTTTTTAGTCTTTAGAAGTTTCTTGTATGTGCACAAGTTTATTAATCATTAACCATAAAAGGAAGTTTTGACTTCTCTTTGAAAACATATATTACACTTTTGTGCCAGGCTGGGTGTAGTGGGTCATACTTTTAATCCTAGCTCTTGGGAGGCATAGGTAGGTGGATATCTGTGAGTTCAAGGCCATCCTGGCTTGCATGGTGAGCTCCAGGACAGCCAGGTCTATGCATAAAGACCCTGTCTCAAAAATCAAACAAAATAACTAATAACCCTCCTCTCTCTGTCTCCTACCCACACTTAAACCTTTAACCTGCCCATTTCCCCATCTCCTTTCATGATCTGCTGCTGTCACCTCTGACTGAACTTGTCCCTTGGGTTGTGGGATCATAGGTTTCAGTATAGATCATTCACTTGTCATTTGTTATGGTTAAACCTTTGCCAACACTACATTGGCCCATCCCCTACCCTCCTCTATGCTGAAATCTTTCCAACTCCGGTATTGACCCTCTGTTTTCCTGGTCTGTGTTTTCCTACCCCCTCTCCCTTAAGGCACCCACTCCAGAAGTCACAGATTGCTAAAGAGTGTTTTATTTTTAAGCAAAGGATATTCAATTACGTTGTTTAGATTAAAGTATTATTGATTGTGACAATAATTATTTTGGGGAGAATAAATATTGTTGTGCCATTAATACAACCAAGCTGTTACTTTTTTAAATATACCTTTCATCTTAGTCCTACCCTTTAAAAGCTTTTCTTTGGGGGTAATTAGCATGTAGCATGTTAAATATAATTAGTAATACATTTTCCGTGGTGAGGAGGGTATTTACAATGTCATGTTGACAGGAATGGGGGATGAAAAGACTGAGGCTAGAAGTCAGGGGCCACTAGCCTGTGAAACACCCAAAGCAAGTGACAGATTCACCCCATGGGAAACTTGCTGCCAGAGAGCCACCCTCAGGAAAGAAGCATGCCCAGTTCTCTGATGTTGGTTTTCTTTCCAGCAGAGGTCATGGACTCAGAGCCTCCTTCAGAATTGCCACTGGTTCTGCTGTTTGCAGAGCAAGTTCCAGCTTGTCTGGGCAGTGGTGGCCAGTGTCTCTACTGGTTAGACCTGGAGTCTAGGGCCCAAGAGTGTCTTGTGTTTCTATACACTACAACCTGCCCCCTTCTATTGAAGTATGCTAATTCATTGAGCTTGGTTTTGTTTTGGTTTTGCTTTGAAATCACTTTGGGCCCCTGCACCAGGCTTGGACTTTCATTCCGTGCTCACTGCTCCACACCACACCTCTTAGCTTGAGTCCTCTTCACATTGTTCCTTAGAATCACTGCTTCTTGGTATCATGGCAGGAAATCTAACAGTGTATAACTGGTAAATAAACTCTAGGGAGAGTAGAGCAAACCTCCCCGAAGCCGCTGACAAATACAGCCCCAGCCCCAGTAACAGTTCCTCTTAAAGATGGATGGCAAGAAGCTGTGGCACAGAGATGTGTCTGCCCTGTCCTGTACATCACTGACTACCAAGTGGATTGTCCAATAAATGTCTTCTGTGGCAGGCCACAAGCATCAGAATCACTCTGCATTTCTGCTACACCAGTTTGACGTTCATAAATGGTCACACACACACACACACACACACACACACACACGTACATAGACTGTTTCTCAAGCCAAATCCTTTAGAGAATCAAGTTTTTTGTTTGTTTTTTGGTTTTGTTTTTAAGATAGAATTTCTCTGTGTAGCCTTGGCTGTCCTAGAACTAGCTCTGTAGACCAGCTCTGAGACCTCTAGCTCATCGATCCAACTGACTCTGCTTCCTAAGTGCTGGGATTAAAGATATGCACCACCACTCTGCCTGGCAATGGTCAAGTTTTGTAGCAAAGACATACACTTTCTGTCTCTGAAAGCTATGGCATATGATAGCCACCACTGAGAGCATCTCTTGAGGCTCATGGTGGCCCATGCATTGGGGCCATCCCTGAAAATTGTTTCTTAGTATTGTAGGGCCATAGTTCTTGGTGAGTGGGCTAGGACTGGCTGTTCCTGCCACCCTTCTGTCCACTCCTTAGGGTTTCATCCTCTGCTTCTGGTTCAAAGAGTATGTGCTCATATTGGGCACCCACTCAATGGGGTGAGCTCCTAGATCCACCCCAGTCTGGCTCTCATAGCATTCTGGTTTCAGTACGAGTGGGATGTGAGTTCTTGTGGAGGCAACAGAAGTTCTGGGAAAGGTAGATCAGAGGCCTGTCTGGGGCTGGTATAGTATGAGGTGGGTACATAGATTCCCAAGAGGTGTTTAAGAGACAGGAATGAGATCGGAGGAATTAGACCCCGGAAATGGGAAGCCATTGACAAGCACTGAAAATGACAATGGCGGGGTGGTGAGTCCTTCAACCTTTCATTAAGGTTCTGGTCCTTGTGTCTGGTATGAAAGATGGAGAGTATTCATGTGGAGCATCCATGCATCTAGAGCCCTGCATGGATGCTCACTGAAGTGGAAGCAGCGTGCTGCCCCCCAACCCCATGAGAATTTACTCTAGACACCCAGAGAATAAGGAAAAAGCTTTTTAATAGCCTACACCCTGCTCTGGCTAACACCCAAAGAGAAACCAGCCATGAAACTTTTAACAGCTTATATAGGTCATAGGCTTTAACATTCCACATATAAAGATACACTTTGAGCAATTAAACAGAGACAGAAAACTTCCAGTCGGATCACAGTTACTTTTAATGTAGCCCAATGCTATTCTTTTCCAGTAGTTGTTATTCCAGGTCATCCTACTGGCAGAATTATGCTCTTCTTGGTGAGAGAGCCAGGATAGAGGTGTGTTCTTTGATATGGAAATAGGGCTTAATTGGCCACAATCTTATTGAACTAAAGCCTAGCAGGAACATATTCCCAGCAAGCCTGCAGTTCATTTATGTTAGAGGCATATGATTTTTCCTGCAGTTTCTAGCAAGCCTGCCTAGGGTGGTGCTCAACTTCCAGGGACATTAGAGACAGGGCTCCATCAGCTAAAGTCTACTTTGTGTACTTTAATATTCCCTAAGCAAGCTTATTGGTAGATCCTTTCTCCCATTAATTTACCACTCCCATTCTTTCCTATATCAAGGTGTCATGGTGGGCGGGTGAGGGCGGCATGAGTGGTTGGGATCCATGACCTCTGACCCCCAGGCGGAGGAGGAACGGGATGACATGGAGAGAGTGAAGCTGGACAACAAGAGGATCCTCTTCAACCTCCTGCCAGCTCACGTCGCTCAGCACTTCCTCATGTCCAATCCCCGGAACATGGTGAGTGCGAGGGCTTCAGGGGGCCCGCTGGAGTGCCAGCTCTGCGTGGCCCACTCTGTGTCCCTCTGCTTCTCCCACAACACGGGGCCTTTGTGGCCTTCAGCAATCCCTGATTTAGTTGCTCAGCTCTCTGTCTGGCCTTGCTTTCAGTCTCCCTAGAATGGATGGACTTCTGGGCCACCAGGAAACTCTGGGGAAATTAGATAGACAGGTATGCATTTCTTTCCCCTCCTTCCTCTTCCATCTTAGGCTGGACTGCAGTGTTCATAACACACAGGAGGAGGAAAGTGAGCCTCAATAAACTAAACGCAGAGAGGAGAAAGTCCTTTTCAAGTTTGGATCATTTCAAATAGCTTCCCTAATGCAGGGAAAATCTGTACTGAAAAAGGAGAGCATGACTGTGTGTCTAACTATCCGTTGTGCCTGCTTGAAACTTGGGGATTCTCATTCCCTCCTCTGCATGGAATGTTTGGTCAGAGCTCCTCTAAGCCCTGCCTGCTGCAGTTGCTATGGCCACCAGCACAGCACAAGGGAGATGCTTACAAAGGCCAAGTTTAAAAGTAAAGAAGTCCGGGTTGGCTTCTAGAGTTCTGGGGGAAAGAACAAAGCCTGGGGGGGTTCAGCCTTAAGCTCCTTTAGCCGGAAGCAGCTGCTGTTGTTTCTGTACAATCAGCTGAGTTTTGGAACCACGACATGTGTAGCTTTCATAAGCACCCCCCTACCCCCACTTCCCTGCTATTTTTTCACCTAGGAGGCTCAAAGACAAAGCTGACCTCTCAGGATGCAGTGCCCTGCACAACTTTGAGCCCCCAGCATTTCCACCTTACCTGTAGAACCAACCGGGCTCCTATGGCCTGGCTTGTCCCCCTTCCAACAGCTGCTCCTGTTGGTTGGCCATATTCGTCACTGCACCGAGGTTCTGACCCCTTTTGCCTTTGCAGGACCTCTATTACCAGTCCTACTCCCAGGTGGGTGTCATGTTCGCCTCCATCCCCAACTTCAATGACTTCTACATAGAACTGGATGGCAACAACATGGGCGTTGAGTGTCTGCGGCTCCTCAATGAGATCATTGCTGACTTTGATGAGGTGAGGCCACACAACAGCATCTATTCACAGGGTAGCAAAGACGACCCTCTGTGGACCCAAATCCTGCTTGTCCACTGGGTTTCAAGTAGGGTCCAGGACAGAGCATCTTGGCTCTAGGATAGGGAAAAAGGCTGGGTAGCTTCCACTCTCTGTGGGCAGGTAGGAACCTCTTGGTCCTTCCCCAATCAGGCACTGTGTTTGCCCCAGCACTGGAGATCACCTTTTCCCCAGTGAGTGTGAGCTTGGCTACAGAGACAGGGATGTGTCCTATGCTGTATTTCCTTGATGCCTCTTTCATATATAGTCCCAGATCCAAAACAGACCAGAGGAGCTGTTGTGCACAATTTGATGGCCACCTCCTCTCTTGCCCCCTAGTGGATGATGGCTATATGACATCTCTCCAGTGTTCTGTGATGTTAACTGTTTTCTTGTGTTTTAAACAAAGCTCATGGACAAGGACTTCTACAAGGACCTGGAGAAGATCAAGACCATTGGGAGTACCTATATGGCTGCCGTGGGGCTGGCGCCCACAGCAGGAACCAGGGTAAGTAGGTCTTAGGGCACTTGCTCATGTATGGGCCTAGCTCTGTTGCAGATAGATCTGGGACCCTAGTCAGGTCTACACTGGGATTGGTTTCTCTGCGATGCTCTAGGGAAGCAGATCCTAAGCTGTCTTTTCATTGGCTAGTTACATCTAGTTATCCGATCTCAGGAAAGCCCTTGAGCACTCCTCACCAGATATCTCTCTTTGCTCCCAGAATTGGGATGCTGAAAACTAACCTCCCACCCCCCGACCCCAGTAGAATTGTGAAGATGATGTGAATCTGCAGCTACAAAGGCAATTGATTCAGTGATTGACACTGTCCCAGAGCAGGACTCATTTTTGCCAAACCTTTAAGGAATAAGTGATGCCAGTCACCCCCAGCCTCTTCCAGAAGACAGGCAGAAGGAAGGCTTCCTGACTCATCCTAGGTCACACCCTCATACCAAAGCTAGACAAAGACACCACAAGAAAGGAAAGCCACAGGCCAGAATTTGTCTCTCACACAAGCAAATACATAAATTCCTCATCAGACTTTAGCAAAAAGACCCAAATAATAAGTAAAGTGAATCCTACCAGAGGGCCAGGTAGAGTTTATTCCAGGTATATAGGACTGGTTTAACATTCCAAAAGGAATTTGTGAAATTCACCCTATCAACATAAGATCCAAAAGAAAACTGGCGCAAAAATCCATTTGATTCAAGACCCATTCCTGAATAAAAATGATTTAAAAAAAGAAAGAAACTTCTAAGTTGACAAAGAAAACAGATAAAAACCCTATAGCTGAATATTATATCTAACGGAGAAAAATTCCCCAGCTCAGAATCAGGAGCGTTACAAGAATATCCCGTCTAGGCAGCATTAATATTAGTATCACTAATTATTAAAGTCAAGATTTTGATAAATAGTATAGCTGGGACTTGAACCACTATGTAGCCCCAGTTGGCAACAAATCCCAATCCTTCTTCCTCTGTGTCCTGATTTCTGGGATTGTAGGTATATACCAACATACCCTATTCATACCACTTATATTTAACAGTGTTCTGGAAGTCCTAGCTAAGGCCCTAGGACAAGAGAAGGCGATAAAGTGCATATGGATTTTGAAGGAAGAAAGAAAACTATCTGTCTTTGCAGATGACATGATTATATATGTGGGAAACCTGAAAGAACCAATGATGGATAGGTGGGGGATGGGTATGTGACACTCATAACCACTGAACTAATGAATGAGTGTAGGAAAGTGGCAGGATCCAGGGTTCATATGTAAAAGTCAGTGCTTCTTTGTATAAGAGCAATGAACAATTGCTATTTGAAACCAGACATAATACCACTTATATTAGTGCTAAAGTATAAATCTGGGTTTAAATATAACTTGGTATATACAAGATCTATATAAGGAAAACTATTCCATGTCCCTGCATGGAAAAGATGACTGCTGTCAAGATATCAGTGCTTTTAAATTTGATTTATGAAATTAATTCAGTCTCAGTCAAAATTGTATCAGGAAATCTCATGACCTTGACAAAGTGAACCTAAATTTATACTGACAAAGGATCCAGAAGAAGCCAAGACAATACCGGATTGCTAACCAGACAGCTATAGCAGTCACGACAGTATAGTGTGCTGGGGGTTATTTCAGATAGACCAGGAACAGGAGAGAGTGCCCAGAAAGAGACACATATAACTATGCTCAGTTGATCTCTATTTTTAATATAATAATTGCATATTCACATGCAAAACCACAACTGAGATAAAGATGTCCTGCTGTCCATAAGATCAATTCAAGGCAAGTGATTAACCTAAATGTAAAATAAAAATCTAAAAAACTTCTGGACGTGGGAGAGTATCTAGATGGTCCTGAGTTTGGGATGGTTCTTTTTAGATGTAACACCAAAATATAACACCAAAAGCATGGTTCCTGAAACAAAAGATTATGTTAGTTGGGCTTCATTAAATGAACCCCCATACTCTGTAATCAACATTATGAATAAACAGTCAGTCTGCAGGCTGGGGGAAATTTTCCATCTATCTGATAAAGGACTTATACTTAAAATAAAATTGTAAAAACCTGTAAGATTACAAAAAAAAATCAGAAAAATGCCAAACTAGTTTAAAAGTTGAACCACACTGACCTATTCAAACAACCCAAATCCAGAACACTACACTGGGTGCTGGGAAGTCTGTAGGACAACAGAACTCATGTTCCTTACTGCTGGGGGTGCAAAATGTTCCAGTCACTGTGGAAACAGTTCAGGCTGTTACCGATGCCCATTCACCCTGACAACTGTAGTTCTTGGTGATCACCAAAATGAGATGCAAATTTGCATCCACACTGACACCTGTACATAAATAGTCATTGCAATGTCACCTCAAGTCACTAAAAACTGGAAACCAATGAAAGACTGATCTGAAAGTCCTTTCATTAGGCAAATGGATGAAGACATTCTGATATGTCCATAAAATTAAATACTACTGTCATAAAATAGAAGTGTGCAGGTGACAGAGACACAGTGAGACCATATACTACTGTCTGAGAAAGATAAATCCACAGAGACAGAATTAGTGGCTTCTGGGTATGGGATAGGAGGAATAATGGCCCGGTAGAGCACAGAGGATTTGTAGGGCAGGGGAGCTATTTTGTCACACTGCACTGCATGATATCACACATTTGTCAAGCCTGCAGAACATATAATACCAAGGGTGAGCTCTAATGTTAACTGTAGCTGTGGGGTGGTAATTATATACCAGTATTGGCTCACTGACTGTAACAAATGAGCCACTGGGACGCAGGAATTCAGCAGCAGCCAGTTGTATGCAGAGGAGGTCACTACATAAGGACTCCGTATCATCTACTCAGTTGCATATAAATTAAAGTTCTTAAAAAATAATAATGCCTGTTCAGTGTTGTTTTAAGAACTTTAGTTCTCTGATGTTGAGGATAATAAGTCTCCTGGATAAATACAGAAATCAGTCCCCCAGTTACATCCACACAGATGCAGTGTCTGTCTCCAGGAAGGGAGCTGGCAGCCCTCTCTCATGTATGTCCCTAGTCCTTGTTTGGCTCACGTGCAACATGTATTGACAGCATTGTCCAAATAGGTGCCTGGACACATGATGCCGGCTTCCAGGGTCTGTTCCCCACACCTCCAGAGGGGCATGATCTACACTAGCGTGACTTTGGGAGGCTTCTTCCCGTGTCTCTCAGAACCCATGGTTTGGGCAATACCCTGAATTTTCTATCTGTAACAGTAGGAAGAGAATCAATGTGTCCTCAGCTAGATATCAAGAGAACCTGCTAGTTTCAGGGCTGCTATATTTTGAATTAAATCCCAATCCCAGAACCTGCCTGGGTGGTCCCTGACCCCTCCTGCTCTGGTACTCTACACACTTACTGTTCTGTTTCTTCACACCTAGGCTAAGAAGTCCATCTCTTCCCACCTGAGCACACTGGCAGACTTTGCCATCGATATGTTTGATGTTCTGGATGAAATCAACTACCAGTCCTACAATGACTTTGTTCTCCGAGTTGGTAGGTGACTCTGAACCCATCCCTGTCACTGACAGGAGCAGAGGCAGTGCAGGCCTGTGGTCTCACCAGAAGTTGTGTTGGTCAGGAGTGCATGTGGACAGCATTGTCTCTGAAGGTGGCTTGTGGAGATGTGCTGCTTCCAAAGGGGACTTAGGAGTGAGGATTCGTTATAAAGCTCAGGTACAGTAGACTCCTCCTTCACTGCTCTAGTCAAAGTTCTCACTAACTCAGACTTGAGTGTGCCTGGACCAGACGGGATGCTGTAGAGCTGTGCAGGTCCTTGAGGTCCACTGGACCCTGACCTGTGGAAGGAGATAGACTTCGTGTCTTCCCTTCTGTGCATTTGAATATGTTCTTGGTGCCAGGACCCACACTCTGAGCAATGTAGCTTCAGTGCTATGTCAAAGAAAATCTAAGAAGCTACTACTTTAGGGGTCAGAGAGGTGAGGTACACTGTGGGCATAAAGGCTGTAGAGCCAGACTTCCTGGTGTCTCCTGCGCAAGGGCCAAAGTGACAGTGATTTAGAAATATGTCCCTTAGTAAGAATCTACTGCACACACTCAGGGATGATGAGGAGAAAGTGTTTTAATGCTAACATGTGTCTGGCTCTGGCTGATGCCCACAGAGGAGCCACTAATGAATAGATTTTTTGCTGACTTACACAGACCCTAGGCTACATATTCCATATATGCTGTTATCCTTAAATCTCTTCTAGATTCCGGCCCCAGGTTACACTTTGAACAATTTAAACAGAAACAGGACTCTGGCAAGTCTGGCCACTTGGGCAAATGGGAAATTTAGACAGCAAACATACTGCCAGAATTATTTCTTAAGTACACCAGTGTTTTCAAACAGTTACTCTGGCTCATCCTTGCTTTTTCTGATAGGAGCACAGGGGATTTAATGGCAGACCAGGACTCAGTGGTGGTTGTTATCCCTGGCTCTGTAACTCTGAGCTGCCCTTAGAGGCACGTTTTTTGATGTGTGGATGAGCCTAATGGCTGGGTTTAAGCCAGAGTTGTCTCCCCTTGTTCTGGGTATGGAGCCTAGGGAGAGGTCAATCTTGGCGAACAGTCTATAGCAGAAACTTTCTCAGTAGCTCTAAACTTCAGTTATGGCACAAAAATTTCCTTCCTCCAGTTTCTAACAAGCCTGGTTATTTAGTATCCTACTTGCCTTCTAAGCAAGTGTGTGTGTGTGTGTGTGTGTGTGTGTGTGTGTGTGTGTGTGTGCATCAATTTTACTACTTCAAGTTTCTCCTGCATGAATAGGACCTGAAGCTTTTCCTTAGGGTTAGGAATTTCTCTGAAGGCCAGTGGTACTGCAGGTATGGTGGGCAACGCTGCAATGCTGAGGGGCTTGCCCACTGCCTACCTGGGAAACCCTGTACTGGATTAGACTGCTTGCCACCTGTGTTAGGCTGGGGATTCCTTTAGAATGGAGCCTGATTCTATGTGGCCCTCAAACCAAGGCTCAGAAAGGCAATGCCTGTTACCAGGACCAACTGGCTGCTCAGTCTTAGGTTTCCAGCTGCCCACAGGCTACGCTGTGGCTGTTTTCCAGGCATCAACGTTGGCCCCGTGGTTGCTGGAGTGATCGGTGCTCGAAGGCCCCAGTACGACATCTGGGGAAACACAGTCAATGTGGCCAGTCGGATGGATAGCACTGGGGTCCAGGGAAGAATTCAGGTAAATCATTCAGAAATGAAAAGACACAGGTACACATTCCTCAGATGAGGAAACTGAGGTATCAGGTGAGGCATCAGGAATCTTAGGTGAGCCTGGGTCTGTGGCCAATCAGTGGTAAGACAGACCAAGCAGAGTATCTTGGTGTCGGCTGGGGACCTAGACAAACTGCTAAGCCTGGCAGGTTGCTTTTGTTTTTTGATTCTTCCATGCATCATTGGGGCCACTCCTGAGTGAGCAGATGTAAACTCAAGAATCACAGGGATTCAGTGGTCACTACGTGGCCTGGCAGCCTGGCTTCTTGGTGTACTCCCTTGTTTCAAAACCATGATCCCATCTTGGCTTGGTGGCATACACCTTTAATCCCAACACTTGGGAGGCAGAGGAAGGCAGATCTCTGTGAAGTTGAGGACAGCCTGGTCTACAGAGTGAGTTCTGGGACAGGCAAAGATATGTAGGGAGACACAGTCTCAAAGCAAAAAAGAAAGAAACAAAAACCATGACCATTATCTAGCCATCACAGAAGCCCAGGAGGAAGAGATGTGCTCATGTGTTTGAAGAATAGGATGATAGACACACCCACCGCCTCTGAGAAGCTTCACTCAAATAGGGCAAGACTTGGTGGCTAGGACACGTTCTAGGAGCCACTGGAAGGTGGCTTCTGGTCTTCATCAGTGTCGGGAAAGGTCTACCTTCTAGTATTTTCCCTAGAATAACATTAGACCTGCCATTTAGATGTAGCTCTGTAGGTTGAATGGAGCTTATGAAGGGTTTCCTGGCATCCTGCCACCCACCAGAAAACTGCAGCCTTCCAGGGTTTTGGAGCAACATCTTTATTATTCTGGTGCATTTCCCCTGGGTTCAGGACCTGTAGCATCAGATCAGGGAACACGGACCACCCGAGAGGACTCCTGCTGTGGCTAGGCCACTGCCCCAGACAGGTTTTCTGACATCATGGTCACTGTGAAGTTTCATTTCACTGAGCACTGAGCCTCCAACTCACCATGAAATCTCCACACTCGGCAGCACTGTGAGGTGCAAGCATGTGTTCCAGGGTCCCTCAGCAGCTCTGCAGTTTTCCATCGATGATGTTTTATTTTCTTCCCTGGATCTCTTTTACTGTGGTACAGGATACACAGGTTGCAGCATCTTTGTACAGGCACAGCTTCACGCCCTGGGCATTCACATAGTGGGGCAGCTACTGCTGCACTCATGTATAGGATGTGCAGTACTGTGCCACCATGGAGAAGATGCTTACACTCCCCTGCAGCCTTCCCCAGACTAGAGATACCCAAGGAGGGCTCCCCACCTCTCGCCCACCCCACTGCTTTTGTTGCTGTAGTGAAAGGTTTATTTTTGATTTTTGCTCACAGTTTTGGGTTCGAGCATGAAAACATTTCCATAAAAGTCTGGCATGGTGGAGGGACAAGAAGATTTAAATTCTTTGTCCTAAGCACATGCTTTCTAGTATTTGATTAAAACGACTCATATTTGACATCTTCACACTGGTGCTCAATTCCATGTGGAGGGCCACCCTCCCTAGCTCTGCCAGAGTGGATGAAGGTAGCTGGAGACAATTTCACAGTTTGGACATAAAATGTGGGGAGAGCCGAAGCCAGGAGACAAGGAGGTGTAGAGCCCTCCCCTGCTGGCTTAGGACTATGCCATAGATCGGGGATATTTCACGTTTCCTCTTCTCTCTAGTGTGGGGAGGCAGAGATTTGCGGAGCCAGGATACTTACTGGTCTGCTGAGAAAAGAGCAGCCAAGAGATTCCCATTTCCTTCTATCCTTCTTTGTCTTCTGTGTGCTTGTGACCTCCTACCAAAGGCTCCATCCAGTAGCTGTTCCCCAATCCCAGAAACTAAGGGTGCCATTCCCAGCACCAGACTCTACCTTGCTGAAGTAGCTAGAGCCCTGATCCAGAGAGCCTGCCCATCTATCTTTAACACTTCGGCTAGTCCCACACAGCCCTGACTGGTGCGAAAAGCAGTCACAATGGCTCACCTAAGCCCTGCTGGGTCCCTAGCCCCAGCTGTCCCCCTTGCCCAGATATGAAGTAGCTTTGTCCAAATGCTGCCAGGATTGGGCAGCTGGGATGGGAAGAGAGGTGCAGGATCAAAGGTCATTAGGGAGCTCCTACTCCCCTCATTATCCATGGCTAAGAGTAATGCTGGCTTCTTTCCCCTGGCAGGTGACCGAGGAAGTCCACCGGCTGCTGAAGAGGTGCTCATACCAGTTTGTGTGCAGAGGCAAAGTCAGTGTCAAGGGCAAGGGAGAGATGCTAACGTACTTTCTAGAAGGCAGGACTGATGGAAACAGCGCCCACGGCAGGACCTTTCGCTTGGAGCGAAGGATGTGTCCTTATGGGAGAGGTGGAGGCCAGGCCAGACGGCCCCCACTGGGTCCTGCAGCCGGACCCCCAGTCAGACCAGGGCTCCCTCCAGCCCCCACTAGCCAGTACCTGTCATCCACAGCAGCAGGGAAGGAAGCTTAGTGCAGCCCATGGGCCACTGGAGATGCATGCAAGGCAAGAATGCTCCTGGGTGACACCAGCCACCATGGCTCTAGCCAGGACCAGCCAGAGGAGCAGTTGCCAAGTGGCTAGGCTGGAGAAGAAGCATTGTCTAAGTGTGGCCTGAGGCCAATGGAAGATGTGCCCAAGCCACCCCTTGGGGCATACTGAGCTCTGTCTCTTCCTAATGACCTGGTTATGCCTGGCTAGTGTTGGCATTGGTGGTGGGACCTTGGGAATATCTTCCATGGTCATGGCAAAAGCTATGGAGGTCCAGCTGGCAGAGGAGCCCACCATGACTGAACCCCAAGTCAACTGGCTTATGGGTGGCTCCAACCCTGGTAAGCTGTGGCTTATGGGTGGCTCTAGACCTGGTAGGCCCTGGCTTATGGGTAACTCCATCCCTGGGTAGCAGTTTCAAGTATGAGTACCAGACTGGGAAGTTGGCCCCGCTGGGCAGGGCCATAAAAGTTGAGCTGTTCATACCATGGGCATAGCAAAGAGCTGGTCAGGTCTTGGTCAGGGCAGTATAGGAAGAATTGAAAAGACACCCCTTACTGCATGAAGAGTGGGGTTGGTGGCTTTCCTCAAGAGTAGGCCTTTGCTAACAGCCAGAGGCAGGTCTTCTGGAATCCTCGGGAGGCTCTGCAGCCCCACTCTGTTCTCCTGGCCCGTGCATTCTCTTCCAACCCCACCTGGCTGCTGTTTTCTGACTGCTGTGACAGTGGGCCCTCCTCTTCCTATGCCATCGCTGCACATTCAGAAGGAGGGGTGTGTGCTGCCTTGTCTTCTCTGTGGTATCTTGTACACTGTAAGTTTAACAAGAATCAAGCCTTCATTTATGCTAAGAGCGATTGACCCACTACTCCCATGAGCGCTCTCCTTGCTGGAAGACATCATCTCCTTGGCATAACCAGCCCTCCTCTTGGTGGTGTGAGTCTAGATGTGGTATCCCTGCTCCAGAGTGAAGGGAAAGAGTGACCCTGTTGACAGACACCTGGGGCCTCCCACCTGTGCTTCCCAGTGACTGCAGCTGTGATGAAATCCTGTTGGGGACAGGATTCTGGAGGAGCTGGCAGGAAGCAACTGGCTGGAAATAGCGGGATGAAGCCTGGCTTCTGGAGAAATTCAGCTTTGCTCACAGGAAGGGAGGCAGCTTGAAACAGGGCAGGTGGGCATAAGCCCTGTCTGATCACGTCTATGGAGGCCCATTTCCTCATGGCTCCCCAAGGGCTTGCCCCCTTCTGAGGGTCCTGTCTTCTTAGAATAGGGCAGAGCAAAGCCTAGTCTGCAGGGTGCATATGTGGTGTTCCTGGACTCAGCTCTGGTTCAAGTGTGTGGCTATGTTGGTGCCTGGGTAATTTTCCAGGTCAGCCAGTGCCTATCCTGGGACATTCAGCTGAGGCTAGCTAGACTCAGGTCACCTGTGGGTAGGAAGAAAACTTCCAGCAAGGGAGAGCTGGAGGCTGCATGCAAAGTCTCCAAGTCTCTGAGACTGTACCACAGGTGTCCTAGAGTGTCGGTGGGGCAGCTGTGTAGATTGCACATTCTCTATGGATTGGGCTGGAGCTTGTGGTTGTTGGTAAGGACATCTTCTAGCACCTTCTGCAGAGGAACTCTGACCTATGCCCACCCTGCTTTGTTGCCTTTCTAATGATATCAGCGTGGTAGGGCCATTGTTTGCTGCCTTTCTGTCACCCCACTGTGGCTAGAACCCAGAGCCAGGGCCAGACCTCAGTACTCCACTGCAGCCTTCAGGGTTGGACAGCAGGTATCTTCATCATCCTCCGGTGGGCGTGTCTGGTTCCTGTGGCTTGGTATTTTGGTATAATAGTGTTGGGAGATTGCTGCCTCCAGGAGATGCTTTTGGTTTCTCCCATGGCCCTGAAGACCATCAAAGATTGTATTTATAAGAAAGATTCAGGCTGTTGGGGGACTCTGAGAAGAGGCAGATTTATCTGAGCCAGAACCTGGCTAGGGCTTGCAAGTACTCATTCTCGGTGGCTCCTGCCTCCTGCCCACCCCTATGTTTTCGTATCTTTGGGACAAATGGCTTTTCCTCATGGGACTCTTCTGCACTAGGAATTTCTCACCTTGTCTGTCTGTCTTAACCAGACTTGAAGCAGTCAGCTCAGACAGGAGCATCCAGAGCAAGTGAGTACATGGTGGCCCTGGCTCTGAGGGCTGCGGTGCTGTACCTGGCCTTCAAGGCCATTTAGGAAGGTAGAGAACCTCTCACACAGCCTGAGGTTCCTCAGAGTGTCTTCTGGGCCCCTAGAGCTAGTGCCTCTCTGGGTGTCCAGGTTAGGGACAGAGGAGTGTTTCTCAAAGATGCCCATGGGACAGCCCCAGGTCCTGTGTGTTTGTCCTTTGCCACAGTCAAGGACCTTCACAAGGGGACTTAGGGTAGGTAGGCCTGAAGGATTGAGAAAGGATTCTAGACTGCACCAATGGGGTTAGTGCAGACATATAGCCCATCAGAAGTAGACAGAAAGATGGCCAGGCTGGGAAAGGTATGACGTGTACCCAGGACTGAGTCTTTGTTGCTGACTTGAAGATGAGGACATGAAACACATTGGAGAGACTTAGGAGGACAGCACAGCTCCAGCCAGCAAAGAAGCCAGGATATCACACCCACAACCACAAGGAGCTGAAATTGGCCACAGCCTGAGCAGGCAGCAGGCAGACCATCAGAGCCGTCAGGGAGGAGGCCAGCCAGTGACCCCTGGATCTGACCTATAGGACTCTGAGCAGAGGCATCCTGGGTCTATAACACTGCAATCACATGTGAGTGTGTAAAACTGAGAGAGACCATATGGGTGCATGAGCAGAGCCACCCAAGGTGTGGTCAGAATGAGAGAAAGCAACCTTATAGGATGACATTGCCTTCTCTGGGCACAGAACTGTTCTGAAGTATACCACACAGGAGCCTTGGCCGGGTCTCTTCTTCAGGGGTGACATCTCCATCATCAGCAATTCCAAACCCGCCCACTTCCTGTGAGGTCAGGAACCACACGTGCAGCCATAATGTTCCTTGGGGTTTGGTGATAAACAACTTTCTTTTTACTTGTGATAAAAATGTATTATATTGCCTTATTTATTTTTAATCTTGTACAATATTCATGTACAAATGTTAGAGCCATTTAGGTAGGATTCTCTCCAAATTATTTATTTTAAGATGCTCTGTAAATAGTGCACCAGTTACAGGTGCTCGTTCACTTGTACCAAAAATGAGGAAAAGCCTGGTACCCACTTCAGCCCCTGCTTGTAATGCTGTGGCCCTTGGGAAATGACCCTGTTGTGTTCCCTTCCCAACCCTAGCATGCCTCCCGTGCCTGACACTGTAGAATAGAACACAGCCCCAGAATGCTTCCAAATGCTTCCATGGGCTGTGCCAACCCGGGACAGTCCACTCCTGGGGTGTCTGTACCTACAGGTGTATGTCCCCACACATGCAGCAATCCAGTTGTTTCTCAGACTCCAAAGCCACCAGGGCTTCCGGACCCCTTCTGTCATAGAAGCAATAACCATAACCTAATACTGTAGAGACAAGTCTGGCCCAAGCAGATTGATATTTAAGACACTACCCATGCATTTGAGATTGCTATGACATCCAGGCCTCCATCCCTCCCAGAAGGCCTAGCTCTAGCTTCTTGGTTCTGAGAGCCAGGATTGGTACACTCCTACCCCCAGACAGAGCTGAGCAGACTGAGCCAGCCACGAGTCCTGGGCCCCACTATTGTTCACTAAGGAATAAGGTGAGGGTAGCCATCCGATCCTATATCTGTACCAATCCTTGAATTGTGATGTTTCGTGTGACTGAGGGTAGAAATGGTTTGTTTCAATGTTGCAACCAGGCACTTGTGGCATATTCATTGTAGCCCATCCCATCTTCCACAGTGCCATCCTGGTGGGAGAGGGAGATCCCTGAGGGTATAACAGGAAAGAGCTAGAAATGGCTAACAGAGGATTCAGGCCGTGGACTCGGCTGGCAGATATGAGTAGCTTTCACGTTGTATTTACGTGTGAGTTGAAGGACTCTTGTACCACTGTCCTAACAGCAACCTGTACACACTGTGCAAATGACTTGCTTTAATGGGCTGAGTAAGAGGGAACCCATTTTGATTGTGGAATTGGGGAAGGTTTCTCTACATTCTCCCAGACACCACTGCCCTCAGCAAGGTAAGTTTGAGGACTCTTCAGATCCCAGGGATTTTATTCACAGCCTGTACAGAGCTTCAGTCAGTGGACATTGGGGGTGGGGGAGAGTTGTTATAGAGCAAATGTGTACCCTTCATATAATAGTGGCAGGGAAAGAGCATTTCCACATACCCTGTGCACCCGTCAGTGCCATGCTGCCAAAGGGATGCTCGTGTTTTACATCCTTACATGGCTCTACATACGTAGCCGCCAGAAACTGACTTGCTCATGCTTTTTAATGGCTTCAACTTTTAAAGAGTGAGTTTTGGCTTGGTAAAACTAATAAAGAGCAAGTCTGGCAGCTCGGATATTATACGGGCCCTTGACGATCTTGCTTCTTTGGCTGTGCTTGGCTTTGAATGTTTCTATAGCAGGCCTGAACCAATAGCTCATTTCCATTTACAACTAAAGGCTTGGCAGTAGGTTGATGGTTAAAAGTGTGTATGCATACACGCTTGCACACACACACACACACACACACACACACACACACACACACACACTTCCATACGGAATATTATTAGAATCAGTTTGTATTCCTGGGTCCTTAGGCTGGGGCTTAGAAGAGTTGCTTGGGATGGACTTCGATTCAGGGATCTGCTTGGAGATGTCACTGGAGTCAGAGTTCAGAAGGCAAAATTGGCGCTGCCCTCAGCTGGCCTGGGGATGGGAAGCTAACCTTCTTATCTCAGGCAGAAAGGGCCTCAATCCAGGAACTGAAGGCACCTAGGTAACTATCTTAACACATAAATCATTCTGAGCTCTTTGACACCAGAGAGAAAACGTGTTGATGTGTTCCCAGCAGACACAATGAATGTGGTAGAAATGGAGGCTCTTTGACCCTAAGCAACTCCTGGTGCCTATATGGTCAACCAGTACCACATGGACCAAGACCTGTGTGGATCCAGAGGCACAGGCCTAGATCTCAGGAGTCTTCCTAGGGGAAGGCAGAAGGTGTGTGGTCTGGCCAGAGGATTCCCTCCTAAAGGGAAGAATGGGCACAGTTCTGAAGGGGATATCCAGGAAGGCTCCTGCTGTTCAGTGGTAGGAGAATTCTGGAGAGTGTCATTTCACATTGGATGACCTGGAGTGGCCTGGTCCTGCTGCTGGCTGATGATGGCTGTGCAAGGGGTTCTTCCTGTCAGGAGGTCATCTGTGATGCTCTGTGGGCTGGAGGAAAGGAGGATGTGTTAGGTTCTAGTGGCTGTTACACAGGGTCTGGTACACTATGAGCACAACTTTACACAGACACACTGAGTCAGGCAAGGCAGGTGTTGGCACCCTGTAGGGTCTTCCTTACCTCCAAGAATTCAGCGGGCACTTTAGAATGTATGTAGGATCCCTGGCCTTGCCCTGTGAGTTCATTCCTTGTAAACACAGGTCCAAAAATAGGAGATGAGCTCTGTCACTCTGTGGTCCATTCCATAAACACTTAAAAATCTAACTGCAAGTGCCACATCCTGTCACTAAACAATTACCCAATCAACATGTCATTATATAATGACTAAGACATTTGGAATTTTAAGTTTTCTTACTATTTTAATCTATTCTGTTCCACACATACCAGATCTGTTTAGTAGCTTCAAAAACCAAAATATTCCACAAGAGGCCATACTTAATTCAATCAACATGTGCTTGTGTGCATGTGTGTATACATGTGTATGCATGTCTAATACAACATAAAATTATTCTGCTTGGGATTAAGATTTCTCACTGAAGGAAAAAATTAAATTTGAATATAGTGAGCTGTCATTTGGAACACTTAATATCACATAAACTGAGGCAGCATCTGCCAGTCCCCCCACACTCCAGGGAGGGTGGGGGGGAAATGGGCACATGTCCCTGAGCCACTAAGCCTACTGCCAAGTGTCTTTTGCAAAAAGACCTCTATATAGCATCATTCTGGTCTGAGTACATCGAGAGACTGTTGCTCCTTTTTCTTTTGTTTTGTTGGGTTGATGGTTTGGGTGTATGCTGAATACTGTGCAGAGTATGTGGCAACTCCACACGCCTGGTGAGCGCCCATCCAAACTCTTAGAGGGCAGCAAAATGGCATCAATCTCAGGTACATTAGTCCTCCCCTGCCCTCGAAGGTCGAGGAGCTGACGTGGAGGCCACACTTTCCACCTGGTGTGTCAGCTGTTGCCTATCTGGGTATACAGTGGGAAGAACAAGACTCAGGAGGCTATCTTGGGTTGTGCTTCAAAAGTGGCTGGGGAAAAAAAAAGTCTTAAAATTCAGAAAACTGTCCACCATCATGCCACATCCTCTGTTCTGAGAAGTGTTGGTCATTTAAAATCTAATGACTGTACTGAGTTTTCTTCAGCATGTTGCTAAACCAGCTCAGTTCACACCCAGACAAGGGAGTTCAATCATTATAGCCCCATTTAGTAAAAACACCTTTGGGGGCCTTTGTTATGGGGGTAAATTGATCAAACATTCATTACTAGTACTTCCATTTAGTTTTGTAATTCCTGGGCCCCTTCTGTGGGCTCCTTGTCCATGACCAGCCTGTGGAGGAAGTGATTTGCTAATACTCAATACACATTGTCCTGAGAATGCAAGGCAGAGAGAGAGGCCGCCAGGCTTCAACTCTTCATCTGATCTGGCCAACCTGCATGTTTTCTGTTGCAGTTAAGGTTTCTGCTAAGCTAAGTGAAATCTGTAAGAAATGGGTTGCTGCTGATGCTATTGTCTATACACCAGTGCTTACCCAGTGTGGTGCAGGACACCTCACGGATGCTGGCCCCTTGTGGGCAAGGCTTGCTTGAACCCCATATTTGGAGCATGTAGCCAAGTGCTGTTTGGTTCTGTAATTCTTGGCTTCTTGTTGCTAAATTAGAGCCATTTGGTTCCTTTCCGATCTGCTTCATTCCTCCAAAGTTAGAGACACCTGGCAAAAAATTAGAGCCCCTGGCTTCAGCTTTATAGTGTCCTTGACAGTCTCAAACTTTTTGAAACACAAACTCACATTGTTAAGTGGCATCTTCTTAAATCGATCTTTTCTGAAAGGCCTGACATCCAACAGTGACAGAGCTATGGCACTCCTGTAGAGCCCCACCCACACTGCCCAGCCAGCCTGGCTCCAGTTACAGCTCTCACCTTCAATGCTCTACAACCTTTCTATCCCATGCTTCCGGCAGGCAGCCTTCCCAGGGAGTCAGGGGGAGTTTAGAGAGAGTTCTCCAGGAGTGCAGAGAAAGCAAGGGAGGGACAATGGTGCATGGAAAGAAGTATGGCCGCCTCTCCATTACAGGAGCCCCACATGCTTTCCAGGCGTTGGTTCCTGCTGATGCCCGGTAACATCCACTTCACATGCATTGGTTTCCAAACATTTCCAGCCGCTTGCTGAGAATTAGCATTTCAGCGGAGATGCTATCAGAGACTGACCCCAGAAATCTCTTAGACTTCATAAACTTGTAGGATTGCCTGCAAGAACATTTGCAGGCCACTAGATCTGCCTGGGGGTGGTGCCCCCTGCTCCATGGCACTGCATCGGGAAGTGGGCCTGACAGCAGCCAGAACTTGTTTCTCACCTCCCACCAGCAACTTCCACTCAGCCCCAGACCCCAGGCACATGAAGCACAAGTCTCAGGGGACCGCTCCCATGCTGTGGGGAGCCCAAGGAAGCCCCCAGCATCTCTTGCATACAGCACTGGCAGTGTGGGCACAACTGGCTACCAGGAGCACACACGCCTGGGGAGGAGGGGCCTGCTCTGTTGCCTTCACCCCTGTTAAAATTGAATATATGCAAGCCATTTGCACTATGGAATTGCATGCCATGAAATTCCTAACTGTGTGCACCTTAGTTTGAATTTGACATTATGTAGCATGCACAAAAGAATGGATGGGCTTGAGCTTGTCCCCAAGTCACCTCTACCGCTCATTGGGAGCACAGCATTGCCCTCGGCCAATTCCAGGTTTTGTGGAGCCAGTGAGGCTCCAGCACTTACCGTCCAGTGTCTCCCTTTCCCTGCCATGCTCCTCTTTCCCACCGTGCTCCCACTTAAGCTGATTGCTCTCCAATTTGCACAAATGGAAATATCATTATGATCATGTCTTAGCAGTAATTCCATCTTGATTTAAAGTAAGCCCAAAGCCCACTTCTGGAGTTCCTTACTTAAAAAAAAAATTAAAAAAAAAAGGCATGTAAGCACCTGTGTCCTGTGTTTATCAAGAAAGCTTTGAGTCCCTTAGTGGGATGGAGGGTGCATGGACAAAGAGGGCATTTTATCCCACACGATAAACTTACCAGATGCGTCCGTAGCTATGAGAACTCGATGATTATATTCACAATAACTCAATATCACTGGGTAACCTCTCACAATAGATTTGTATAATCAATACGGGTCTATTTTTATGTCAACTCTGTAGAGCACCTTCCAGTCTTTTTCAAGATTGTTAAATCGAGATGAGTAATTGAATAATTTGTCTTATTTTTATTTAAAAAGTGGATGAACTGAAATGTTAATGTGAATGTACATTTCTTAACTGCAACTTTTCTACTGAGTGTTTGCACTATACTCTCTGGGGTCTTATTTAACAAAAATAAAGGAGAAAAACTGCTTGACTAAACTCTGGCCATTTTCACTGAAAGACAAATGGTGGTATGCACATTCCGAAGTCATTTGTGACTCTTTTCATGGGGTGGGGAGTTATTATTCAAAATGTCACATGCCACATGACCCCAGAGTGACATAAGCTGTGTTCATTTTTACACCACCACTCCTTCGCTGTTTTTTACCCTGGATTTTAGTCCTGGGCTTCTGTGAATTCCCCAGTTGAGATATCTCTCTTATTCAGACAACATTTAAATGTTAGTCTGGATTCTCCGTACTTCTTAGTCTGGGTGTCTTGTCAGTAAGATCATTTCTCTGATCTTCCAGAAGCTCCTGTAGCTGAGGACTCATGATAAGGTTTTCATTTTACTTCTGTGATGTCTCCAATCACCTCTGTACGAGCTGGGTAAGCATGCTGGTCCTATGCTATAGTCCCAGCTCTCAGTGCACCCTCTTAAAGATAAAACGGTCACCTGAGCACAGAAATAAACTGGTGACAGGTTCCTTTGAAAAGCTGAAAAATATTAACCCAACCCAGGATAGCAGAATGGCGAGGGATCACGTCCACAGTCACGAGGCATTTCTTTCAAGTTGTTCTGCCTTTGCTGTTTTAAAAGTTCTCCAGAGAGAGAGAGAGAGAAAGAGAGAGAGAGAGAGAGAGAGAGAGAGAGAGAGAGAGAGAGAGAGAGAGAGAGAGAGAAGAAAGAGCAAGAGGGGGAGGGAGGGAAGGGAGGTGTGTGTGGTGTGTATGTATGAGTGTGTTGTGCATGTGTATGTGTGTGTAGGGGTGAGGAGTGTATGTATGTGTGGTATATGTGTGTGTGTGTATGTGGTGTGTGGTGTGTATGTGTGTGTGGTGTATGTATGTATAGTGTATGTGTTCGGTGTGCGTATGTATGAGAGTGTATGTGGTGTGTATATGTATGTGTGTGTGGTGTATATGTGGTGTGTATGTGTGTGGGGTGTGTGTGGGGTGTGTATGTGTGTGGGGTGTGTGTGTGTGGTATGTATGTGTGGTGTGTGTGTGGTGTGTATGTGTGTGTATGTGTATGTGTATGTGTGGGGTGTATGTATATATGGTATGTGTGTATGTGGTGTATATGGGGTATGTATGTGATATATATGTGGTGTGTATGTGGTGTCCATGTATGTGTGGTGTGTATGTGGCATGTGTGTATGTGTGTTGTATGTATGTGGTATGTGTGTATGTGGTGTGTACGTGGTATGTGTGTATGTGGCATGTATGTGTGGTGTGTGTATGTGGTATGTGTGTATGTGGTATGTGTGTATGTGGTGTGTACGTGGTGTGTGTGTATGTGGCATGTGTGTATGTGTGGTGTGTGTATGTGGTATGTGTGTATGTGGTGTGTGTATGTGTGTCTGTACTCTGATATCAGGGAGAAGTGGGAAAACTAAACTTAGTTTGAGGAACTGGCTCATGTGACTGAGGCTGACACATGTGAAGCTGTGCAGACTGGGTGACTGACTGCATGAGGCCTTCCTTGCTGTGGTTGTTCACCTGCTTTACTCTTACGACTTTTACAAATAGCAGTCCATGTAAGTACCTTCACAGCAACATGTGTTTGGAGTCTGGGCAGACACCTGAAGTATAGTCCTAATTGAACTAACAGCAAATGTCACATATTAAATAACACATAAGATGTATAGTCTTCCTCTTTTAAATAAAGACTACCTCTTTAATGTCAAATAAACTCATGTCCTAGTAAAAGCATTTTTTTAAAAAAAAGATATGGGATGAATATTCTAATAGATTAAAAAAACAAAGGGCATATACAAAACTATGGAAAGTCTGGGATTAAGAAATACAACCTAGCAGAAACGTGGTCATCAGTAGAACCATTGGAAACACAAATTGAGAGCAATACCTAATGCCACATCCATCCTCACCAAAATGATGTTTTATAGAGAGAAAACGAAATGTACTTCTAGCAAATCTGTGATGATGTCACATTTCTACACTTACTCACAGGGAGCAAATGTAGAATTACTTGGTAAAATGTCACAGGGACCACAGGGCACTAATTCTTTTAGTATGGTAAAACCACCCCAGGATTCTAGCAATGCCCAGGTATCCTACAATCCTAGTTATGTCCACTTCAAGGCTTTTATTGTGCTGTTGGTAATGATGAACAACAGGGCAGACACTGTGGTAGAAAAAATTCTAAGACTTCCCTCCACCAAGATTCCATCCTCACCACTTGTAAGTAAGATGTCACTCCTAACTGTGCTGGGAGTTATGGTCTGAAACATGGACCTCCCATGTCTCTGACTGGTGGCAGACAAATAGACCAGAGAGATCTGCAGGCTGGTGGGTTTTGTCAGCCATTAATGGCTCAGAGGGTTAGCTAGCTGTGTGACAGGGATGTGAAGAGGGTCAGCATCTTAAAACAAAGTGGATCCCTTCTGGCTGCTAGCAACTGAAGAAAACCTCAGACTTAAAATTACAGATTAGGAAGACTCACTTTCCCTGGGGCTCTGAAGCAGGGACTAAGATTAAATCACCTTCAATGTTCATGTTGGTGGTTTTTAAAATAGCACATCTTTTTAAAGTTTTAATTTTCTCAGACTTTGAGGACCCAATTCTATGTTGTTAGAATCTTCCCTGATGCCCCAGGTATCTCGAAAACAGCCCCCAAAAGCAAGTCTGTCTTCAGGCTACCCACGGAGCTCAGAGTTCTAATACTTCCTTCTGTCTGCCTGAGGGTCTCAGCCTCCAAGTCCTGTTTGAAAGTGGTGACACCAACAGGCATTCCTGCTGCCATAGGTAGCTATGGCTGCAGGTGACAGCCCTAGCAACAAGCCAGTAACCCAGTGCATGGAAATGGTCTCTGACTTCTAGAGTCTGGAGCAACAGGCTTTGGCTTGGAGCTGGTTGGTGGCCTGTCCCTGTCAGAGGTACTTTCCCTGGCCTACCCACAATAGAAAGAGCCCAACCAGTTATTGGTAACATGAGGAATGGAATCAGCTAATGTGAACAAACCTGGAGGTACATTTCTACCCAGCAATTCCAGGTAAGAAGTCACTTCAATCTCATCTTACAAGATCCCAGCGAGAACTCTAGCTGAACTTCCAGAGCAGGGGCATGATAAAGGGGTGTGCTTGTGAGCCATTGTGCTGAAGTTCACTTATCATTCAGCCATAGGAAGTGATGGAGGCAGCAGGAAGCACTCACCAATCCGTGATTGATTAGAACAAAGGAGATGTCTCTTCATGTGAGGACTCAAACCCAAGACAGGCATGTCATAGGATTAGCAATTACTTCTCTAACCATATTCCATGTGAAATGGGTGCCAGTATGATGGCACTATGTGGAGAGAAGTTCGATTATAAAAAATTAGATGGCTGGGGGAGGGGGAACCTCTGGGAGATGGAGGGCACTTTGAGTTGGAACTGGGCAGGGTAGCAGAATACCTTCTATTTGACTTGTAGGTATTAGGACTGCTGTTCTGTAAAACATGGTCTTGCAGCCTCAAATAATCTGTGTTTATCGCTAAGCAACCATGGTTGGCGTCATCCCCAAGGACCATTACTCATAAATTATCACAGAATTGTTAACTTAGGGATCATTCTATTGGAAAAACAGCCTGAGCCAGCAGCAGCTTTGCATGTCTCAGTCTGGGGATGCCCAGGCCTCCTGCTCTGTTGCTGATTGCAACCCAGAACATGTTAGAGTCCAAAGGGGACCTCGCATTAACTTGATCACCAGTCTTGTTGCAAACAGAGTGTGGATTATCTACATGGCCTTACTGGTGAGGTGTCCTCCTGAATGGCATGTTTTAAATAACTTTCCATCGTTTGTTTATAGTGAGAGCGTGAGCAGGTGTATCAGGTTGGAGGACAACTTGTAGGAGGAGCCAATTCTCTCCTTCCACTGTATAGACTCCAGGGATTAAACTCAGGTTTTCAGACTTGGCAGCAAGCACCCTTACCCCACATTGAGCCATCTTGCTAGCCCAAAGAATAATATTTTAATCACTCCAGTTGGAGTGCCTATGAGTAAAGCATGCTCTAACTGGGCAAATACACAATAACCCAGAAAGCACAATGAAAGTGTCCAGGAAGGCCTAAGCCTTTCCTCTGGGCCTACAGTTCTTTCAAGAATATATTACCTCAAATCGCTTCCCTGTACTCATTCTGTGTTTGAATTTCAGTCTCTGAAAAGTGAGGTGGAAATAGAATTCTCTTGGCTCTACATTTGAGTTGATTTGCATTCAAGCATAAACTTTGGAAATAGTTCTCATGAAAAGAGTTTATTTTTAATAATGAAGATTGGAAGAACTTTTCTCTGATGCATTCATCTCCATGTTACACAGCTCTAATCAGGTTTTAAAAATAGTACTCTGTCTTATTTGAAAAATTAATAAAGCTCTGACACTTTCACAAGGCTGATTTTATAACCAGATAATTAAACAAATGAAAATAGAGGATTATTTTAATAGGATGGAGCTTGTAAAACATGCAGATGTTTAAATATAAAGTAAATCACCACCTAGACCACTGTGTAGAAGCTGACGTTCCCATTCAGTCATAGCTGCTGGCCCGCTCCTGAAAGCAGAAAATGAGACCCATTACCTGTGGCTCCAAACAGGTAGCTCTGGACCTCATACATTCCCAGACTCTCTTATGCCCTATTCTTTTCTCTTGGCCTTCCCCTTTTGATTTCTCAGTAGCACCTTTTATCTGCAGCCACCTGCTGACTCACTGTGGACAGGACAGGTGGGAAGTGAAATGGACTGCACTGGCAACATAATCATCTGTCTCGTTTTCATCAAGGAAACAACAAACGTTTCTAATAATAAAACTGATCTCTGTACTTAGTGGCCATAACATGCCTGCACAAAGAGGCCGGCCTGAGAATACTTGGAAGCAGTCTGGTGTTAGGGGCAGCTCCATCTCAGGTCTCCTTCCTTACACCATCTGGGGTGCATCCACCATTTTGGGTTGGGATACAAAGAGACAGGGAGAGGAAATATGGGGAGAACATGGAGAGGGTAAGTAGCTACCCAGCCTACTTCAGGACCTCCATTCCCTCTTCCCACCCATAGAACAGCCTTGGGCAGCAACCACAGCTTTCCAAGTGTCTAGAAATCAGAACTTTCTGTCATGCTGCCCTGAAGATGAGTGGGAAATCAATCCAATCCATTCCCAAGGGGACTAAAACCCAAACCCTAAACTGTACTCTTTCCCAGTTTCTCCTGTCTTCAAGGAGCTCACACCAGTCCTCTCTCCATCTCCAGACCTAATCCCACCTAGAAGTTGACCTTCCTCTCCATCTGTCTGTCCTCTCCATTGTGGAGATGCTCAGAAGTCCCAGTCAAACCACACTTGCACTTGGCCTAGTATTTCAGAACTCTGAAGCCCATTTTCTCCTGGTTCTGATTCACTGATGGCCTGAGTGAGCTTGGCCCAGGGAATCAGGGGTCCCCAGTGCACATGATTTCCCCAGGGCAGAGGGAGCTGGGCCAACAGTCCCTGTGCCCATATGTTTTGTATTGCACCTGATATGTTTTTGTCATTTTTCAGATAAGGAAAACAAGGGTCAGAGGAGCAGAAAGATTATCCCTGAGGTCAAAGCCAGGCAATAGAGTGCACAGGGCTCAATTAGGCCCTTTTCAAGTTACAGAACACAAAGAATCCCATTCTCTTTCAAATTGCCACTGTTCCTTGATGTACTCCACTCCCACCCAGGCATAGGCAAGTCTTCCCTTACCTTATACTGTTTGGATAACAAGGTCTGCCCCCACCGTACTCACCTGGGTCAGTTGGAGTGTGTGGTGTAGACAGTTAAGTCATGCCAAGGCACCAGGGTCCTGGGGATCTACACTGACTCTAAGTGGCCCCTGGACTTGGTCCAGGAGCTCAGTGCTAAGGACCTCCTCTTGGATGGTAAGCTCATGATGAACTGCCTCCTCAATTTCCTGAAGCATCTTGGCCTCCCATTGCTGCAACCGTTGCATCTGTGTAGAAGAAAGACAGCTAGCTGCAGAATCACTGTCGCTATGGGTAACCAATGTGCACAATGCACTTGGGGATAAAAATTCCCAGCAGGCCTGGGACCCACGTCCATGTCTAAGATACCAGTTGAACCCATAGGGTTTGTGTATCTTCTGTGTGTTACTCCAAGTGTGGGGAAAGGGTGGCACCCAGACTCGGGTTTTCTCAGTCTCAGGAAGGGTCAGCCCTTGAGGCTTTTCAGAGTGAGAGAATAAAATTTGCCAAGAAAGGGACTGGCTGTACTGACCTCTGCTACCCTAGAGGTTAGTATTCTCAGGGGGAATACAGGGGAGAAATGACCAGGAAGAAAATTCCACCTTAGCCTCCCTATGAGGCCCTCGTTTTCTTCCAGTGGTCGGTTAATAGGTATGAGGGTTTGGAATTGGGGTTTGTTGACAGGAACTGGAAACTGGGCAGATAGCATGTTTTTGTTGTTTGAGATGGTCTCAGACTTACCTCCTGCCTCTGCCTCCCTGGGCTGGAGTTACAGATGTTCACCACATCTGGCCTAAAGGTACATGCTCTGTCTATTTTGGCCACTGCTCCTGCCAGGATGCTTTCTGGTACTCATCTGACCTTTAGGGCTCTGGTAAAGCATATCCCTGGCATCATGAGAGGCAGAAGCACCTCAGAGACAGGTGGGGGTCAGGTGTGGCTTATGCTTTCCCTGTGTGAGAGTGACCTATCTCTATTCCATACTGTGGCCAGGTAAGGGATCGGGACTGCTCAGCCAGGCCCCGATATAGGACTTTCCCAGATTCTAGCAACATCCTGCTGTGTCTAGGGACAGGTAAAACTGCAGTAGAGAACACAGATGATGCTTTGGGAGAACCTATGTAGTGAGGTGACAAATGGGACAATTCTTGTCAACAATTTCTCTATTGACCCCTCAGTGCTAAGGACAGTTGGTACCTCGATGCCTGTGAGCTAGAGACCTGGGACAAGGAAGAGCCAGGGCTTGCACTGAGGACTAGGGTTACAGAGCCCAGGGCTGGGGAGTCATGGTGTCTACAGGCAACAGTACTCACAGCATTCCTTCTGAGCAAAGCTATCTTGAGACAGCTGAGCACTGAGTGTCAGAAAAGCTAGAAGGCCTTGTGACCTCATATACAGAGGTGGGTATTTTATGCACACCTCCATACTTGGTGTCAGTGGAACTGGATAACGGAAGGCAAATGTCCCCCATATAATAGCTGGGAAACATATAGGGACATGGAGCTCCCTGGGGACAGGGCTGGGTTGGGAGCAGGAGACCTACTGCAGCTGCCCGCTTCTTTGGGTCTCGTCTCTTCCGGCAGGTGACGTCTGAAATTCCAGGCATCCCTGAGTTCCTTGGCCAGCTCATTGCCTGCAGAGCCTCTGTCTTTTGATGCTGCTCCTTGTTCAATGAGGTTGACATGCGTGGTTCTTCCTCTGCAGCTAAATGGTCTGAATGGGGCTCCTCCTGCTCACTGGAATTCTCTAAATCCTGAACAGTTGAAAGCCTTTTTCTGAAGGTGACTGTGGGGCTGAACCCTGACAGCTCGGGGGAGCCTTCAGATATCAAGGACCAGTGGCTTTGGAAATTCCTTCCCTGGGGTCTTGGGCTCCAGCCCATAGCCATCTCCTGTGTAGTGCTGTGAACGGCAGGCTTCTTCCAGTCTGGCCTCATTATCATTAGAGAGGAGCTGAACTCAGGAATCTGGAGATAAAACACATAAATCTGGGCTCTAGACAGTTGGAATACCATTCATGGAGACATAGAACATTCTCATCCAGACACAACGACTCAGACACACATACCCAGTGACCCTAGAGACGGGAACACTGAGCACTGAGGGTCTGCACCTGTTGCTGGAGACTCAAACCACAGGCATGATGGGGCACTTCCACCCACCCCTGCGTTGATGGTTAATGACAGCTCAGTGAGCAACAGTCAAAGATGGGTCTCAAGGATAGGGTTGAAGCACAGAGAATGTTCTAGCAAACTGCCTTCCCCAGGGGGAGGAGGATAACTAAATGTTATCAATGAAATAATCTTAACACAGAAATCTCAGCATAAAAAGATAACCCTTTTTGGTAAATTGATGAACAGGGGAAGGCAATTAGGCTGGTGGCTCTAGCTCAGTGGTTCTCAACCTAAAGGTCATGACCCCTTTGGGGGAGGCAGTGGAAAGGCTCTTTCACAGGGGTCGTCTAAGACCATCAGAAAGCACAGATATTTACACTACAATTCATAACAGTAGCAAAATTACAGTTTTGAAGTAGCAACGAAAATAACTTTATGGTTGGAGGGTGGGATGTCACCACAGCGTGAGCGGTCTTACAGAGTCACAGAATTAGGTTGGGAATCACTGCTGTAGCTGCTTGCTGGAGGTACATGGGGCATGCTGTATTTGGTTATAATACATCAACTCCAAATTTCTCTTCCAACATAAACCCCAGATTTGACCAAAGATACTCCTGCATGCACACCCTTTTTTTAGACACTAATGAGGGGTGCCCCAGCCTTCATATCTTTAGGCCCTGCACCGGTGGATTTAACTTAGTGCAGGGAGAAAATAATCCAGAAAAAACCCGTCCAATTTAGGTAATTTTCAAAGTAGCAACATGCACGTAAACATGCATGGGTTTTCTTACTATTCCAAACCTAACACAGCAATTTCTATGCCTTTTAATGCCAGAATATGAGGAAGCGAGGTGTGCCTAGGTTGTGCATAAACACTACAACATTTTATATAAGGAATTTGAGCATCAGTCAGATGCTGGCACCTGAAGAGGACCCTGGAATTGATCACCTGAAATTAAACACACTTGTGTTCACCATAGGGCATGCCTACCTCTGTGCCCTTTGACACACTTGGTGAGAAATGACCTGACAGCAATTAGCACTCTGTTGTTTTGTGTTTTCTGTTTTTCTCGGGGATTTAGACAAACTCCTGCAAGCAGTGAGATTGTGCTCCAACCGAGGTTGCTTTGACAGCAGTGCCAACCTGCCTATTTTGCCTTATTCCACGTTTATGAGGCAATTTCTTGCACTTAATGTTTTTGTAATGAGAGTAACAGTATCCGCTACAGGTACTGACATCCCTGGACTATTCAGGAAGCCACTGTCACTCAGGGGGTGAGAGGACCTGGAATATAAGGAAGTAGATGTCATATGTATATGTAATTTATTTATATACTATATAATTTATACTGTAATTTATTTATGTATTATATATAATTTTTTAAAAAGAAAATGACTTTGACACTTCTTGAGGCTGAACACAGTTGTTCATTGCTGTCCATGAACAATACTAACCATCAGTAGGAACCCAGAGGGGCTTCTGTTCCTTAGAGGCAGGAAGTGTTCCTGAGTTCTCAGCACCAGGATGGGAAGACTATGGTCTGGCTCTAGCTAAGAAGAACTAACAAGGAGTATTCCAGAGATGACGAGAGTGTGTGGCATGGGGGTTCGAGGTTAGGACGTGGGGCTATGCCCTGTCTAACATAGAGCACACCCAGGGTCCACAGCAGCTTCTCACAGATAGGAATTCTAACTGTGGGGCCTAACTGGCAGGCAGCCTGAGAACAATCTCCAGGACATCTCCTGTCACACGCCATACTTTCCACCATCTTACTCCCAGCAGCACCCCTCAATGCCTACCTCTGTGTCTGACTCCATCTTGTCTTTCTTCTGAAATGGACGTTCTCGGGCAGTCACAGCGCCTAGCCCTTGGAATCAGAGTGCGTAGAGAGACCGCTGCTGGTGAGAGTTTCCTCTCAGGCCTGCACAGGTGCATGTGGGCACACCTGTGAGCACACCTGTGAGCACACCTGATGACCACATGGGCGCAAGGCCACGGGAGCATTCGCCTCCCGCTGAGGGCTTTCACCTGGCCGACTTCTCCACACACCTTCGCATTCCCTTAGAATACCTCCGAATTCTTACAAGACGAAAGGCTGTCTGGTCATCTAACCTAATAAAGACCAAAGACCACATTCAGACAAGATGAGAGCCACCGGAAGTGCTAGAATCTCAAATATGTCAGTGGCAAAGGATTTCTACCCTTCCCTTCGGTGCTTCTCAGATTTGAGTCATCAGAGCCCAGAGCACTGGGCCAGCTAAATGCCCAATTAAGCTGATCTGGGTGGCTCTCATAATCGAATTTCTAAGGATTCCCAGAAAATGACACTGGGTGGAGCCACCCTGTGGCCTCTGCACCAGGTCATGAGTATCACGGAGAATGGCAGCTGAGTCAATCCCAGCCTGCACCAGCACTGAGCTTCCAAAGCCACCATGACATTCACGAGTGGGACTGTGCATAGGAGTAAGAAGTGAGTCTTCAAGATAGGGAAGCGCACTAGTAAGGCTCGGCACAGTCCAGCCTTAGCGCCTGGGGTGAGCAGAAGGCATAGTATGGTTTTACTGCTTCCCAGACTCACCTCAAACTCTTCAAGGGAACTTCTTGCCTCCAGTCCCCCGAGGAGTTGAGACTACAGGTATGTGCCAGTGGGCCCAATTCACAGATTTAAATGTACCCAGGGTAAGGATGAGGCAAACGATATGACACTTGTGTCTAGTGTGACACGTGGCCCCAGAACTGGTCTTCAGAGATAGCTGTGTCTTGATCTCTCCAGCTAACATCTTCAGTCAGAGGGACTTCACATGGATGTAAGAAGTGGGTCAAAATAGTCAAGCACACTAGCATGGTGGAACTGGAGGTGCCTGGGGAGACCAGAAGACGGAAGTCGGAGGTAAAAGAAGCCCACCTGTGCAGGCCACCCAGGGTGGGGCCTGCAGTCTCTCAGGGGATGAGAAGATGTGGTGACTTTCTCTGAGATCTCCTGGAAAGAAAATACTGACCCAGCCTACCTACTGAAGCTACCCTGTTTTCCGGAAGGTGAGGATGTCCTTTAAGGGTTTAATAATTTTCTACCACAAAGGTTGATACATATACATATACATATACATATACATATACATATACATATACATATACATATACATATACATATACATATACATATACTAACCAAGGGAGAAACTAAGGGAGAAATTGAAGAATATCAAGTAACATGTTCACGGTCATACAGATGTTAAGGACCCAGCCTAGATCCCACCTCAGAGTTCTCAATCAAGCACAAGGCTTAACACACCAGGCTGTGAAAGGACCCTCATATCCCAACTTTAACAGTCTTTTAATCTCTGGGCCCATGGTTTCTTTCTTAAAAATGCAATTAACATATTGAATAACACTATAGTAGAATCCTTTGATATGGTTTAAACAGAATTGAAATATATACTTTTAAAAAGTAGTCAATATGACAAACATGCTCAGGGACCAGCCATCTATAATTTCGTCAATGGCTGATGGGGTTAAAACCGATCCTGACCTTGGCACCCACTGCCTGGAAGGGATAAAATGCCCTGGATTCTCTTGGGATACACACATGGTTCTAGCTATTTTCAATATCGAGAAAGTTGAAGCCACACAACACCTCAAAAAGATAAAAACTATGATGTGTTTGAAACTAGAACCAAATAGCTCTGCATGCTTCTCCTTTTCTTTCTCAGGGCCTGTCCTCTGTCCTTCCTTATCACTCTCCGAGTCTCTGTTATACACTTTTAGAATTCACTTCCTCTCAGGCCCATTTGATATAGACAAGAACACACTATAGGATCCTCATCCTGGGCGGGCACGCCATCTCCTCTCAATGTCCAGCTAGAGCCATTGTTGGATGGTTTTTCTTACCAAGTGCAGTCATTACCCCTCCCCGCTCCACTTCCCCCTCCCCTACAGGGGTGTTTTGAGTGTGTTTGGGATCAGAGGGCTTTGTGAGCTGTTGTTTCCGAATGTGTACATGTGTCAGAACCCTTGTTAAACTCGTCTTAAAACAGAGTGACAGACAGACATCTCCCCAGAAGTCAGGCTTTGGGGTTTGGCCTTGATATTCAGCTCTTGGTAGTTTTATACTGTCTAGATCTCCATACATTACAGATGTGAGCAAGCAGGGGTGTCTGCCCCAGGAAAAGGATGAGGAATGATAACGTTTGTATACTTTTCTTGTGCCTGACAATATCTGCCCTCTCAAACTAATCTCAACACACCCCTCAAATACACTGGGGAGGGGGTTGACTTTGCTGTCAATGTTGAGATTGAAGCTGAAGTCTTTTGACAAGGTCCCTGGACACTGGTCCTGGCCTGTTCCTCTTGCTCTGTTAGAGCCCAGGCTGATCACATGCTTAGGGAGCGAAGGCGTGAACTATCCATCCTCCCCCGTTTCTTAGTCTGTAGAGCGGTGCCTTTCATCTGCCCAGGCGATAGGGCAGCAGGCCAGGCCTTTACATGGACTTACATCATTCCCATGTTGATCATGGACTGTGGGCAGAACATCCTTTTGTGTTTTTCCTCAGGTTCAAAACAACCTCCCTTCTGAGGTTTCCACTGGGTTGCGGCACTTTTCCACCTTTCAAAGCTCCCCTTTGCCCTTGACTCTTGTATCATTTTCCAGAGCTCAGATTGCCTAACTCTGGAGCTGCCTGTGGGTAAGCAGTGCCCTGCATGAGGGCAGGACTGGGAGCAGTGTGTGATGATGGAAGATCTCCTGGGCTTTCATCATCTCAGGCTCCACACTTCTGCCCATGGCAGCTGAGGGAACCTGCAGGCAGCCTAGGGGGCTCTGGGCTCTGGGCTCTGGGCTCTGGGCTATGGCTCTGGGCTCTGGTCTCTGGGCTCTGGGCTCTGGGCTCTGGGCTCTGGGCTATGGCTCTGGGCTATGGCTCTGGGCTCTGGGCTATGGCTATGGGCTATGGACTATGGGCTATGGGCTATGATGGGCTATGGGCTCACAGTTAGTCAGCGACCAGTTTGCCAAGCATCCCCTCATCTCCTTACAGCCTTGGTTATACAACACTGGGTGAGGAAATCTGAGGTGAAAATGCAGACTGCTGCTCCTGTATGACCCCCTTCTTCTGGTGCTAATAAAACTGTCAGAGATGAGTTCTTCATATGTGACATTCAACGGCATTGTAGAAGTTGTCAAAATAAAAAGGCAGAGGTGTGAAGAATTACTGAGTGAGATGCTGAGTATGGCCTTTCCCACAGCTCCCTCTGGAGTGCAGACTGGGATTGCCATGAGAAGACTTTCCCTCATACCTTTCTTCCATGACACTGAATTTACAGAGGAGCAGAAGGGAGGGCCTGGGTGTACAGGACATACACAGGCTTTGATGTAGCTAAAGTAGGGCCTCACCTTCAGTGCTCACACTGAGACCTGCTAGCATCTAGGCATCCCCGCTCCCTCAGCACTGGCTGTGTGTAATAAGCATCTAGAAGACATTGGGTGGGTGGGCAGGGTGGCACATGCCAGTAATTACAACTCTTGGGAAGTAGAGGCAGGAGGATCAGGAGCTCGAGGTCAGTGTTGGCTATATAATAAGTTCAAGGGCAGCCTGGACAATTAGAGACCATGACCCAGCAAAACAAAACAACAAAATTTCCCCAAGCCAAACCAAACCAAACCAAACCAAACCAAACCAAACCAAACCAAACCAAACCAAACCAAACCAAACCAAACACATTGATTACAGGACACACATCATGTCCCTTCTTGGTGATGACTCCAACTCCAAGTGTTTTGTCACCTCAAGGCTTTCCCGTGGTCAGCACACTTAGACTCCTGAGTATTCTATGCTTCCAGGTAGAGAGTATTGCTGGCTATGCTCAGGGTACATTGAGCAGCTTGGTGGGTCCTCTCACCTTCTGCTATCACTGCTCTGTCCTGTCATTCACAACCTTCGCTGCTTGGAGGATCTCACTCTCCTTCCAAGACCATTTGAGGTATCATGCTTTCCTAGAGGTTCCCAAATGCTCTGGATGCTCTTTTCTTTCCAGCCAAGGGCAGCATGGGATGGATTTATGAGCCCTCCATAGACTGCCTGCTTGCTGGGGCATGAGCATGTGATTGCGACTGTTTGGGGCATCCCATTACCCTTTCCTATGCCTGATTCTATCTCCCTCGCCCAGAAGACAGCTCCTCTCTGCTCACTGTGGAGTGAGGAAAAGCACACAGACAGAAACTTCTAAGAAGCTGGGAGGAAGGCTCATCTGCCACACAGGGGAAGCCATAGGAGTCTTGGAAGACAGCTTTCAGGGGAGACTAATCTCTGTGGACAAAGACATAAAGTTACAGGGGCAGTGGACATTCTGGTGTGGAAGTGGAACTAAGTTGTTTGCAGTGAAGGGGTAAGGAGGGCATCTCAGGTTCAGGATTAGAGATGGGCAGGAGAGGGAGCTGAGTCAAGCCGTGACTCAGGAGAAGGACCACACCCCACACAGCATGGACCAATGAACTGTCCGTCTATACAGGCCTGGGGGTGAGGTGGGGGCTGGCTCCATTTGTGTTGACCGAGTGTTGGGAATCAAAGAGGAATTTGGTGGCTGTTTGGTTTGTGTGACTATGAGGTAAGCAATGGAAACATTGGGAAATCGATCTTTGGAAAGGAGGAAGGACCACTATGTGCAGGAGAGGGAGGAATCAGGGAAGGGACAACCGACGACCAGATGAACGCTGGGCAAGAGTGCAGCACAGTAAACTATTTGGGGCCCTGGCTACCACCTGGTACAGAGTCCCATATACTTGTCCCTGTTGTGCCTTTCCTGTGTTTCATTAAGGAAACATTTCAAGTGCTGACAGCCATTACAAGTTGAGGAAGTCAAAGGGCAACTTCAGAGCTCAAATTGCACTTTCCAGCAATGAAATTACTCAAGGACTTACAGTCAAGGTACTTGTTTCAAATAGCTTCCAGTTAAATGTTAGGGGCTGGAGAGATGGCACACTGTTCTTGCAGAGGACCAGGATTCAGTTCCTAGCACTCTTGTCGGGTAGCTCACAAATACCTGGAACTCCAGCTGCAGGGAGACCTGACACCCTCTACTGATCACCAAAGGCACCTGCACTCACATGCACCCAAACCCCTCTCCCATACAGATAATCAAAAGTAAATTTTTAAAAATGGAATGTTCATTTAAAATAAAAGTTTAAAAATGGAAATCAATTGATTAATTTCTTAACAAGGTACTGAATTTGGGGCACTTCTGTCAGAAAAAAAGAAGTGATGTAGCTGGGCATTTTAGTCCAAGAAGCTGGGGTAGGAGGATTGCTATGTGTTTGAGTCTAGTCTAAACTGTTCAGTGAGGCCCTGTGTCAAACAAACAAACAAACAAACAAACAAACAAACGTAATCAGAAACACACTCATGAGACCATGAGTATCTGGGAGCAGCTTTGTCACCTGACCTTACTCCAGCTGCTATGGCAGACGCTGATCCAGCTGCCCTTTTATGGACACTTTCCAAGTTGAGTAAAATCTGGTTTTGCCAAGTCCAGTCACTTTCATGAGTCCAGAGAGCTAGAGAATGGGCATCAGAGTAATTTCATATTCTCTTTTTCAGACCTGGAGAATCGAATCTGGGGCCCCTTGTGCATGTTAGGCAAGTCCTCTGCTCCACACCTATATCTGTAGCCCAGTGTGAGTTGTTCTTTTATAAGCACACGATGCAGATCCAGAAGGCTACGAAAAGGGCACAGGAAAAACCAACCTGTTCTCAGGCCCCTGAATCACACTCTCCCCTGGCACTCATCCTGCCTGCTGTTGCTTTGTGTTTTTCTCAAGGTATTCAATACATTTAGAATCACAGCTGCTTGCGTAGCACGTCTCGTACCCTCCTAATGTTGCTTAGTGGGGAGGTTTTTACTTAATTGAAGAACGCCTGTTGTGAAGGTTCTCTATTAGGAAAGACAGAACTGCTCCGTGCGGCTCATTACCAGCTGAGCTTTTCAGGGACTGGCCCAGGACTTACTTATCCAGTGTCTGACTGTGGACATTTGGGCCATGTAGGGGACAGCTTTAGAGTGAACTCTATCTGTTTCATCATCTGTGGCCACAGGCTTCCACAGACTTCTGGCCTCTGAGCTTCTTTTAACACCCAGCTCCTTCAGTGATGGCCAGAGGCAGTACAGTGGCAGCTCCAGAAGCAGAGCCAGTTCAAGTCCCCTGTCCCTCTCTGGAGACAAGAAGGGTGCTTCTGTGGTCAGATGTGAATGGTCAGCCTTCACTTGCTGCCTTTTGCTTTGTGATGAGGCTGAGTTCCTGAGTTCTCTAACCCTATAGGGACTCTTCCTCGGCCTTTTACCTGACATAATCTACCTTCCTGTCCCTATTCCTCAACTCCCACCCCACTAGTTCTCTCTCCTGGCAAGTGTGCTGCTCACTGTGGCCCACTGGGCCATGTCTCTGATCCTTGGCATTATATTCCTTATCTATTAGGGCCTTTTCTGTACCTCAAATTAAAATACCAGTCAGTCACTATTAACATACCTGCTATAGTTGGCACCTATACTGGTTCCTTTGAATGAGAGAAATGTTGGTCGGTGATGCACCAGTACACATGTGTTTAAAGGGATGTGAGTTTTTGTTCAGGGTGTTCCAGGGCAATCTCTGTGTCCTTGACCTAAAATCCCCTGCAACCTTTGCCTTCTAGAGGCAAAGGGGCTCCTTAAGAGCCAGGGGCTAAAGTTGAGACCTCTATGGCTCCAGGTCTGAAATGCCACGTCTAAAGACATTGAGGGGCTAGATAGGCATGCATCACTGTGATATAGTACAATTTTCGGAGTTCCACCCCATTCCAAACCAATACCACAAAGGGCAAGACAAGAGGCTCTAAGCTGTTGCTAGGGGTTGGTTGCTCTGAGCTAGCACCCAGGTCAGGAAGTGGACATGAAGGTGGGTGGAAGACAAAATCTAGACCTGGGGAATATAGAAGATATTCATAGGTGGGGGAGGGGGGTCTCTTTGATCAGTTTTTTCTGGATGTTTTGGGGAGATTCCAGGGTAAGTACCATTTCTGATTGTCCTTAAACATTTCTGAAGTTTTCTTTGTGATATAAAAGAGTGAAAAGTGATTCAGAGAAAGCTATCAGAATTGATCATTGATAACCATCTCAGTTAGACTAGACTGTTAGACCATCAGGGACAGCTTGGGTCTGGCGGTATAGGCCAGGCCTCTGAGGCCCTGGACCTGTCTTCTCTTTGAAGGTACAATTGTTCTTTCGGAACCACAGCTAAGGGGTGAGCTATGGATTTCTTCCCTTGATGGCTGGAGGCTTCTTGGGGAGGAGGGAGAAACAACTGTGGGGATTGTCATAGAGAACCCCACTTCTTCCCCTCCCTTTGGGGCCTGGAGCCTTCTTGGTCTAATCTGTTCTTTCTTTTTCTTAGTCCCTTATGTTTTCCTTGAGTTCAGTTGAAGAGCCTGGCCAGCTAGGTCTTTGATTTCCCCCTGAACAAAAACAAGTGCCCTCCCCCACCTGACTACCAGCTTGCTGTTAGCATTGGACTTTAGCTCCTGTTCTAGTCCGTCACAACAGGACAAACATAGTAGGAAACCTGATCCCTTTACCCCCTTCCACCCACGGTTTGTGCAGAGCTCACAAGCAAAACAAACTTATTTTGAACACTGGGATCCTAGCACGCTTCCCTGACAATCATTAACCTGTGCTGCCGAGCCAGCCCTTCATAAGGCTCTGGGTACGACCAGCCAGCATGGTCCACTGCCCGCCGAGACATACACCCAGCGAGCATTGAACACTGAACACGACTATCTGTCCAGAGAGCTGTGACCACCATTGCCACTACTATCTACTCAGAAAGTCGTGACCACTGAGCCGCTGCTGCCTGCCCAGAGTCTCATCCACCGCCTGCTCCACCTGGTTGCGATGCCTGAGTTCCTAACTGCTGTTTCTTGGCCGTTCCTGATCCTCCTGTCCTTCCAGGTTGGCGTGGCTGCTGGAGCCCCCCAGCCATGGCACTGTGCTCCCTGCACTGCTGAGAGGCTGGGGCTCTGTCCTCCTGTGCCTGCTTCGTGCCCCGAGATTTCTCGGCCGGCAGGCTGTGGCTGCTGCCCAACATGTGCCTTGCCACTGGGCGCTGCCTGTGGTGTGGCCACTGCACGCTGCGCCCAGGGACTCAGCTGCCGTGCGCTGCCAGGAGAGCCTCGTCCCCTGCATGCTCTCACCCGTGGTCAGGGAGCCTGTGTACAAGAACCTGCCGCACCTGCCACGAGCACCTTGTCCAGCTCCCAGCATGAAGGTACTGTAGCCCCTCTCTGCCTCTAGATCTCTTGGCTGGGACATACATGTTTCCTAAGCCAGCAGAGGCCTATCCGGAACCTATAGCAGATAGGACAAAGGCACTCCAGGCCCACTATGAGCTTTCACCTTTAATAGTCAAGGAAGTCTCTCAATGAGAGCCATCATTGTGTGGTTTTGAGGGGAAACATCTCGGAAGGGGTGGTCCAAGCACCCAGTGCAGGGTGGAGAGTTGGGAAGAAAGTTCACAGACTAGGTAGTACTGATCCTGCTTGGTCTTTCAGTGGGGGTAGAGGGAGCTTTGGGGGTTACCAGTTGGGTGGGGTGCTGGCTCAAGCACCTCACACCTCCTCCTGTGGGTCCTGCCCTTGGCAGTTCCAGTGGCTGGAGAGTCCAGGAAGGTTTAGGATGGGAACCCTCCTGCTGCCCCCAGGAGGTTTGCAATGTCCTTTGTAGCATATATCCTGCTACTCAGTATGTGCCTCCCAGATGTTTACAGAACATAATGTGAAAATTTAGGCCCAAACCTTCACTTCCATTCATTGCTATAGACAAACAGTGTTTGATGTGTATGTTGCCTGCTAGGAGTCTGACAATCAGGCTCTTTCCTGAATTTAAGCACTGGTTTGTTTGTAGTAGGAAGCCTGGGAAATGCCTCTTCCTCTGCTCCAGCCCCTATCTCCCCATCTGGGCTGCATGCACGTCCTGTGTGGGCGTGGAGGAGCCTCATAGTTCTATATTCTATGGGAAGCTGTGCTGCAAGTATCTGACCCTTTTGAGTAAATAAAATTAGTGCTACCTCAATGGTCTTTAGAAACCGGCTTTCCCCTGAGTGGAGGTGGGCCTTCTCTGTTGATATCTGATAATGTTCTCCTCTGTGAGGGGCTGGACAAGAGATGGCTCTGTGTGTAGGAAAGCAAGGCTCCCAGAGAAGAGGAGGATGGTGGTCTAGGTGGGGAAGGTTACATTTTAGACCTGGCTTCTAACTAAACTATACCTGTTACTGGTGAGGGGAAGGGGGCCTTCCCAGATTCTTTTTGTGGGGTGGAAAGGCGAGCTAAGGGACCAATTCTCACTACTAAATAGACTCAAGACTTGACCCTAGTCCTTGACTTCTTCAGGGTTCTATCCTGCCCCACTCCCGCTGCCACAGGCCTCCCTTGCCTCACCTCGAAATATACCATTTTCCCAGAAAAGAATTAGTATTGCTATTTGGTCATAATTGTTCCCAAAGAACCATTGGTGAATAAACATCTGATTTCACCTGACCATTATAGGGCGAGAAGTGAGTGGACATAGGAGTGACACCTCCAGGGGCTCATGCATCTGTGGGGCTTGCTTTTCAGAGGCAAAGGCTGCTGTGGCCTCCGAGGATGAGCTTACTGAGAGCCCAGAAATGACGGAAGAGCAGCTACTGGACAGCTTCCACCTGATGGCCCCATCCCGTGAGGACCAGCCCATCCTGTGGAATGCCATTAGCACCTATAGCAGCATGCGGGCCCGGGAGATCGCTGACCTCAAGAAATGGAGGGTGGGTGAGACCCTGCACTCAGACCTTCAGGCTTATCTATCTAAGTGAAAAAGTTAGTCTAGACAATTTCTAAAGGGCACCAAGCAAGAGGCTGAGCACAGGGTATAACTACCCCCATCCCTGATGTATTTTTACCGCCTTAAAAATATGGCAAAATACACAGAGAATAAGATAGGCCATTTTTAGTCTAGGTTACCTTGTCACTGAATACGTTCAGTAATTGTCACTATCCAGCCGATTTTGCCAGCTTTCAGCTAAGCAGCAAGAACTTCTCTAGTTTACTGGCTGGTTTTCAATTTGACCACTTGGGGGCGACAGAGAACCGAAGGTGGATAGACATTGAAGAAGTACACCCAATGGAGTGAAAGAATAAACATTGTTAGGGACACTTTAGAATTTCATTTGGAAGTTATCCAAATGAGTACCCTTGCTCCACAGTCGGTATGACATATGTCAATTGCAAGGACGGCTGTTTGAAAATCTAGGTATTTCTGATGCTAAATTCCACATACAGAGACTGAGTCCACTGTCTTTTCTACTAGAGTTCAGGTGCTCAAATTATTCAGCAGATAGCCAGAGTCAGAAAGCATTTTATATTATTGGCCAGGCTCTTGCCACAATGTTGTTAAGCCATGAGGGGGAATGAGAGAGTCCCGATCCTTTATCCACATAGTCCGAGCCTGAGACCAACTCGTCCTGCACACAGATGGGAGACAAGGCCTGGAGAAGGCAGGCATATTATTTGACTCACAACCCTAGACTACCATGACTACATGGTAGGGGCTGCTCCTGTTCTGTCTCAGTCATGGTCTAAAATGATAACTTTCTGTCTTTTGTACTCATGCTAATATAAAATTATCCTTTTAGGAGCCCTGCCAACGAGAACTCTATAGAGTGCTAGAGAGATTAGCTGCAGCTCAACAGAAAGCAGGAGATGAAATCTACAAATTTTACCTGCCAAACTGCAACAAGAATGGATTTTATCACAGCAAACAGGTAGGTGGCTTTGCTACTGTGTGTTCTCATGGGCTAGCTCTGCTCATCCAGATCCTTGTAAAACTTCATGATTTTTTTTTAAGTCAAATGATTCATAGGCCCCAATACATATCACAGTAGCTTTCTTAGGTGAGATCCAGCCCTGAAGCAGAGACTAGAGAGACCACGCATTAACACAGCAAGGGAGGAGCACTTCAGTCAGTAGGGAGGAGTAGGCATCAGTACCTTCCTTCAGATCAGCAGAGATGTGCTCCATATGCTGACATTCAGGTTTCAGTTTCTTGCAACTAGAGGAAAGGAACACAGTCTGTGTAGCAGACAGATGCCTCGCGTTCTTCCCACAAGTAAAAACAAACTCGGTAGTAAAATGCACTGTTGTGCTTCGTGCTATGTCTTGTTATAAATGAGATCAAAGAAGTCTAGGCTTAATTTTGATGAAACTTTAGGACTCAGGGAAGTGCATTCTGGGAGTTCATTGAGGAAAAATTGAGGACCAGGCCTAGCTATGTGGTAAAGGTGGGTATTCAATGAGCCCTATTGCTGGGCTCCTTTGCCAGCAGGGCCATGAAGCAGATAATTGGTGAAACACTATACCACTAAGCAGATATATGAGGTCATTATCACATGAGCCACACAGCCAATGTCTCCATTTTGTTATGACAACCAGAAGGGCACTGGCATTTCGGAGTCTTAGCCAGTGGGTAGCTGTGCAGTGCTTGGCCTCAGTCAGGGACAGGGTGGCCAAAGCTCTCACCTCCTGCTGCTCTTAACCTTGGTCCTGTCTTTGCAGTGTGAAACATCCTTGGATGGAGAAGCTGGGCTCTGCTGGTGTGTCTATCCATGGAGTGGGAAGAAGATTCCTGGGTCTCTGGAGACCAGAGGGGACCCCAACTGCCACCAGTATTTTAATGTACACAACTGAAAAGAGTTCTTTTCTTTCTCCATGTTCACACAAAATATTTAAGTATATACTATATTTATACTCTGGAGCACACCATTTTATATATGTGTATATGTATATAACTAGGAACTAGTTTTTATACTCCACATAACTGCTTGATACATGAAGCTGGCTTGTATTTATTCACTGTAAGTTTATTTTTTCTACACAGTTCTTATGCTATATTAATTTATATAACATGAAGCTCTTCTTACTTCCGTACATGTAAATACTGTATCTCAGCTCTTCCAATGTTCTGCTTTGAAAAGGCAGAGTGATAACTGCCCAGAACATGCACAGGTCAGTCTGAGGTAGGGGGCTTTCAGTGGGTTAAGGGAGGGAAGTTAGCCCACACTCAGGGAGATTTCCTCGTCGTATCCCACAGATCTGTGTCTGATGCACATTTGCTAGGAAACTTCCAATGCTGATTGTGTAATCAAAGCTAACCGTGGAAAGCTGCATCTGATACATTGTTAAACACACATCTGGAATAAATATTCTACCTGGAAATACTTTGTCCCTGTGGAATTCCAGCTTCGTCTTTCTTTCCTCAGTCCGTTTGTCTTTCCCCCTCACCTGACTCCTGGTCTGTGCTTTGGGGACAGATGGTGCAATAGATAGTGCTTGCTTGTTTACAGAACATCTTGCTCTGACACTCTGACTTCATAGCCCCATTTCCAAGCACTATCAGGCCTCTGTCTGGGCCAGACTAGAGATCCCCTTCCCCTTGGCCCATTTCCCTTTCTTCCCGGGGCCCTCAGCCTCTTCTCTCCTTAACGCTCCTCAACTTATTAATAGGCCCAGGTTTCCTCTAACTGAAGTACACATTCAGGGGAGTAGTCACTGTATTGTTTTGCCTTTGAGACAGGATCTTACTCTGTAGCCCAGGCTGACCTAGAAGTCACAGCAACTCCCCTGCTTCAAACTCCCAAGTGCCCAGGGCCGCCATGTCCTGCTGTTGAACTGCTTTTTCTTTGTTGTTCTCTGGCCTTCTTGTCCTCTTTGAGTCACCATCCACCTTTGCCCCAGCTGGTTAGCAGCACATGCTCCCCCCCTAGTTTCCAGACCAGAGTCCTGGCCACAGCTGTCTTCTCCCCCTACATTGCCTGTTTCCCAAAACTGACCCAGGAGGCTTTTCTTGCCTGATGCTTTTCCCTCCCCCCTTTGCTGGCTGTTCCTGGTCTCTCACTCCCTGTCTTTCTCCATAGCATTTGGTCCATCCCCGAGTATCCCACTCAGGCTGCCTGCAGCCATGCTGACTGATGTCTGATGGGGAAGCTGAAACCTCTGCTCCCTGCTGGCTGCTTCCCCAAGTGCCATAGCTACTTCTGCCATCTGAGTAGAACATCCTGGCCAGTACCTGTAGCCTGTCCCTTCTCTGGAGCTTCCAACTCCTTATCTAAACCCCAATCTATGGCTGCTCTCCTCTGTAGAACTCAGTGGTTAGACTCCTCATTAAAGTATAGCACCTATCTATCTATGACAAAGCCAAAGGTCTGGGCCCCAGAAGCCCTCAAATGCAAGGGCTTCTGGTGACTTAAGCAGAATTTGTGGTAGGACTAGAGCAAGGTCCCCCAGACCAAGTGAAGGAGAAGCTGTGCACCCTTAAAGATACATTCAAAATTGTGTTTGATTAACAATTCTCTGGGCACCTCAGGGCTCATCACCTTAAGGCATAATCTCCAAATAAAGTCAATAATAAGGTCATAATTCACAGCATGATACAACAATGTCATGTTCAACCAAAAACCTTTTCTGGAAGAGGAGGCAAAGCTTTGAGCAATGCCCACTTTTGCCTGGGTGTCATACAGCTTAAATAGTATGAAGTTAAAACCATTCAAATGCTATCATATAAAGCCACTATACCTCTGTCAGCAATCCTCATGTCTGTGCTCTTGCTCCACACATTCTGCCTGCATGTGCATGACCATATCTGGTTCTTAGCGGGGTGCTGTGTTCATAACTGAGTCCTCATGCCCAAACAGCAAACACTTCACTCACTGAGTCGTCTCCCTAGCTCTCCCCACACCCCTGTGTGTTCCATAAGTGTTCTGGATCAGCTCTAATACAATGGTAGCTCTGTAGCTGGTGATTCCTGCTGCAGCTGGCAGTTGTAAATGTACACAAACCAGGATGCTGAGTACTTAGCCTCAGCATTTCTATTCCAAATGGATCCTGACTCAGTTTTCTAAAATGGAACCAGTCAGGCTGAGGCACCACCCTAAAGCCATTCTTCCTCACCATCACAAGGAATATTTAAGAGGAGGGCACAGCCTGACCTGCAGGCCTATTGATCTTGAGGTCCGGGCAATGTAACTAAGAAACCACTTCACAGGATCCTGTGCTCCAGGTCTGAGCTTCCCCACCCTCAATGTTGAACAGCAATCCACTTTCATCATGATAGTTGGATAGATCTCTGTTACCCACCAGGGACTCTTGGCTGATACCCAGACCCGACGGTGACCTCAAAATAGTCACACGGCAGCCCTGCCTTCCAGTTTTGTAAATTCTCCATTGGGTCCCCTGGTAGAATCATTGGAACCAATATCTCTAGGTCAGAACATAACATTGTAGAGACAGGAAGGAAACATGCTGCTTGTAAAAGGCTCGAGTCGAGTCTTCTTGTCTTTTGTCAGAGGTGACAGGTGCACACTGGGAGAAGGAAGGCAGTGGTGGGTACTATCACTATTGTATCTTTCAAGCCTTGATGGCCACACTAATTTAACCCAAACTGAGTTCCTTTCTCTCTTGGCATTGTGGCACCAACAAAACAATCGCCCCCGCCATCAAACAAAACAGAACAAACAAACAAAAAAACCCAACAAACCCTGATTGCCAACTGAGCTTTGAAGGAATATTTTACTTTATTTATGTCTTGGTTAGACAATAAGAAGTTGGTGGGAGAAATCAAAGATCAATTAACAGAGAAGAACTGGTAGCCCTTTGAGTTAAAGGGGGTGGGTCTTAGCCAATGAGCAGGAGGCTTATTCATGACTTTCCAGGTCACTTATGGCTCAAACAGGTTTTCCCCAGTCCTATCTAGGAACACTGAAGTTCCCTGTGTCTGTAGGACTGGACAGGTGGATTTGTCTCTGAAACAGAGTATTGGATAGCAAAAAATGAGCACTTCTCAGGTTTGCAAGGGTCTTTTCCTGGCAACAGCTTTCTATGGTCTCTCTCTGAATACACTATCTTTTCAATCCCGGAAAATGCAATGGTAATATAGTAATCAGAGGCACTTCTCATAGCCTCTGCTTGGCCTGACTGTGAAAGCCTCACACTTCAGCTCAGAGGAGCAGCTGGTGAATGTATCTTTTCCAATTATGCAGTCTGAGACTGGCGCATACCCAGCCAACAGGCATGAAGCTGAACTAAATCTCAGTTGATTTTACCTGTGGTCCTACTGTACGCCCCCAGATCTCCAAATACTCACACAACCAAATGCTGTGATTTCACAATCACTTCAGACGTCTGTTTGATGACATGGCTCTAAGCAGGCAATTGGTTTGAAATCATGGTCTGAGTACATACTTGAATTATTTTGGCATGGGGCTGTTATTCCAAAGCCATAGTGACTGAAGCACTCCCAGCATCCTTTGGGGTTCTCCCTCTTTACTGGACTCAGCCCATGCCCCTTCTCCAAGCATCAGTGGTAGAAAGGCCAGCAAACTCATTCACATCAGCTGTATGGGGAAGCTGCTCTGAAGACCAGAGGCACCAACTGGAAAGGCAAGGACCAGAGTGTCATGGAAACAACCTACTGACCTGCTTTACCTGTCTAGACCATACTAGCTGCCAACATAACCTACTGGAACTAGATACTCCTCTGCATGTGGCCTGGTGTTGCATGGATGCCAACAAAGGCCATCACAACTGTACCACTGAGATTCTGGAATTAGCTATTATCTATTCATGTTCATATTTTTCTATGTCTAGAATACTTTGTCCTCTCTCAATAATCTCTTTAGTGACTCAGGACCCAGAAACAGACAAAAGGGCTTTTTCTTTAATGATAAAAACTTTATTTACTATTTATAAATACATTGCAAGACAAACTTTTCAAAAATACATTTTTCCCCAAAAACTTAATTAAAAAAATAAAGAAAAGCTGATAGGCAGGCAGAATGTCTTGAGATTCCTTTGTGCTCTCAAGGAAAGCTCTATACAGCGCATGTCCACCCCGTGGGATGCAGTACAGTTCTCCTCGAGCCCTGCGTTGCCAGACCTCCTTGGCCTTGGCCTTAGGGAGAGCAGCCCAGCCTCCAGACACAGGCTTCTTTCCTCGGGCGTGTCTGTGGTTACAACACCTAGCATCTCTAACATTTTATCTAGGATTATCTAGCACAGATTCTATTATATTTGGGCTATGTCGGATACAATGTTAAGAATTAAGAACATATTTTGTCTGCATATACATGTGAATTATAAAGAAAGTTTTAGAAGGACCCCAAGATCAACAAACAGGTGATTGACTCTCTATGTGTTCTTACCAGGCTCTCCAACAAGCCATTCCTCTTTCCTGTTTAGATAGGAAGATGAAAATAAATCATCTGGTTTTTTTTTTTTGAAAAGCTGCCTCCCCTCAGCTTCACCCCACAGCAAACTTTTTGAGAGGTTGGACCAGAAAACACTGCTTTTTGAAGTCATCCGAAGAACTAAGTGCACCATTATTTGTGACATCTCTGAACATGGAGTCTGATATTGCTCCTCCCACTTGGGGCCTTCTGCTGGGCCAAGTCATCAGGAAGCTGCCTGACAAAGGAAGGTCCTTGTCCTTGTCTTTATGGGCTCCCAGAGTGCCCTAGAACATTCTCAGTCATGTTTAGTAAGAGAGGCAACACACATTCTCTCCCACAGTTTCCAAGTAGATCAGGCCACTTGCAGATACGGGCCAGGCCCTTTATCAGAGATGGCACCAAAAGGACCATGAGCCTCAGGAGTCTGCTTCCGGATGTCTGGGTCACTCGGTTATGGGTTTCCCCATTCTCCATAGGGCCTGCACTTATTTACAGGGGATGGAAAGAGGATTTGTCTACGTCAGCCACAGAACCTCTGAAATCAAGAAGGCAGAGGGCCAGCAGCACTGAAGCCCGCACTGGGTGGGTAAGTTAGCGGGGAGATGGCATCCGTTGCCTGGAGTACACGAGTGATTTTCATAGGAAGCAACAGGAAAATTCAAACTGCTTTTTTGTTGACTACTGGGAAGTAGGAAGTTCACTATTTAAACAACCAGAGGCATTTCAGAAATCTGTCTAAACTTTGGTTTTTGTGTGTGTGTGTTTGTGTTTTTTTGTTTGTTTGTTTTAACTCAGTTCACCACAAAAAGAAAAAAAAAGAGAAAGAAATATAAATCAAGGCTGTAGCCAGCTGCTGATCACGTTGTTGGCAGTCTTTTGTGCAAAATAAGGCGTATCTGAGCTCCACTCTAACTGAAAGAAGAAAGAAAGAAGGAAAAGAGTAAGACATACGTTGAAATAATGACCTCCAAAATCAAAATCAAAGGAGCTCCCCCTTTCTCGACCAGCCTCTAAACACTCAGTGTGGCATTATCAAAGGGGGTGGACCTCAGTCTATTCTTTTCCAACAAATCAGGGAACACCATCTAATACTTTCAATGTTAAAATGTGTTATCCACTATTAGATATTTTCCAACTTAGGAGGAAAATACTCTAACTAAAAATGAAATCTTTTTCTGTCTATGAAAATTGTCTTGACAAAGCAAAGCATATTTATTCTTCTCCATAATTCCTTATTTATTGCAAGAAAAAAAAAGAATGCTAAGTATAATTATATTCTCCAAAATGTGGTTTAGAATATCAATGTTACATTAGATTTATTAGATTTAAATAATGCCTTAAAAAATCATACTGACCACAAACTAAAGGCATATTCTAATTTTTAAAATTTTATTTTACAACAAAACAAAATCTAGGGAAATCTCTAATTCAGAAAACAAATACACCAGGTTCTCTAGGATGAAAACAGTGTGCCCCAACCCCCCAGAACTACTGCCGGTAAAATTTTATTTAAAAACCTTCACAGTGCTTGCCTGCTTATGAAATAGTGCACATTTTAATTCATTTAGAATAGAGCTGTGTGTACTTGAAGCTACACTGACTCTCGTGTCTGTCCTTGAGGGTATGGTTAGGTTAAGGACTTTTTTTTTTCCTGAACTATCCCCTTTACTTTCCTCTCTTTGGGCCTGACTGCAGCTCCTGGGCCAGGGAGCCCAGGATGAGGGATGGGTACCTGGTAGCCATAGTTGCTCCTAGCAATTCCCCTTAACCTCAACCACTTTCAGAAGGAGCTGACCCCTGGGCCTGGACCTTTGGCTTACGTGGCACAGCGGCATCTACTGGCTCTGCACGCTGAGGCAATGCACGTCATCTTTCCCCTTGGTGTCATAGCCTGGCAAGGGCTGCCCGTACTTGTCCACACACCAGCAGAAGCCACGCTTTCTGCCTTTGGAAGGGCGGCACTGAGGGAGAGAGAGACAAGACCAGGACATGAATATCATATGTACTGGCTAGTTTTACGTCAACTCAACAGAAGCTAGAGTGATTAGGGAAGAGGAAATCTCAGTTGAGAAAATGTTCCCATTAGACTGACAAGCTGACAAGCCTACATGATACATTTCTTGACTGATGACTGATGTTGGGGGAGAGCAGCTCACTATAGAGAGTGCTACCCCTTGGCAGGTGTTCCTGGTGCTAAATAAAAGCAGGCTGAGCAACCCATGGGGAGCAAATCAGTAAGCAGCACTCCTCCATGGCTGCAGTTTCTTCCTTGAGTTCCTGTCCCGACTTTCTTCAGTGGTGAACTGTGATAGCAAGCTGCTTTTGGTCATAGCATTTTTTTCACAGCAATAGAGACCCTAACAGACACTGAGGGTAAACTGGTTACCAGGACCCAAAGTGGCTCCCCAGTGTTCTACCGGGCTGAGGCAAAATTATGATGGCCATGGCTCCTGCAGAGCCACCCATGTGTTGGTGGTGGTGTCCATCCATGTACACCTGTGTGTGCTGGAACCTCTCTGGGGAAGCCGGAGGGCTCGTTGAGCTTCCTTTGCTTTGTTCTGTGTCAGGGTGGATCTCTCAGACCTCGCACCCAACCTCACCCGGAGTCTCTCTTTAGTGGAAGAGAACTTAATCTAATCTAATCTAATCTAATCTAATCTAATCTAATCTAATCTAATCTAATCGAACTAATCTAATCAGTGGACAGTACGAGAGGCTCAGGCTTCCCGATGAAGACCGCTGTAGAAACACCAGAACATGGGCATGCTGGGTGAACACTGTTTACTTTTATCTTCTAGATTCGGGTTGTGAACTGCCCAATTAGAAAGCCACCGAATGACACAGACATGTATCAGAAGAGAGGATGCAGTCAGCAGAGAGCCACGCTGGATGTGGTTCCCGGACGTAGCTGTGAAGCTGATTACCCACCGAGCCAATGGAGACAGAGGAAGACAACATCCTGGGGACCTCACTCACCTGCTTCTTCTTATAGAACCCCTTCTTGTCACAGTTTGGGATGTGGACACCTCTGGGACTCAGCACATTGAGGAACTTCAGATGATTCAGTGTGTCCTCCATTTCTCTGCGGCAGGGACCCTGGGGACACAATTATTGTTTTGACAATCTCACAATGGCCACAGGACCATCCCAAGAGGAATGTGTGATGTGCCTCCCTGGGACATTCTGCTTGGGACCTTCTCACACAAAGTTCCAGGTGGATAATAACCATCACCCCCTGTCTCTTTTGCTCTCTCCAGAGTAGACAGAGGATCCAGAAGGCAATCTAAGAATAGGCCAGGAGGCTTTGGAAAACTCAGCGAATAAAATAAAGCCAGCTTGGGGGAAGTCCACTTCTTCATTTGCAGGGCCCATTGTACTTTTTACTAGTGCAGTTCAGCTTAAACTTCCCAAGAGTCTCTGAATAGGAAATGCAGCTTGTAAAGAAGAAGCTGCCCACCTATGAACCAGGACCCCTGGGACTTGCTACATGAAGACTGTCTTAGGGTGTTTCCTTTTCCCCTCGCCCCCCACCAAGAGGAAAAGTTCTCACGTATTCTGTCTCCCGCTTAGACTCAGAGGAGAAGTTCTGGGTGTCTGTGCTCTGAGACTCATAGTCAACTTTGTAGCGCTGGCTCTCCCTAGCATGGCTTTTTTTGATGACATCCATCTTTGAATGGAGTGGATGGAACTTGGATTCAGTCACTCGGTGTGTGCTGGGGACAACCTGGCTTTCCACACTCCCAGCATTGTGGTCCTCCTCAGACTCACTGGCGTTTCCTGGGAAAGAACATGGGGTTAAGGAAATGATTATTACTGACAATGGAATAATAATCTTGTCAGAAGCAGGTTATACCTAAGAGGCAATGTCATTCAACAATTCTTAGTAAGATAAGACAAAGACAATTGGAAAAGCATTCTAGAATACTACCTGTTGCACTGTGACTGCTTTACTTTAGGAAGCCATCTATTTGAAAGTCACTCTGTCAAGTGCTTTTACTACACAGTTCCAAGTGACCAGCTGGGGCTTGTCAAGTCCTTCCAGAGATGAGAAAGCAGCAGGCTCCATCTCCTACCAGCAGGGGGCAGTCATGCCCCAGGAAATGCTGCTATGAAGCTGACCAGAAAACATAGGACTCCAAATGTGCTTCAGCCTTGGGCACAGTTATTGGGGGGCAGGAGTGCGACAATGTGGGAAAAATATAATTCATTCTCTACCCATTGTCAGCAGCACACTGTCCTGGGGATTCTGCCATCCACCTGCTGCTCTGGTTTCATGTTAAATAGCTCACTTCTGGGACCCAGAAGCAGGCATGGTTAGAGAGGTTTATTTCTGAGGTGCTTGCACCTCTTTCAACTTCAAGGTTCACGTGGATTCTGTTTCAGGTGGGAGGGGCACCTTCTTGGGTGCACATTCCCACCCCCCATTCAGCAGTGGAGCACACAGAATACAGATAGCACCAACATATTACCCGCAGCTTAGACCTCTAGGCGCCAAAGTGCATTCATTACCTTGAAAGGGGTAAGGGGAAGGGATTTTATAATCCAACTGATACCAATGCTGAAGGGTTAATGGATCAATTGGATCTAAGTATGTGACTAAATTTGTGGCTGTACAAGGAGCCAGATTTGCCACTCCATTTGCAGTAAGAGCCCCCCTCCCCAGCCCCCATTCCAGGGGGATGCAAGGCCAGATGATTGGTCCCCAACTCCCAACTCTGAACTTTAAAGCTTTAGGTTCAAAGTTCAGGTCATGGCCATAGAATTCCTTCCCGCCTGAGAAACGGGCTTTAATAGGTTTCCTAGCATGGAGTTCTAGCTGGGATCTGGTTCTGAATCTATTTTGTCTGGGTGCAAAGTGCAGGGCCCCAGCCGTCCTCTCTTTTTTATTTTCCTCTCAGGAAATGCCAGGCTGAGGCATCCTGCCCATGAGGAAGATATGGGCCTCTGGCTCTACGCCAAGAGCAAATGCTTCACTCTCTAGAAACTGTCAGAGGGTTGCAGATTCTCTTAGAGACTCCTCTTAGAGGAACTGACTTGCAGGATTCCAGAAGGCCCTCTTGCCAAGAACCCTCAGTTTCTTACCTACCAAATAGCTCCCTGAAGTTCAGCTGCAAACCCTCAATGAACTCTGTGCCTTCTCAAGCACAAATTCCTAGGGTCTAGACTAGCACCTGGAGGAAGAGGTCCATAATTAAATTTGTAGACTTGATTTCAATTTGCTATAACCTTTGTGGTTGGTTTTTTTTTTTTTTTTTTTTTTTTTTTTGGAAAGTACAGGGACAAAGGAAATGCTAATAAGTAAATGGACATATTTGTGCTACCAATAGAGGTCACTAAGGCTTAACTCAAAATAGCAGTGTTGGTATTTCTTAAGATTGCTTTTGGTATAGCATAGAACACACTAGAAGTCACAGACACACAGGCCAACGGCATGATTTTGCCTTTGTCAGCAAAACAACTGGAGTTGTGCTTTGCCAGGAATCCAGTGCTTCTCAGGGATGAACATACCAGGACTTGCTTGTACCCAGGAGTGTAGGTCAGCAGCCACAGAAATTATAAAAGGACTGTCTACCCAGCAAGCCCTGGTCCTGGGGCCTCGATCGGCATCATCTGCCAGCCTGGTGTGGGGAAACTGGAGAATTCTAGCCTTCAGATGTTCAGGGCAATAACTTGACTCACATAACTAAGTGAGACTGGCTCAGAATGCTGGACATTTAGATCAACATCTGCCAAATCTATTTAAATCTGCGTGTTTTTTTTTTTCTTAAAGGAACAACGGATGCCCTTAGAGTGGCTGCCTGCTTGGCAGAGCTTGCACCCAGGAGGATGTAACTGTTAAACATTTGCATTTTTCTCAGTGCTGCTGCTCCTGCTGCACCTAGGTCAGATTAGAAAGAGAAACATTCCTGGGTCGCACTTCTAGTCTCTGCTTTGGCAGGGAACCGGCCCGGGTCTGCAATCCCTGCACCACATGCAGTCTCTGAGCCCGGAAGGCACCGTAGAGCATAGGATGGTGCCTACGCTCAAACCCTACCCTATTGCGGCTCCCGGTGGCGTTGGGCAGTTCTTACTTTTTGAATGTTAGGTTTCACAGTCTCAAAGACACCAATACTCTTAATTTCATCTCGTTAGCTTTTGGATAATCTGGGACACCATCGTGCTTCGCCAATCAGCCCGTACAAAAGATAGTATGTTTCAAGACAGGTACTGTTTACAACAGCGTGTCCGCCTACAAACACCTTCATGGTTCGGATCTGACCCGGGATTCCTACACGCAAGCTTCCCCGGGATAGATAAGCTCTTTCCCAATTTGTGAGGAATGAAAGCCCAGGTTCACAGTTGGGCTACACAGTCCTAAACCCAGGTATCCCCCGGTTCAGCAGGGAGATTCCAATGACCGGGATCTGTCCACTGGCAGTCTCTCTTGGTATCCACTCCTCCTGCCCCGGAAATCTACCTATTTTCAAGGAGAGCATTTTGCAACTTAGAAGAAAGCTGCACTCTGAGAACCAAGCAAGAGGAACGATGGCTTCTGTGCCCCTTCTACCTCCCAGGGTCCATTTCCCAACTAACACCTTCAAGATGAGCCACGCCAAGCCTCTGAAGGACACACTCCCTGCGACCCTCGCCGGGTCCCAGGGAGTGCGCGTGGCGCACGTGGCAGGGGCAGCTTACCTGGAGCAGGTTGGGAGGGGAGGTAGGAGCTCAGGCTGCCGGCGGCGCTGGCGTTGGCGCAGAACCCGCGGCCATTCAGCAGCGCCTTCAGCGGGTACTGCTCCGCGGGTCGCGGCTGGCAGCGGAGGCCGGTGCCACAGCGCTCCGTGTAGACGCCGCACGCGTCGCCTTCGTGCAGCGCGCAAGTCAGGCAGCAGCCGCAGCCGGGCTCTCGCACCAGCTCCGTGCACGCGGGCGCGGTGGGCGGAGGCGCGCACTGGGCCAGCGCACGCGCGTCGCACGGTTCGCAGCGCACCACGGGGCCCGCGCCCACCGCGCCCGCGCCGGCCCGCGCCACTGGCGGTCCGCGGAGCAGAGTGAGGGCGGTGAGCGCAGCCGCCCAGAGCGCGGGGCGCGCGGGATGCATGGCGCCGGGAGGACGGCTCGGTGGAGGGGAGAGGAGTGGAGCACGCGGGATGAGGCGGCGGGATGGGAGCAGCGAGCAAGCAGGTCCTCAGCGCCCAGTCTCCGCTCTAAGCTCGCATCTGGGCAGCCCGTGCTTGCAGGCCGATATATAGAAGCCGGGGTGGCGGAGGACACGCCCCGGAACGGCGCGGGTGGGGGGTGGGGGGTGGGGGTGGGCCGGCGCAGGCTCGGATCCGGGGCCCGCGCCTCCCGGCGAAGCGGGATCGAGGACGGGGGCGCGCTGCGCGCGTCTTCGCTGGGCACCTGCTCCCTGTGCGCACGCCCTGTACCAGAGCCACCTCTTCGTCCCGGGTAAACGGCGGGCGCTCCAGGCTACTTTGTTGTCTTTGGAGTCCCAGCACTCCAGGGGCTCTGGACCCCTCTTTCCCCAATGACGCCCAGGCAACTTGGCGTCCCAGACCTTACAGCCCCTCCCCCTGGATGCCTGGCTAAGCTGGCCTTTCCAGGGCTGGTTTATGTCTGGAAAGCTGGCGCGGGCCCATTCAACTCCTGTGTACTTTGCAAAGTTTCTGCACTGTAATTCCTCTTGTAGGGTATGCTGCAGTAGGCATTTCCCAGCGAGAACGCGCAGATCACATTGAAGTCTGGAGAACCTTGGCTCTCGAGGTTTAAATCTGCACCATGGGCCACTTGAGTTCCCAGAGTCTCCCACCGCACAACCGCACAGTTGACACAGATACGGGCTCAAAGGATTTGCTTTTCAAAGCGATCGGGACTCAAATACTAAAATACTTCGTAGCACTTTCCCAGTTAGCAGAATGGGCAGTGAGGGCATCCCTTCACTCCCTTTTCTTTTTAAAATTGAGAAGTTCCATTTGTTCTTCTTTGGGGGAATCTTCTTAGCAGATGCATGTATGTTAAAATAACTACTGAGACACTGACGAGAGTGTCACTGATTAATAGCCAAGCAGCCCTTAAAATGGACACTGTTCACAGCCATTTTTAGTCATCGTTGGACCCCTATACTAACTTCTGATGTGCTCTAGTGCAGGCTGGAGTTCTTGCTAATCCGCTCATTCTGACCACCTCATAGAGTTGAAATCCAAGCGCAATAGCGCTGTTGTACTGGTCTCTCCAAAGTCTGCACGCTCCTACTGCTGGTGACCAACAGAGGGCGCTGGTGGTCCAGAATTGAGTTGACAAACTTCGCGGCTTGGTTGCTTATTTATTTATTTATTTATTTATTTATTTATTTATTTATTTATTTATTTATCAATTCGTGGATGAACAGTGGGAACTGGAGAGACCGATTTAGAGGGAGACTTTCTTGGATACCCTTGAATTGTCGTTTACCATAGGGGCTAGAATGATTGTCTTCGGAGAGACCTTCGCAATTTTATGCAGGAAGCAAATGAAGACGACTTCCCTCACAAATCCCTCCGTCTATCATGCAGCTTCTGGTGAAGTTGACATTCAGTCACCCATGTGTCTTTACATCTCCCCATATCTGTGGCTCTTTTTCCATATGTTTATATTCCCTTTAAAAAATTATGTGTTTTAATTTTAGTTAAAATTAGTTCTCCTTTATTTGGTACTGTAAATGAGAATGATAAAATTTGGGCCTTTACAAAGAAAAAAAGATCAGACACGTGAAGGCCAGGGCTACGTGGTAGCCGGCCAAGGCACAGCACCCCCATTTTTTGCTTCATTTCTTCCTCATAGTGCTTAGGTTGTGGCTAGGCTTAACACGGTCTACCAGAAAGTGTCCCAGTTATTCCTTCTTTTTTCCTATGGACTAACGCTCAAGAACAGGGCCTCCGATTTCATTGGCAAATTGAAAGAAAAAAAAGTGTATCCCCTAGGGTTACACTTGGTCTTTAAATAACCACAGAGACCTTGACTCCAAAATTAGAGCAAGGTTCAGTATCAAAAGTGCTTCTGGATGTGGCAGTCCTTCTCTCTGTTCGCTACAATGTTACACACAGAACCAGTCTACCACTTTTACCCAGCTTTATCAACAGGCTAGGAGACTGGGGACGCCTAGAAGGAATGGCTTCTTGGAAAAGATAACTCCGCTTGGTTCTTCCATTCTTCCTTTACAGTTTGAGAAATGGGCGCTTGCTCCACGTGGGACTCCTAGGGGGCGCCAAAGCGCCAGGTCTCCACCGAGTTTACTAGCATCTTAGAGATTACGCAAGATGGGTTTCTATAAGTGTTTTGTATTGACGGTCATCTCCTTTATCATGAACTCTTGCGTTGAAATCTTGCACCAGCCAAGTGCATCCGTGGCACTGACACGAGGGAATTTTTGCTTTAACATTTAGCTGTTTTCTTCTGACAAAACTTAAGGACACCCTTTCCCTCCCACCCAAATAATTATTTCAAGAAGGATTTGGATGGGAGAAAAATGTAATTTTATGTTGACGTGCTGGTTAATTATGTCGAACTTTACAACTGTTGTTTGTGGTTACGGATCTACGTAGCATGTACAGTGGGGAAGATGTGTTGCTCCCCTATGATGGTATGTGGCATCAACTGTGAATAGTGACAGTGGGCAGGAGTCTCACCTTTGTCTACCATATTGGTCTTTCCTCTTAGGCTCAGGGCTGGACAAGCAAGCAGAGAGCCTCAAGTCCTTAGCACTGTGGACAGCAGGCATTAGCTCCAGATATCCCTAGGAACGTGACTGTCATCCTTACTGACCATTACTAGCCTTTGGTTAGAAGATCCAGACTCCCAGGGGCAGGTGATGCTGAAGACCTAGTTTCCAGGACTCAGTGTGACTCAGCCTAAAGCTTGAGAATTCCCTCCAGGGTAAGTAGGTGGTGACAGGGAGCTTCATTTTTCCTCCCTCAGGTCATCTGCTGGGTGAGCCTCACAGAGTTACATATTCCAGACTTTACAGGGACCATTAACTGCCAAAAGTCATCACTACTAATAGCACTGCAGGTAACTTACCCAAAGAGCACCGCTAAGCCATGTACAAGCCAGACACAGGCAGTCCAGAGGAAATAAACAGAGACCAAGGATCATGTATTGTATAGCCATAGAGAGAGAGAGAGCAAAGGGGCCTCACAAGTGTGCTGTTATCACAGTAGAGGAAGGACAAACCTGTTCAGGTGGTCAGGACAAGCTTCAGAACAGTGTTGGTGGCATTTGAGTCTCACAGAATGAGGTACTTAGGAGAGATGGCATTGACCTTGGCAAGTGTACGGGGGAGTAGGTAGAATACAGGAGATGGCATTGGAAGGAGGTTGGGGATCTTCAGAAGTAGTGCTGTCTGGTTTGATCGGGTTTGACAGTTTGGAGATTGTGGTGGTTTGAGTGAAAATGGCTGCATGTATGTCTTTGTGAGAGGTACAGACAGTTGTGGTTGCTGGGATTTGAACCCAGGTCCTCTGGAAGAACAGTCAGTGCCCTTAACCACTGAGCCATCTCTCAACCCCCACAGCTGGGTCTTAATGTGGTATTCCTAAAGCAGGAGCAGGGCCTGTCTCTGACAACATTGCCTGCCTTTGTATCCCTTTCTCCTTACTGAGCTGCCTTGTCTAGCCCCAGTAGAAGAAGAGGCTCCTAGTCTTACTGCAACGTGCTATGCTAAGGCAGGTTGATATCTATGGGAAGCCTCCTGTTTTCTGAGGAGAGAAGGGTGGATTTTGGGGAGGTGAGGTGAGAGGGAAAGACTGAAAGGAAAAGAGGGAGAGGAAGCTACAATAAGGATATAAAGTAAATAAATAACTTAATAATAATAATAGCAATAATAAAAAAAGAAAATGGCCCCATAGGCTTGTTGGAGTAGGTGTAGCCTTATGGGAAGAAGTATGTCACTGGGGTTGGGCTTTGAGGCCTCAGAAGCTCAAGCCAGGCACAGTGTCTCTTTTTCTGATGCCTGTCTGTCCAGATGTAGAGCTCTTGGCTCCTTCTCCCATACCGTGTCTGTCTGTATCCCACCATGCTTCCTGCATGACAATAATGGACTAAACCTCTAAAGTGTAAGCCAGCCCCAATTAAATGTTTTTCTTTGTTAGAGTTGCTGTGGTCATGGTGTCCCTTCACAGCAATAGGACACCGACTAAGACAGTGGTAAATGGCAGGCTTTTGGAGAAAGGGCTAAGACATGTTCTGTAGAAAAGACAGTCATTTTGGAGTCTCTCTGTCT